>NC_092389.1:21856247-22166156 GCF_030028105.1 Mobula birostris
AACTATAGTTCTATTTTAAAAAGTGTTATTCTTATTGGACGATTTTCAAAATGGATGCAAAATCTTTGGCATTTCTTATTACTACAGCATGGTGTCGTTATCCAAGGACAAATAACTTTAACTTATTGGCTTCCTGATTATGCCACATTCTTCAGCTTTCAGAGCCTGAAGAAAAGCGCTAATGTTAAAAGGAAGCATCATTTTGTTCATAAAGCCACCTTTGAAACACTAATGGTAAGATTCACAAGAATGTAAAGAGCAGAATAATATGGAATATACTTTGTGTGGAATGCAACAACTTGGATGGATCTTTGTGTAAAATATCTGGTGATGGACATAGCTATAATAATAAATTTTAACTGGTTGGCACTGAATATGTCATTACATTGTACCATTACACATCCATATGCTAAATTAACTCTGCATTCTTACAAACTATATTCCATATATAAGGAACATATTTTCAAATCATATTTCATGAATATCCAACTAGGAAAACTGAATACATCTATCAGAACTAAAACTAGCACATTTTCTGTATTTTAATTAGCTTTCCATCATACCGTAAGTGTCAAATGTTGAATTTGTATCTGACAATTTATTGGTAACGTTCATTACTTTCTCTCCCGACTGTGATAAACAAAGACAAATTGCATAATTGTTTCATTTTATAGTAGATTAAAAACTGAAAACCAATTGGCTGAAGTCAGTTTCTATTCCAAATGCTATGTTTAAATTAGATTTTCAGGTGTCAATATTAAAAATGTAGGCACCCACATTAAAAAAATTGTCCTTTTAAGCTCACACTGGAATAATAAAAATCCAATCTGTAAGCTTTGAGTAAATTATATTGCCTATGTTTCATTGACTGGATGTTCCAGCTAGGAAAAGATATCTGTAAATTCAGCTCAATTTCAATGAAGATTAGAGCAGTTTAAGTTCTCCCAGATAACAGCAGTAAAGAAGAGGAATACATTTTTTTTTTTTTTTGCCCTGACTCCTTTCTAAATTCTAAATCCATAGTAGTACACTATACTAAAATCAAAAGTACCCATCAGGAGACACGGACTCTTCACTTAAAATGCTGCTTAATCAGCCGAAAATCGATTTACCTGAAACTTCATCTATGGGCAGCAGCACTAAATATAGTTTCATCACAAACAAGAGAAAATCAAAGAAAACAGTCGACATTTCAGTTAAGACCATTCATCAGGACCCTGATGAAGTCCTAATGAAGGGACTCGGCATGAAACATTGATTGTTTATTCGTTTCCATGGATGCTGCCTGATCTGTTGAGTTCCTCCAGCATTTTGTGTGTGTTGCAGTAAATGCATAAAATAGCTTATATACCGTAAATGGATTGATCCTCTGTCCATAAAGTGATGCTGGGCACAGGAGTATCTGTACATAAGATGACTCTGACAGGAAATGATAAAGTAGTGGTGGTGGGGGTGTGGTGGGGTGGATTAGTGCGTGGAGGCGTTGATCAGCCTTACTGCCTTGGAGAAAGTAACTTTTTTTGGGTCTGCATGAGCAGTACATGAACAGGGATGGTGGCATTACCAGCATCTTTCTGCATATACGTCCTTGATTGTGGGTAGACTGGTGCTGGTGATGTGTTGTGCAGTTTTGACTACCCGTTACAGAGCCTTCCTGTCTGCCTCAGTGCAGTTTCTTTAGCATCCAGTGATCCAGCATGTTAGCATAAAAAAACATGGTTAAAAAAAGGAATTGGTAATGTGGAAAAGAGAAACATTCACTGATACAGTGTGTCATTAAGATCTATTAGTAAAGGATGAGCATACTACCACTCAGAGGAACATTAACAAACCATGGTGAATCAATCTAAATTTCTACCTTGCAAAATTAAGGGGTTGAATGCCCTGCTGCAGGATTATTGTTTGACACTACCTTCTGATACAGCTAAAATGTTGACTTGGGAAATCTTACCTATTCTTTCAGAAAAGTCAGGAGGAAACAGATGTTCATTTACATTCACATGCATCCACTTCATTTTCTTTTTGCCTGTGAACTATATTAGATTTAAAATCAATCAGCCTGTTAATGTCAATCAGCCTGCCAACAGCACTTCCCATTTCAACACATCCTTTACTTGGCTCATCTTTTCTTCACCTTTAAAATTTAGCTTGCAGCACTAATTAGCATTAAATGTGTATGCTTAATTTTGTCACAGTTTAGGAGTGGTTGTATTTTTTTCTCTCTCACACACAGTGCATTAAAAAAAACTAAGTATCAAGGTAATTTATATTGTTCAAATCAGACATGTGGGGAACTGATGACTTAACTGAAGAGCTGGTGGACTTGTAGAAGGGAAGGAAGAGGAAACTAGAGATTGTGAGACCCCCTACTATCTCCCATTATCTTTAACTGGAGCTGCATGCAGAGAAAGTTCAAAGTACATTTATTATCAAAGTATGTATACATTGTACAACTTTGAGATTTTTCACCTTACAGGCAGCCACAAAACAAAGAAACCTCAAAAGATCCCATTGAAAAAAGAAGACTGTCAAACACCCGATGTGCAGGAAGAGAAAAAGAAGCAAATTGTGCAAACAATAAAAGTAAGCAAATAGCTTCACAACTGAAGTTTTACAAAAGACATGAAGCCAGGCATCACTGCAGCTGGAGCAGGCCACAAGCTCAGTTCAGTGTGGAGCTGAGTAAACGTCGCAGAGCAGCAAGTGGAACCAAGCAGAACCGGCCTTCGCCTCACCTCCGGTCCTGACAGCCTGAAACCAGCTGCAAAATCCAATTTATACTGTTTACCTTCCTCAGGTAATTCACCTGTTTCTTCTCTTTCACTCTGCAACTTATTTCCTCTGGGCTATTATATCTATGATGATATCCAAAGTAATATATAAAATTCCTTTTCAATATTTTTATTAGTTTCTACATAAAAGAATATAGAGTACAAGAAAGCATATATAAAGGTCAAAAAAAAAGAACTACCAATTACATTATATCTATTCATAATAACAATCTCATTACCCCATATTCATGTAGGTTAGTCAAGGTTATATTGAAATAAACTAATTTATTACAAAAAAAAATCTAACCCCTACCAAGACCGAAGCTGTTTATTAAGGAGAAAAAAGGTAAAATACCTTCTCATATAATAAAAATTAATAATAGCCAACATCTAAATTTCAACAACGAATTGAAGGTTTTGAAAGTTTTGAAAATAATTCAGAAAGTGTCCCCACAATGTTTGAAAGTCTTGACGAGATTCAGAAATTGAACAACAAATCTTCTCTAAATCAAAGCTTGACATAACATCGCATAACCATTGAGCATGAGTAGGAGGCGAAACATCTTTCCATTTAAACAAAAGCATCTTCCTAGCTATAAGAGAGCTAAAGGCCAAAATATGTAAATCTGATGTCTTCAACTTGATATCTTGTCTGGCAGCAATACCAAATAGGGCCGTCAGAGGATTAGGCTTAAAATTGGCTTTGAAAAGTAAAGAATATATAAAATTTGAGGATACAACCTATCCTAATACTCTCTCTTCATTGCAGTTTAAGCCCTTTAAACTTCACATATTAATCAACTGTAGCAAGTAGCACCGACTTTGGCAGCTTTTATTCTTTTCTCCTTCTATTCATGAGGCAGCAATAAACGTCTTTGATGTCTGCCAAGGAAGTGGTTCAAGGCTGCTTTATTAGTTCTTTGAATCTTTTCCATATGATCTGAGGACTCTACCCCTTTAAACAAATGGAAATATAACAAACATTATGGGTGGCATTAAGTCATCTGTTTTTTTGATGCTAATGCCTATGTTTCCAGTCAGGAAATATTTTGTAGGTGTACCAAAGTGCAATGTTAAATTGATGACATGCTGATACATCAGTGACAGTCGCTGGAAACAGAATAATATTCTACAGGAAATGCCCAAAAGGACCATTGAACACACAGTGGTTCTTCAGCAGTGCTACTTAACTAAACCTATTTACTTGTTTTGTCCCAAGCATTACCTTTTGGTAGTTCCCATAAAATCTGTTTCCATCACCCTTTTAATCATCCCAAATCAGATCACAACAACTAAATGAATGTTCTCTCTTCATGTTCTCTCTGCCACACTGTCGAGTGGATTAAAAATAACGTCCTGTTGATCTTGCTGAATGACAACATCTGAAGCAAGACTGAGTTGCAATGCAATTTCAAGCTAATCTCAATTTTGTTGAAGACTTTCCAGTTCTGCACAGCCACTCCCAATACTATTTCACGTCAAGACCCATTTTCACCAAAGTTTCTAACAGGAATTCTGACCATTGGTCCGAGAGGGGCAAGGACTGGCTAAAAAGAAGTGACAGAAATAATAATGGGGTGATCAATCATTCCCAAGCTTGTTTGTAGATGGTATTTGCCATCTGGTAAAGCATGTCAGAATACAGCAGGAATGCTGACTAATGACATCCTTAAACAGGAATGCTCTACAGGGTTTGCTAATGGGCAATGCATTTAGCAAGGAAGCTGTGAAGTGAGATAATGGTTGTGAGGGACCAACGTTCACCTTTGCCATCTGTTATCTACTGAGTAACACTGTTTCTTGAATTTATCTAGTGTGAATTAATGCTGGCCAATAAACTATTTACAATATAATTGTCTTTACATCGGTTATATTGTGCCCATTGATCCCCTTGTAATTGCACCAGAAATGGATGTGCAGTCTCTCAAAACCCCACATTCCTGATTAATGCAACTTAAACAGCAGATTACTGTAGTTGCATTACATTTCAATTTGTCACTTGTTATCTCATTATCTACCGTGTCGTAGTAATACGACCTCACATTCAGACGTAGGAATGAAATTGAGCAGCATGCATTAATAAAGGGGTCAAGAATGTGTAACGCTCTTCTGAAAATTGTATTTGAAGGAAACACTTTTAGTAAAGAGAATCGTAGCACGAAAGGAATGTATAGCACAGAAACAGGCACTTAGGGCCCACCTTGTCTATATCCACCATGATGCTATCAACGCTCATCCCATTTACTGTACCTTCATTAGACCCATATCCTTCTATGATTTTCCTGTCCAATTTCATGTGCAAGTTCAATTATCATTCAACCATACATGACAATCCATGAACACAGCCAAACAAAAACAACGTTCCTCCAGGGCCAAGGTGCAAAACGCAGTACCACAGCACAAAAGGCACATACTGTATAGCACATTCAAGATAGCAATAAACGCAGAGTCACACTATATATATATAGCCCTAGCCCCAGGGTGACATGTCCTGTAAACTGATGGTGCATGGGTGTTGTTGGCAAGAACAAATCCTCAGCAGTCTGCAGATGAACACACGCTATCCAGCTTGTCTTCCACCGAGTGAACACTAGACGGCAGCACCAATGGGAAGGGCCAACCCCCCAATCCAGCATGAATGCCGTGCCACATCGCCTCCAATGTTACCCCTCCTGGATGGCTGGAATCGGCATGCCTGTGGCATGTGGCTCATTCTGTGCTACAACTGTTCCCCCCCCCCCCCCCCCCCCCCGGCTTCAGTCATGCCATTAAACCAGTGAACCTTGCAGTATTTTATATTACCAATATCCACCAGGGTCTTGCAATCATAAGAAAAACCTCCACAACAATCATTCACTGTTGGACTGCACACCACTTTTGCGCATCAACTCTGATGCCTTTCTGTAGTAGGCAGCAAAACAGTCCGCACCAAAACTAGTTCCTCTGCTAACGAGCAGCTCATTGATGGGGTAGACCTGCAGTACTTGAAGTTCTTAATGTCCAGCATTGTCTTATGATCGTCAAAAAAGACATTTAAAAAAGACTCCCATGGTTGGCCTCAGAGAGGCCGCTGCATCCGAGCTTGCCACAATCTTACCAGAGGCGTACCTTTATCTATCCATGTGCTTTTTAAAGCCTGTACTGTATTAATACCAGCTTCTAAAACAACTTTTAGCAGCTTGTTCCAAATATTCATCACTCTTTGTGTGAAAAACTTACACCTCAGATCTTTTTACATTTCTCCCTTTTCATCTTAAACCTGTGCCTCTCGTTCTCGGTTCCCCTATTCTTGGGAGAAAAATATTCCGACTGCTTATCCTACATAGACCCTAGACAAATCATGAGTAACTATTTGGATGATTGATAGATACTAATTATAACCTTGGAAGGACATACTGCACTGTGCAAAAGTCCCAGGCACCATAGATGTTTTATATGGTTTCAAACGGTATGGCCTCCACAATGCCCTGATTTCAACATCATTGAAGCTGTCTGGGATTTCGTGGAGAGACAGAAGCAAGCGAGGCAGCCAAAGTCTACACAAGAACTGTGGCAGGTTCTCCAAGATGCTTGGAACAACCACCAGATGATCTTATACAGACCAGAGATTCACCAATTAGCTACATCGTCTAATCTCAGTAAATGCAGTCATTAGTTAGCCTACTTACCCACATGTATTTGGAATGTGGGAGGAAACCAGAGTACCTGGAGGAAACACTGGAATTTAGAAGGATGAGAGGGGATCTGATTGAAACATATAAGATTATTAAGGGATTGGACACGCTAGAGGCAGGAAACATGTTCCCGATGTTGGGGGAGTCCAGAACCAGAGGCCACAATTTGAGAATAAGGGTTAGGCCATTTAGAACAGAGTCAAGGAAAAACTTTTTCACCCAGAGAGTTGTGGATCTGTGGAATGCTCTGCCTCAGAAGGCAGTGGAGGCCAATTCTCTGGATGCTTTCAAGAAAGAGTTAGATAGAGCTCTTAATGATAGTGGAGTCAAGGGATATGGGGAGAAGGCAGGAACAGGGTACTGATTGTGGATGATCAGCCATGATCACAGTGAATGGCGGTGCTAGCTCAAAGGGCTGAATAGCCTACTCCTGCACCTATTGTCTATTGAAACCTATGCGGTCATGGGGAGAACGTACAAACTTCTTCATAGACTAATACAAGGAAAAAACTGCTTCCGCTAGCAGAAAGTCAATACCCAGCTTTAAGCTAACTGTAGCAGATGGAGAGGAAGGATAATTGGCTTACAACTTGCAATGGGTTAAAGTTTGGAACAACATTGTGGGCTTAAGGGCTTGTATTGTACTGTGCAACTGATATTTGATGAGTCCCCAATTTGCTGAGATCCGACATAAATTGGAGGACCGCTTTATCGAGCATCTTCATTCCGTCCACCACAAAAGGCAGAATTTTCCTGTGTCCGCCATGAGGCCACTCTCAGGTTGGAGGAGCAACTCCTCATATTCCATCTGGGTAGCCTCCAACCTGACAGCATGAACATCAATTTATCTAGCTTCCAGTAATTTCTGCCCCCTCTCCCTCCTCATTTTTCCATTCCCCATTCTGGCTTCACTCTCGCCCCTTCCTCTTCTCTACACTTGCCCATCACCTCTCTTTGACGCCCCTCCTCCTTCCCGTTCTCCCATGATCCATTCGCTTCTCCTATCAGATTCCTTCTTCTTCAGTCCTCTACCTTTTTCATCTATCACCACCCAGCTTCTCACTTCATCCCACCTCCCACACCCACCTATCTTCTCCCTCACCTGATTTCACTTATTACCTTCTAGCTTGTACCCCTATTATTTATTACTCACTTATTACTCTTCCACCCACTTCCTTACTTTGGTTTCTGCCCTCTTCATTTCCAGTCTTGATGAAGTGCCTTGGCCCAAAATATCCGCTCTTCATTTCTCTCTATAGATGCTGCTTGACCTATTGAGTTCCCCAGCATTTATTTTGTGTGTTATTCTAGATTTCTAGCATCTGCAGGTTCTCTTGTGTTTATCACATATCTGATGGTCACAGTTGAATCATTTTCCTATATTCCAAAGATGATATGTCATTTTATTTTTGCCTTTTGTGTGTTTACATTTTCCAAAGAAATATACCTTGAATTAACAAACATTCAGCCAACAGGTAATTGAAGATGGACTGCTAGAGTCACAATCAGTGCTCCTCTTCGGAAACCACAGCCCATATTATGCCAAGCATCAATATTAAACTCAGCAGAACAAATATTGAAAGATCGTCTCTCAGATGGACTATGCTCAGTCCATCTGGGTTTCAAACTGTAATGCAATATAGTTTTTGAACTTGCAATGAAAACCCAAATGAAATGCAATTAATAATATGAAACACATATAAATTACCATTAATTAATCGGGAATGCTTGCACAACTATGACTAGCTGACATTTTGATCACCAAATTAAATTAAATCAATTTAAATCAATTTAATCAATTTAATGAATTTTCTCGAGCTAGTCCTAGGTATAGGGTCCTGACCCAAAATGATTCGAGGCACATTCCTTTTGCCTTCACAGATGCTGCTTTACCTGCAGAGTTCTTCCAGCTGATTATTTTTTGTTTCTGATTCCAGCATCTACAATTTCTTATGTCTCTATTACTAGTCCTCTTTCGCCCCCCACAGTAAATTCTCAAGGGGATCGAGGCAAAAATTGTTTTTCACATATCACGCAACAAATAACATTCTTTAGTGAATGAAAATTGAACATGTGGGAATATTTAATTTGAAGATACTTTACCTGCTGATATATTACTCTTAATTAGGAGAATTCACTGTACATGGATTGTCTAAAAGCAGTGGATTGACAAGGAGTGCCAAAGGTTTGAGCCACGTTTCAATGAAGCCAAGGAGCTTGGCAACACTGTAATCAGATATTTCTGCATTTGGGTATTGCTAGGGGAAGCAGTTAACTTCCTTCGTAAATTCACACACTTTTTTAAAAAAATAGTTTGGAAAAGCAGGAAACGCACAGCAAGGCTGGTCAACATTAGGGAGAAAAATATGCAAAAACAATCCTATGAGAAACTTCCCAAAAGTTTCCAATGCCTTTCCATCAGAGGATGAGTTTTATCCCATGGTGAACAAAATGCTCATTATTTTCAGATCAGGCCCAACGAATCACTTAAACATTATAATATAACTCATACTCATGGGATAGCAGCTGTGGCCCATAATAAGTATGCGATAATGGTCTATTCATTCATGAGCTCAGCACCTCATCACCTACAATATGGAAATTCAGTGATTACTTTTCAATATTCCATTAAATATAAAAAGAGGATTGCCTTGCTTAATTTAACTTAAGTGTTGCAATTCTGAGGAGTCAACCCCATTCAGTGAACTTCATTGCCCTGACGTGCTGTAAAAATGCCATTTCAGCAAACCATATGATAATACCACACATTAGCAACTCCTCTATGTCAATGTAATTCTATTATTTAATGAAAATATTCACTTTCCTTCATACATTGTCCATTTATCCTGTTTGACTTGCCTAAATCAAAATTAACAAGTTGTTATATGAATTTATGATGCTACAAATCGCTAATAATCTCAATGAGAAACCCCTGCCAGTGAACCAATGCTGTTTTATTCCATTCTGATCATGATCAAGCACCATCCCTAAATATCTATTTTCCACTTCTGAGAGCATTTGGATATTAATAAGTATTAATATTTTTCAGTTACACTCTGGGAATAATGAGAAGATTAAATGAAGCTATTCATTTCTATATGGTCACAGAGAATGCACCACAAAGTCACATCCTATCAATTTATAACAGCTTATACTAAGCTACAGTGCATCATAGCTGAGTGATTTAAAATGAGGAAAGGGATTTATCTGTCTGACCTGTTCATTTCCAAGGTCAAAAAACAATCTTACAAATGTGCAGAGTCTGAAAGTACTCTATCTCTTCCCCTTACTTTGTTATGGGCTTTTTATATTTCAACACCAAAATGTTGCTTATTTTCTTCAAAGCTTCTTCACTTCAAAATTTGCTTTCTTCAAAGTCCTTTTATGTTGCAACTGGTCCTAAAGACGAGATGTCAAGATAGATATAGTTAACTTGGAGTGGGTGCAGCATTGAATGAACACAATAATATTAGTGCCATGCCAAGCCGAGAATGAGTAATTCTTGAATGAATGAGGCTTTCATTCATTCAAGAATGGAACCTTAATGGAGTTATTAAGGATGATATGAACAAGTGTTAGGTTCACCTGCAGATTATGAATGCCTGAGAAGGGGACCAGAGTTTGGTTGAAACCATGTTCCAGAATGTAGTAACTAATATCTTCAGAAGTGCAATGGTGAATGTAAGAGGAAGATGATGGAGAAGGTGCATCCACATTAATGCAACAAACCCCACACATTCAGTGACCTGGGTATATTCCTGACATCAGGTGTTGAAGTGTGGAGTTTGAACATGTTCCCTGACATCATGAGTTTCTTCCAAGTACAACCATTTCCTTAAAGAAGTGCAGGCCAGTAGGTCTTTTGAGCCATTGTAAATTAGTCCTTGTGCGTTGGTAGAGTGTTGAACCTGGAGGGAGTTGATGGAAATGTAGAGAGAATAATAAAAAAGGGATTATATGTAGTGTAAATGGACGGTTCATGGTTGATGCAGTCTCAGTTAGCTAAAGGGACTGGATGTATTACTGAATACAGCACAGGAAGTCTGATCTTTCACGGTGATACCCTGTTATCATAATGGAAGATAAGACTTCCATTATGGATGATGTCACTTTTAACTGGGAAGGCCAAAATAACTCTCTTAGTGGCAGCATTTTGACAGTAAGTTATCAAACAAAAAAGTTTCTTTTTGTGAACATAATGTGTTGGTAATTACGCAAACTCTGAATATTGCAGTTTCTCAGTGCTTAAATAATTCATAACTTTGAGATAGAACTTAAAAGTCAAGTAATGATGCAAAATTAGTCTAATGGTACCTTTCAGCTTAAGGAAAAGAATATAACTTTAACCTGAAGACCTTCATATTGCTGGAAGGGTGAAAGCCAAAGAGAACAAGTACAGGGAATGCTGGATGTTGAGGACTAAAGAAAGAGAAAAAAGGAAGCATCTGGCAAATGTTGAAAGCTGAGGAAATGGGAGATCTGTCAAGAGAGATGTTTAAAAAAGTTAAGAAAGGAAAGAGGCATCATGAAATATCACCAGCAGATAGAATTAATGTAAAGTCAAAGGCAGTTTAAACACATATTTAAGACAAAAAAAAAACTAGGAAACAAGCAAAGTCTGTTAGGGACAATCAGGAAAATGTGTGTGTGGAGTTTGAAGATAGAGTTCGAGTTCCAAAATGAATATGTTTCATTGATATTCACAAAGACTTGGTGGTTGGAGAACACAGAGAGGAGGAAGATAAAATTTGAGTCCAAGCCTCCATGAATAAAGAGGAGATACTCGATGCCTCAGTGAGCTTTAAGATGGATAAATCCCAAGGGCCAGATGAGATACTTTATATACTTTATATTTTTAAGATTTAGCCAAGGCTGCTTTTGGGGGCAAAGGAAGAAAATTCTAGTTCTCTGACTGGCATTTTTAAATCGTTGTTGGCCATTAGCAAGGTACTAAATTATTGGAAGGTGGAAAATGAGGTCCTCATTTATAAGAAGGGCAGTAGGGAAAAGCCTGGCAATTACACATTTTTGAGCCCTGCATCAGTAGAATGTTGTTATTGGAAAACGTTCTGAAGGACCATTTAATGATTACTTGGAAAGTCAGGAGCTAACCAGAAATAGCCAGCATGGATTTCATATGGATTTTATCTGACTGATATGATTTAATTTTTTAAACAGGTAACAAAGTGTATTGATAAAGGCAGTGTAGTCAATATGATTTACCTAGAATATAGAACAGTACAGCACAGTACAGGGCCTGACGTCTTTAGTCTTTAACCAACTTAAAGACTAATCTAACCCTTCCTTTCCACACAGTCCTCCATTTTTCTTTCATCCATGTACCTATCTAAGAGTCTCTTAAATGTCCCTAGTGTATCTGCCTCCACCACCTCATCTGGCAGTGCTTTTCAAGCACCTACTACACTCTGTGTATAAAAAAAAAGCTGCCTCTGATACATCCGACCCCCCATACTTTCCTTCTAACACCTTAAAGTTATGTCTCCTTGCAATAGTTATTTCCACCATGGCTGTCTACTCTATGCCTCTTATCATATTGTACACATCTATCAAGTCACCTCAAGGTCCTGATATCACTGACAAGAGTCACTGACAGCATTCAATAAGTAGCCAGACAAGCACTTGAATCACCTAGGCATTGAAGTCAATGAAGCAAGCACTGGATACTGGATGGGTGCCCACTGGTCAGGGTAGATGTTTGTTTTCATGCCTTATGACTTGATGACATTATAAACTGTGCATTGTGAACATACCAATAAATGGATAGTAAGAACCTACAATGAAATGGTCTTTCATATCTCACTCATTTGGTTATGATCACTAGACTAAGATAGGGACTGATCATACATTTTTACATTTGGCGCTGGAAAAATATCCTGCCAAGCGTTGCTTAAGGACATCAGATTTTTCTCTTTACAGGCAGGTAAGATGAGTACATGTTATGTACCCATTTTCCTCAGAAGTCTATTATTCCTGATTATAATTCTCAATTTCTCTTTATCCATCCCATCAATAACTGTTTGTGTAACAACTTTGCATGTCCAGATAGAGTTTGTGGACTTTGCAGCATTGGAAGATCTAGGATAGCAGTAGAAATGTAACGAGCATTTGACAATTTAAAAGGAGCCCAGATTTATTTCATTAAATTTCAGTTCCCCAGCACTTTTGAATGTTTTTCTCTGGACTAATAATTCAGAGATAATTGTACTAGGTAAGGAACTTAACCTGTGTGCTACCACGCTGGAAAACCTTTGTGACACCAATCCTAAAATTGCCTTTGAATTCATCAGCATTGCCATCTTTTACTTCTGCATTCCTTAGTTGAAAGGAACAGGCAATAACATCACTGAGGTATTAACATAATAAACTGAATCAACGGACAAAGAATAAAGTTAATTGCTATGATGGAGAATCCAGAATATGGTACAGAACTGCAAAGATATAAAGATATTCAGGGTTGACATCAGAAAGTATTTATCTACATTGAAAAGCAATCCGAATTCTCCCTCACAATAAGCTGTCGAGAGGAGCTCAGATAAATACTGTGAAGTGAGATTGAGAGATTTTTTGCTAGGCAAGGATATTAAAGGTTATAAAATCGAGGCAGGTAGATGAAATTAGGATGCAAATTCCCCACAATTTGATTGAATGGCATTACAGGCTTGAGGGATTGGATGACCTACTCCAGGTTCCTTCTGTTATATTATTGCAAGAAACTAATAATGCAATTACTTTGCTTAAATAAACAGATTCTGCCCAGCATACACAATGTGAAAAGGAGGGATTCAACTCATAGAATTGTTGTGCAAATCAACATGACTGGATTAATTTGAAACATTTCAAAAGTTCTTTTTAAATTGTATTTTCTTTCAATGGTTCCATATGAAGAATAACTTCTTCTCAGGCTTCCAGCTAGGTACAGATATCGATTTTAACCAACGCTTCAATGTCAAACTCCACTATCTTCATCAGGGATGATGCCTAGGCACTTCTAGTCCAGTGGTATATATTCCCCCCATCGTCCGACCCTCCTGATTTTCACTAGATCCTTCTTCGATTCCATATGAAGTACAGAGATTGGTGCATAGCAAACTTTCTTGGAAATATGTCTCTAGATTTCTATGGAGATTGCGAAATCAAACCAAATCATGCCATGCAGTTTCACATTTAACAACTATTAAGGTGGAAGCTTGATTGTAACAAAAATGCAATTGGTTCATAACTGTCCTACATAAGTATAATCTAGCCACTACAAGCTTGTCTGTCGAGATATAATTGAACATTAATGCATACGTACTATATTGCAAACATCCATATAGATTCACTGCAATTTACAACAAAGAGAGAGGCTGTTTGAACCATCCTGCCTGTACTTCCTCTCTGAAAGTTCAGTTATCTCCTTTTTTTTTAAAATTATTACACTAAATTTTCACCTTCCTTTCTGTATAATTAACATAGAGGGAAGACATTCCGATATAAAGTAAGACTATGACTTAAATTGTCAAAAGCAAATTGTTCAATTAGCCAACTGAGTTAAAACTCTCAGTGAAATCAATTGTCCTTAATTTTTAAAAGGTGGATGCTTTGAGATAATTGCTAGATCCTTAGCAACCACTTGTATATGAGACAAAAGCTTTACAATGAAACATGGCTATCAAACTCGATGAACATATTAGCCTCTGGTGTACTCCAATCTCGTCTCAAACCTTCCCTCACCAAATATGGAAAATAACTTGCTCTCCAGAATAAATATTAGTTTTCTTCTTCCCAGGAGCACAATCATACCATCCCTGGTTCCATCTCAGGCTCAATCAGACGCCTTTAGCTCTTGCCAGCAAAACCTTCACTCCCAGCCTCAGTCAGTACCTTCCTCCATTTGACACTAAAGCAACAGACATAAATGGTGTCAATGAATAAAAGAACAGGGGAAACAAGGCAAAAATCAGAGTTATCAGAAGGAAGTCCTAAGTGCAAGACGACTGGAGTTAATTTGTTTTCTTTTTCCATGCAGCTGGTAAACATTATAGCAGCATTTGGAAGTCGACGCATGTCAAATAGTAAATTAAATTTTTTTAAAAAACACCACAAATGCTGGATGCATGGATTATGTGTGTTCTGGATATTGCAGTTTTATGAAAGGTTGTCTTTGCTAACTATTTTCCTTTTCACGGGTGCTGCCTGACTTGCTGGATTTTTCTAGCATTTTTTGTTTCTGATATATGTTCATTGTTGGTTGAACCTAACCTGGCCATTTATTGAAAACTGCTGTCATAGTAATCATAAAAGAAATTTTTTTTGGACAAGAGCGTCTCCCGGTATGTGTGTCAGGATCCTACCATTTATTGACTTGGGCACTGAATACATCAGGACAATCATAAATAGGCCTAAAATTTATGACTAACTGCAAGTCGTACAAGCACTCCTTTTCAATGTTTGCTTTAACAAGGTTGCAGATTAGAAATAGAAAAGCTTTATTTTTGGATCATTGTACCCACAGCGTTTCCTTCAATCACATTTCCAAAATGAGAGAAAAAAAATTCCATTTCCTCAAGTTTCCTGACCAGTCTCAATTTAAATATAATAAAACACCATGAAGCCTCACTATAAAGTATGTAGCTATTGATCCATTCTGCAAGTACTGTATTCAATGGAGTGAATTCTTAAACCTAATCCACAGCATATATCAATATTTTTTCTGACCTGTAGTCAAAAAGGTTATCACTGTTCCTCTCTCAAAATAACATTCCACAATTTCTAGTAACGCTTCAATAAATTATCATAGCAAGTTACCTTTACAATGCCTACAGGCAATTTTATATACTACACTATACCAGGATAGGTATCTACTGTACTATTATTTTACTTCTGAATGCTCCCTGAATCTTAACAATTGGGCAATTTCTGAACAGAGCTCAGCTAGAAAACCAAGGGCTCAGAGGGTAAAAAATGTTTTCTGTACAAAATGAACTGTTCATGTCAGTAATTGCTATAATAACTGACAATCTGAGATTTGTCATTTCCCAGTGTTAACGCAGGCCAGGTCTGCTCGTTTGCAGCTGATCGTGTCTTTCCCTGGACCATTTCCAGCACATATGACTGATAAACACATTAAGGCTTCATTACAAAGTGGATGAAAAGTGTTCTGTCCTTCCAGACACAAGAGATTCTGCAGATACTGGAAATTTTGAGCAACACACACAAAATGCTGGAGGAATTTAGCAAGTCAGGCAGCATCTATAGAGGGAAATAAACCAACTTAATCTATAGAGGAGAATTTGGATCTGAGGCTGTGCCCTCGATTCTAGATTCTCCCACTAATGGAAAAGTCCTGTCCATGTCCACACTATACAGGCCTTTCAAAATTCACCAAGTTTCAATGAGATCCTCCCTCAACCTTTGGAACTCCATTCAGTATAGGTCCAGAGCCAGCAAATATTAAGCCTTTCATTCCTGCGATCACTCTTGTGAGCATCCTCTGAACCCTCTCCAGAGACAGTGCTACTTTTTTTTAGATACAAAGCCCAAAATTGCTCACAATATTTCAAATATGGTCTGAGTAATAACTTATAAAGCCTCAGAAGTACACCCTTGCTTTTATGGACTATGCAAATGGTCTAATTTAGTGTTTGTGGCATTGATTAAATGTAGCCTTGCAATTCAAATTGATCTCCAAGTTAGTGCTACTGCCACACAACTCCTGCGGTCTGGGTTTATTCTTGACCTCCGATGCTCTCTGTGTGCACAATCCTTCCTGTGGTGACCGTGTGGCATTTCCTCTGGCTGTCCCAGTTTCCTCAGACAGCCTAAAGGCACACTCGTAGCTGAATTGGCTGCTGTAACACAGCCCTTGGTGTAGACTGATTGCAGGAGAATTTGGCAGAAGGTGATGAGCATACGATAGAGAGCAAGTCCCAGCGATATAAGTGGAGTAAATATTGTCTCAAGATTGTCAAGCAATGGTGGCTTCTCTACCAAAGAGGTTCATGTTGTCTTGCTTTCCTCAAGAGGGGAATTATGCCGAACTATTTATCCCTCATGTGAACCTTGCATTTGGGGTTCAAGAGGGGTTCATGCCTATAAGTTTCTAGTTGCATTTCTGGACTGACACAAAACAATCCCAAAGTGGATATTATCAAGTTTTGTTCTGAAGAAAAACTTAAATACATAAAGCTGAAACAAAACTCTGTTACATGACTTAAGCCTTTTGTAATTTAGTCTGTGGCATAATGCAGGAATATGATCTACAGCATTGCTGAATCAGAATTTTTGGAAAAGTAAGTGATAATGAGGCCTTGCTCTGGCTGGCGTACTGTCTGGCTATTCTGTAATAGTAAGGATGTCAAGGAGTTAGCAATAGAAAGGAGGGTACTTAATTAATGTTCATCAAGCCAGCTGTAAGAATCTGAGAGGCAGGACTCTACTCCAAAGAAAGGCAAGTTCATAGGATGGCCAATCATACCATTAAGTCTCTGCCTGCCACTGTAATCCTTCCCTGCACCCCTCACCCCTCTTCCTTCCTCTAACCTTATCAGCATATCTACTGTGGCTCCTGCAGGTAATCCAACCAAAGTCACAGGGCCTGAGTGCAACACATCTGATTGCAATCAGTAAATCCTCTTCATCCTTGAATGGGGTCATCTTTATGTCTCCTCTCTGGTGCCCATGAGCCGCTGGGCACAGCAGTTATTTAAAGATTCCTAAACGTGAGAAAGTCTGCGGATGCTGGAAATACAAATCAACACACACAAGCTCAGCTTGTTAGACAGCATCTATGGAAAGCGGTAATCATGGAAAACAGTCAACATTTCAGGCCAAGAGCCTTCCTCCGGACTGGAAAGAAAGAGGAGAAATCAGAGTAAGAAAGGTTCCTTTCTCCCTTTTGTGTTTATCCATTTTCACTTTAACAAATCTTTGTATTGACTGGGCAGGGTTGATGCAGGGTTTCAACCCAAAACATCAACCATTCCTTTCTCTCCACAGATGCTGCCTGATTCACTGAGTTCCTCCAGCAACTTGTTTCTTGCACATTGGAACAATGCTATGTTAAGCTAATTATTACGCTACTGTTATTCCACATTTTCAGTATTCTGGGTAAAGCAGGCCATCATTCGATGGATTAAGTGGGAGAAACTCTATTGATTAAGGCCCTAATGTTGTGTCCTAGCTATTTACATAGTTGGTGCAATGATACGCAAACCAGGGCAGTACGACATGGAGAGCAAACTGTAGTCCATGCAGCAGGCTCCCCCCTCTCCACGCAGCTGATGAGTCCAAAGGAATGGCAGAAACCAATACAGTGTGGCACTAGTGGTGTCACAGGAGTTGCCAGTCAGCTTTGAACTCAATGTAGGAGTGCCTTATGGATTCCAGCTCTGGATTTTTCCTTGGAGCTTACTCCCAAAGTCTTCCTCAAGAGTGGGTATAGCCACAAGGTAGCGGAGGTTTGCTGCCAACCACAGCTGACGAATCTCATCTGTCCAAAGTGACTGGTTTTAAGGCACTAGTAATCTGCCTTTACCCTTTCTCCAGTCAGTAGAAATGGTTCTGCTGGGCTTAGCCACACGTGAAGGCCAGGAGCTGGTAGCATTTAATAGGTAGTGGGAGCTAATCCCATTACTCCCCCAACCCCCAGCTATGACAGCCATGGAAACCACCAATCATTAAGAAACTCTAATGATGTATACAAAATTACATGATATAATGTTTGCTGACACACTCCGGGCTACTTGGCCATTAAACTACCGTTCACCGTTATAGGAAGTTCACTGTTATTCGATAAGCCCCTGAGTCAGAATAACACAGTAATTTAAAAATATATAAAGACTACTCATCCATGTCCAAAGCATAACAACTGACTCTATAAATTAGCATTTTACATAACGGATATTGTCACAAACAACTGCAGAATGCTAACACATTAAATCACTTCTAAGGAAAAGGTTTATGGATTATAGTAACAGTCAAATGGTTTGACTTGATTTGCAATTCCTTGTTTTTCCTAACCTTAGCTGAGTTTGAATTGTCCACTGCAAGAATGAATATTTTCCACACAGAGCTCCTGCTCCAGGGAATTTTATGCTGGGGAAATACAAAGCTTTCACTACTGTAGCTTGATGTAAACTGTTGCACATTGATTGTTGTTATTACAACATAGCCAGTCTGTCACATACTAAGACAACTGCATTATAATTTCCAGAAATGTGTACACTCTGCATCCAAATGTTTTTAGCAATCAGGTTTTTAGATGACTGACCCTGTTTTGTGCAAAGAACAATTAAATAAAGAAATAAACCTTCTTGGCTAAATGGAACAAGTAAAATCAATAGAAGTTTTGAGATTCTCAACATTTTAATGCTATGTTTCAGGTGAAATTATTGATTTCTTTGCAATATTGATAGAAGCAGACATTAGTATTCCATAGTATGCCTGAGCTAGAATGCATTTAGTGAACAATCACAGTTTGGTGTGTTTTTGCTCGGCTTATCAATGGTAAAGGACAGAGGCCAAAAATAATGTATGTCAATATCTGTGAGTTCTTCATGGATGTAGAACCTCAAGACTCATAATAAATCATCAAAAACTACAGCAAGGAAAGCAATCCTTTTGCATTTATAACTACTTAACTGTATGTTTATGTTCGTGGACTGTACACAAGCATAATAATGCATTGCTTCATTTCTCAGGAATCCATTTTGATCCGTGGAACTGAAAACTTAATACAAATGCATGCATAATATGTTATTCCGATGTTCCTTGATTATCTTCAAAATAAATAATTTGATCTAGTTATATTATAGTTATGTGATTATGCTAATGTTTGCTCAAGACAATGGCTCTGAATTGCAAAACCTTTCACAGAATCTTTTCTGCTGACTTAACAGAGAATCTGATTATTACAAAACAAGTGCTCAGCATCATCTGTAACTTATGTTTGGTAACAGATAAATCTTCTTGGAAACTACTCTTTTGTTTTTGCATTATGTTTGGCAGTGGGGGGGGGGGGTCAGCCCATTTTCCAGCTATGCCTGGTTGGTTTACAGCTCATCCAGTCATTCTTCAACATAACCTCAGCAATCCACCTCATGTTTTTTTAAAAACTACAACTCATTAACAGATTATTTATTTGCCATTCTTGTTTAAAGGATTGTTAGCTTTCAGTTTATTATGAAAATGCTTCTGACTTGTTAACTACAGAAAAGCACAATATATTCAGAATGAAATTGTCCAATGAACTGTGGAGGAACAATGATTTAGTAAATTTTTCTGAACTCCAGTACTTAAAATTTTGATTTGTTTCTTACCATAAAGAACATATTTAATTGAAAATGTCAGATTTTGCTGTTGAAGCTTCAAAAAAGATTCAAATGCAAAATTAATGATTCAATTTTGTATCTGCCCGTGGCTTTTAGAGGAGAATTTATATACAAAGCCTGTCTTTCTGATGGGTGAAGAAGTCTGCAATTTGGCAGGTGACAGGATAATGCCTTGTGTTGATTGTATGTTGGAGGAGAACTGATGGTTGAAAAAAATGTATCCCCATTTACATTCATTTTCTGTCAGTTGTGAGGGGCTGTTGGTGGAGAAGACTGTGACAGCCTAGTTGTTCTGATTTTGCTTTATGTTCACATTCTCACATGACTAGCTCCTACAGATATCCTTCATAATTCTGTGGAAGTTTACTGCCTTAATTATATTTCCCTTAAACCTGGTTGGAATGACTATAATATCAAAGTCTTAACTAAAAGGATTTGGACCATTTATCCTTCTGGACAAGTGGAGAAAATAAAACCTGTTTTGAAAAGGACAGTTTCATTTGTTGAGACGGTCTGATTACTTAAATCCCAATAACAGCTGTAATTCGTAATTAGGCCATAGAAGTTTTTTTTATTATTGTAAGGGGCTTAAGCACAGTAGCAATTGGATCAACTCACAAGCTGGGCTTACGTCAACACATGGGGATGCTAAAGTTATATTCCACTTTTTTCTTTCCAAAATCCTTCCCCTTAAAACCTATACTCTTTCTAAGCAATAGCATAAGGATCAAAGGAAGATCCACAGAAAGAACAGATAGACAAGCTTGGAATTTATCCAAAAAATGTAAGCAGCATTGATATTTCCCCCCAGAGTACATTGCTGTGAAGTTATGTCCAGCACAGAGAGCACGCTTGGGTTTATCAGACTAGCCAGTCTCAGCCAAATTGGAAGAGTGTATGTTGCTCAAATGAACCTTTAGTAACGAGTTTTCAGATATTAATTAAGGACACCAGTCCAATTGCAGTTTGGTTGTCCTGGTCTTGGCAGGGCAGTAACATGGTTAAATTGCAAAAGGCTTTAAGATGATTAGAAATCAAATTGCTTTACTATTACATCACAGAGGATGGCTATTCAGCCCATTGAGTCTATGCTGGCTCCCAGCAGACCAATCCCATCAGTCCCATTCCATCTTTCCCTACATCTTTGTAGCCCTGCGACTTATTCTCATGGTCATCAAATCAGCTATAATATTTTTGCCATTCATCTGCACTAAGGGGGAATTTTCAGAAGCCAATTACCTCCAAGCACATCCTGAGGTAGCAACATTAATTACACATGAATATATACCTAAATGCAGGCAGACATAAGAATGTGCACTTGCACACACGCATCATGCATACATACATACTCACTCACATAGTACCCATAACATGCATGTACACATTCACTCACTCACACAACACCCATTTACACCATGGAAACACAAGAGACTACAGATGCAGTAATCCCGAGCACTAAAAGCTGGATGAATTCAGCAGATCACACAGCATCTGTGGAAAGAAATGGACATTGGAAAGTCTCGACCTGAAATGTCGACCGTCCATTTTGCTCCAGCTTTTGGTTCATTGCCCCATGTATGCTATATGCTCACACAGCATGATTATACACACACATGCAATACACACAGACACACAACACACAGCATGTTTATACACACAGATAGACTCACAGCATGCCTACAAACAAAAACACACACATACATACCAATCAGTACTAACTGCAAGCAATCTCATCTCTAAATCCCTCGACCTGGGATTCAATACTCCTCTTTGAAACCGGACCCTTCACTTCCTAATAAACAGACCATAACCAGCAAGACCTCCACTGCAATTATCCTCAGCACTGGTGCCCCACAAAGCCACATCCTCAGACCCCTACTCTAATCCCTATACTCTCATGACTGCACAGCCAGATTCTGTTCTAAGTCCATTTACATGACAGGTTTGCAGATGATCCCAACATAATGGGCCAAATCTCAACTAAAGATGAGTTAGAGTACAAGATGGAGATAGAAAGCCTCATGATATCCTATCAGGACAACCTTTCCCTCAATGTCGGCAGAACAAAAAGCTGATCATCAACAGTGCTGAGGTCAAGAGGGTTGAGGGCCTCAAGTTCCTTGGAGTGAACCTCACCTGTCCTGGTCCAACCATATTGATACAAAGAAAGCTTACCAGTGCCTCTACTTCCTCAGGAGATAAACAACATGTCCACTTTGGCCCTCACTATTTTATATCATTGCACTACAGAACATATCCTGTCCAGGTGCATCACGACTTGGTGGGGCAACTGCTGTGCCCATGAGCACAATAAACTGCAGAGAATAATGAACATAGCTCAGCACATGCACAGAAACCACCTTCCCCTGCATGGACTCTGCACTTCTCACTGCCTCGGTAAAGCAGACAACAATAATCAAAGAACCCCACAACCTGGACACTCATTCTTCTCCCTTCTCCTATCAGGCAGAAGATTCAAAAGTCTGAAAGTGCATACCACCAGACTTCAGGACAACTTCTATCCCACTATTATAAAATATTGAATGGTCCCCTAGTAAATTAAGATGGACTCTTGACCTCACAATCTACCTCATTATGGCCTTTCACCTATTGTCTGCCTAGACTGAACTTTGTCTATAACTGTGACACTTTATTTCATAATCTCAAGTACAAAGTTTAATGTAAATTTTATTATCAAAGTACATCAATGTCACCATATACAACCCTGAGATTTATTTTCTTGTGGACATATTCAATAAATCCATAGAATAATAACCATAACAGAATCAATGAAAGACTGCACCAACTTGGGCATTCAACCAGTGTACAAAAGACAACATACTGTGCAAATACAAAAAGAAAGAAATGATAATAATAAATGAGTCAGCCATAAATATCTAGAACATGAGATGAGGGGTCCTTGAAAGTGAACCCATTGGTTGTGGGAACATTTCAGTGATGGGTCAATTGAAGTTGAGTGAAGTTATCCCCTTTGGTTTCAGAGCCAAAGAGTTGAGGGGTAGCAATGGTTTCTGAACCCGGTGGCGTGAATCTTGAGGTTCCTGTACATT
The DNA here is from genome assembly GCF_030028105.1 of Mobula birostris. Taxonomy (NCBI): domain Eukaryota; kingdom Metazoa; phylum Chordata; class Chondrichthyes; order Myliobatiformes; family Myliobatidae; genus Mobula; species Mobula birostris. Next base: position 21,879,095 of record NC_092389.1, read on the forward strand.
TTTCCCGATGGCAGCAATGAGAGGAGAGCATGTCCTGGGTGGTGGGTGTCCCTCATGATGGCTACTGCTTTTTTGTGACAGCATTTCGTGTAGCTGAGCTCAATGGTGGGGAAGGCTTTAACTGTGATGGACTGGGCCATATCTACTACTGGAATCTGTTATTGTTTCCCCTTGTACTACCTCAATATGCACTGCTGTAATGAAATAGTCTATATGGATGACATGTAAAATAAAAGTTTTCACTATTCCTCTATACATATGACAGTAATAAATCATTTTAACAATTTACCATACACGATGCTAATTGAATCACAGAGTAATACAACATGGAAAAAGGAGTATTTCCAATTACTTAATTAATACAGCACTTCCTCAATAATACACACAGTTTACTCAATGCTGCAAATTACAATGAGCTCTGAGTTAGAAACCAACATTTGAACCACACACAATGGTCTGAATGGCTTCTCTACATTTAAAGAGTTGCAGTGGCACATTTCCTTTTACAAAGCAAAATAAGTCATTCACAGGCTGTAGAAACTGCTTATTGGTCCATGAAGATCTGGCTTACACTGAGAATTAATATGAAAGGTACAGAAGGATGTATCTGTACTCGGCACAATGACAATAAAGTTGAATCTAATCTAATCTAATAAAGACATTTCTGATATCCAACAATCAACAAATGTAATATTGAATACAAAAGGGGAGAAAATGATGCTTCCAATACCTGGAGAGTTCAGTCTAAATGGGTTGTCAGAGTATTGAAACATTTGGTTCAGGGCTCAAAGTCACAAATCTGTCATTCACTACTTCTGGCTCCAAATTAACTCAAATAACACAATGAGAGCATTTCAAAGTTCAAAGTAAATTTACTATCAAAGTACGTGCATGTTACCATATGCTGCCTTGAGATTCATTTTCTTGCAAGCATTTACAGAAAATTAAAGAAATACAATAGAATTTATGAAAAACTGTACATAACAAAGACTGACAACCATCCAACATGCAAAAGATGAAAATCGTGCAAATAATAAATAAAATAAAGTAAATAAATAATACTGAGAACGAGTTGTACGGACTTACTTTTGAGGACTCTAGAACTCATGTTCTCAGTATTATTTATTGCGTCACAGTAGTGTAGCAGTTAGCATGACGCTATTACAGCTTGGGAATTCCGGAGTACTAATTTCAATTCCAGTTGCCAATCTGTAAGGAATCTCCGTATGTCCTCCTCATGGAATGTGTGGGCTTTCTCCGGGTGCTTGGGTTCCCTCCCACAGTCCAAAGACATACGGGGTAGGTTAACTGGTCATTGTAAATTATCCTGTGATTAGTTAGGATTAATCAGGGTTACGCTGTCCAAGTTGCATGCTATCTTGGACAATGTCTCCCATCCACTACATAATGTACTGGTTGGGCACAGGAGTACATTCAGTCAGAGATTCATTCCACCGAGATGCAACACAGAGCGTTATAGGAAGTCATTCCTGCCTGTGGCCATCAAACCTTACAACTCCGCCCTTGGAGGGTCAGACACCCTGAGCCAATCGGCTGGTCCTGGACTTACTTCATAATTTACTGGCATAATTTACATATTACTATTTAACTATTAATGGTTCTATTACTATTTAATTATTTATAGTGCAACTGTAATGAAAACCAATTTCCCCTGCGATAATAAAGTATGACTATGACTATGACTATAGGGTTGCTAGGGTGGCATGGCTCAAAGGATGTTGGACATTTGTCATTCTTTGTTATGTATAGTTATGCATTGTATTTCTTCATTTTCCTGTAAATTCTTGCAAACAAATGAACCCCAGGTGGTACATGGTGACATATATTGTACATACTTTGATACTAAATTTGCTTTGAATATTCAGCGATAAGCTCCTATTAAGTCATTTGTACACTGGTATGATTTGAATAGACCATTTCACTGAATCTGTTTTATAACAGAAATAAGCTGAGTTTTGTAACAGAAGTCGGATGCATGGTCTATGTACTGCTTGTAGAAAAATAAACCTCCTTGTTCTTAATAGTTTCTAACTGTACATATGCAGGAGTGATACTTTCATGTTAGCATGTCATTAATATACAGTCCCATGAGCACTGAGTTCCTGGAATAGTTTCAATTATTTTCTGAAGTGAGTGCCACCTCAAGGTTCTGGGGCTATATTATTAGGAAGCTATATTTTCTGTTTAGCTCCCCTTCCTGGTATTTCCCACATCACCCTGCAGATATGAAAAGTGATGTTTTGATAAGTTTGATGCTTATTTCACTTGTGAGATTTTGCAATAAGTAACAACCACACAAGTGGAACAGTAAATGAGATTCGCTAGCTTACAATAGTCTGACAGTTAGACTCTAACTAAAATCAAGTACCTAATGGCCTTTAGGCAAATGCCATTGAATCAACCATCTGCTTTAAGGATGAAAGTAAATAATATAGGACAATAGTTCGCAAGGTGGACTATATTTCCCCCCCTTGAGGGTGGTGGTGGGGGGGGCACTCAATAGCCAAGGGGGCAGATGAGGGATTACAGGTTTAATTTAAGAAATGATAAGTATTTGATTCTCAGTGCCTCATAATTCATTACAGTGATCATGTTATCACTTGATCACTTGCTAACCCACCGTTCTTCTAGACGTTGCTGTAGTTGTTGAAAAGCAATGTGACTCTTCTGTATTTGGCATATCATGAGAAATCTGGACTGAATAAATCATATTCTTTCTGGGCCCAGCCTGCACATTATTGCTGTTCACTACTGTAGTGCAGTGTTACTCAGTGATGAAATTTGTGTGAATTCGGGTATGACATTCAATGGGGTAAAGTTCAGAATCTGCCCTTTCAAGTGGTCTTGACCGCATTACTCTAGCCCATGACCCAACCAAGATATCGCTGTCCCACCTTATGTACCTTCAGGCAGAGAGTCAGGCTTTGCCTGAGCTATGATGATGGCATAACTTGCTCCTTTATCAGTGCTTAAGTTTGGACCTAAAAATAGGCGATTGATGATGGTCGTTAATCCATAATGGAAATGGCAGAAGCAGACCAAATGAAAAAGAAGTGTAGACAGTATAGTGTAGAGTATCCGAAGTATGAATTTATACCAGCACCAAGCAACCAACAGCAACCAATGTGTCCATTGTGTGAAAAAGGTTTTCCAATGAGACAATAAAACTGTCCAGGCTCCTTGAACATTTGAAGAGAATACACTTTGATAAAGCAAATGAGAACTTGACTTATGAGTCACTTTGCAAAAACTTTCAGAAACAGAAAGCACTTCGAAACATGTTTGTCAGCACTTCACAACAAAACAGTGATGGTCTGTGTGCTTCATACAACATTTAATTGCTCAATGCTAAATCTGGAAGGCCCCATACAATTAGAGAAGAACTTATTCTGCCAGCAGTAAAGGAGATTCTGATCATTTGTTCTGCAGTTGGATGAATCAATTTTGCCAGGCAACGAATATTTGCTTCTTGTTTACGTTTGCTTCATAAACAATGAAAGCATGAAAGTATGCAAGAGTTGCTATTTGCAAGGGGACTAGGAGTAGAAACTAGAAACTGAGATGCAGGAGGAGTCAATATCTCATTTGTTGAGTAATTTTTCAAAGATAAGAGCTTTCCACTCACAATATTCTTGCTTGTGCAACAGATGGGGCACTATCAATGACAGGACTCCACTGCTGAATTATTACTTCCTTGAAAAAAGCTGTACCTAACATATTTACCATTCACTGTGTAATTCGCAGACAACATCTTGTCACAAAAAACCCTTTCATACAGCTGCCTCTCTGATCATTCTCAGCGTTAAACACAAGTCATTCAACTTGCAGAGAGCATCTTTATGTTAGTTGCTGGAAACAAACTCACTAATGCAATAAAATTGTTTATTTTTCCTTTAAATTGAAATTTGAATCCAATTATATTTACTTAACCAATAATTTACCTTGTACAGTTTCAGTGTGGTCATATTTCACAGAATCAGATGGAGAAGAAAGATTTCAGTAAATAGAGAATGCTGTGCTATTTATATGTAGTTATTTCAACATAAATTAATCTCCAAATTTTTTGATGAGATTAGTTGCAGTTCCTATTTGAGACTGTTATCCAATGAACTTGCTCGAAAAAGCAATGTTAGAATGTCTAACAGGACTAAGATTGGACAGGATCTGCTGTGATAACAAGTCTGATGACTCTCACTGGTAAATTTTCAGTCAATTTTGGGCCATTTGATGATCTTGTTCTTTTTTTTTGCAAGATTTAAAGCTTGGTGTTGCAGAGGAACTGAAGAAGGATAACTTGCAACTGTAACATCAATGAAAACAAGATACCACAAGTGCTTCACAACTAATGGATTACATTTGAAGAGTGGTTCCTTTTACAAATTAGGGGAAGAAAATCAATCTGACAAATAGAATATTCCACAGGTGCCAAGAAGGTGATGATGTTCGACCTTTAAGATTTGCTAGTAGGAGTGAGAGCTGTGGCTCTTTCAGTTGAGAAACGGTTCAATATGTAAGTAGATGCTAGGAAACAACTGAAGTCAAAATCTAGAATGGAAAAAATGGATTCTAATAATGCATACAGGACAAGAGTGCAGGACAGAGAAAGAGGAAGTATAAATGTATTCAAGCCAAGTCATTGAGATAAGACCATACATTGAGAAAGGTTACAATATTTATTAGCTTAGTGATTTTATTTGATGACAATGCCAATGTGAACAACATCTAATCTTCACTCTTCATCGTTTACTACCTTTGATTATTATTTTTCCCGAAGCTTCCAGAGAAGAAATAAAACATTTTGCCTTCAACGTGCAGGAAAGGGATTTATTTTCAGTTTGAGGTGATTGAGAATAAGCCACAAGCAATTAACTCTTTAACACAGATCAGTAAACAGTGCAACCAAAAGTCACTTGAATGACAAGATGAAAATATACCAGCATTTAATTCTGCCAAATTAATCTCAGACAATTACCTCCAAAGAAAACAATTTATTGAATGTGAACACAAATACACATATACCTGTCATGCACTGATTGAAAGATCTCCAGCTGACAGCTGTTATAAAATGGTCAGATGGTAGTTAGAATACTCAGATTGTTATTAAAACATGATGTACCTTCTGCAAAATCACAGAAAGTATAAGATGTAAAGATATTGCCACCACCGAAAAGATTGGATAATCTGAGGTTCCTTCCTTTGAACTTAGAAGGCTGGGGGTGAGATTTGATTGAGGTGTACAAAGATATGAAAGGCAGAGATACAATGAATAAAGATTTACTTCCCTTAGCAGAAACAACAGAGTAAATTCCTTGATATAAGGTCATTGGTAGGAAAATTAAACTGAAGATGAGGAATGGGGAGGGTGATGGGTATCAGGAACTCACTGCCTGATAGAGTGGTAGAGCCAGAAATGCTCAACACATTTGAGAAATTTTGGGACTTGTACTTGAAAAGCTGTGATCTGCTGACCTATAAACATAATGCTGGAAGTGTGATTATACTGAATAATTCTTTCCCTAGTGGGGAAACTCTTTCTCAACCTGTGGAGACATGAGTTAACCAGCCTCTGGTAACATCTAAGCAACACACACACACAAAATGCTGGAGGAACTCAGCAGGGCAGGCAGCCTCTATGGAAAAGAGTACAGTTGACGTTTCAGGATGAGACCCTGTAGCAAGACAGACATTTCAGCAGGTCCTGCTGAAGGGTCTCCACCCGAAATGTCGACTGTACTCTTTTCCATAGATGCTGCCCGGCCTGCTGAGTTCCTCCAGCAATTTGTGTGTATTGCTTGGATTTCCAGCATCTGCAGATTTTCTCTTGTTTCTGGGAACACCTAAGTTGCCTTTCAGTTACTGAAAGCTGAAGGTTGGATATTCTTTTGTGGAGTAAGTGGCTGACTAGGACTTGATGTTTCAATCCCTATGGTAAGTCGGCACTCTCGATGTTGGCAGTGGGCTTGGAGTGGTGACAAGGAGGGAGGGTAGGTACGTCATCGGGGTCATCAGGTAGGCACCCTCCTTCTTTGACGTTTCGTTGATAAGTCCACGACGTCTCCAGAGGGCTCAACGGTGCTACCTGGTGTCCCAGATACACCCCCCTCAGTTCCATACCCTCCTGCCTTCATCTTGCAGCCCAGTTGTTGTCTTTCCTTTTATTCCAAATCCAATTGCTGCTTTCTTCTGCTGCATTTAGGATAAATAGTCAGCCTTTTAAAGACACATCAAGTATTTTCTTATGACATCAACGGAGGCTATTTGGCCCACTCAGTCCATGTTTAGCTCTGAGAACAATCCCACCAATTCCATTCTCTGGCATTTCCATATAGCCTATTCTCTCCTACATGGCCATTAATTATCCAATCACCCACCTACACCAGGGACAATTTACCATGGCTAGTGAACCTAACAGCCAGCACATCTAGCAGGCGTGGAAGAAAATCATAGCATTCTGGGGAAACCCAGCCTGCCACAGGAAAAACATACAGAGAAAACTGGATCAAGTCCATCCTACTGGACCTATGAGACAGCTGGGCTACCTGCAAAGCCACTGTGCTACTTCTGCACCATGCCCAGGCAGTCAATCAGTAATGTGAGTAACCAATATGATTCTTAAAATCATAAAATCATGTTTTTATGATTCCATGATTATTAACTACCAATTTACACAAAACTCATTTTCATATTCTCAGCCACTCGTCTACATTTTACTGCTCCTCTGTACATTAAGGGCAATTTAACTACCTATATGTTACCACATGCTACATTGAGATTAATTTTCTTAATGGATTTACAGGCAAAAGAAATACAATGAAAATTTATGAAAAATTAAACATAAACAATGACAGATAAGCAACCAACTTGCAAAAGAAGACAAACTATGCAAATAAAAATAATACTGAGAACCTGAATCTTTTTAAGTGAGTCGGTAGTTTATCGAATTAGTTCAGAGTGGTGGTGAATGAGGCTTGCAGTGGCTAATTAACTCACCAACCTGCGTATCTGTATGATGTGAGAGGGAATGAGCCCTTGGAGGAAACCTACATGTCCATAGAGAGAATGTGCAAACTCTACACAGACAGCATAGGATGTTAGGATTGAACCCGGTCTCCGGTGTTTCAAAGTAGTAGTTCTACCAGCTGCTCAACAGTGCTGTTTTTATTTACTTGGTTTTAAGTATCTCTCATGTCCAATTTTTCTGCTTGGAATTGTTTCCATCTTTGGAGCCATGGAGCTTATAGAGTTCTGGTTCTGTAGATAACTATAAAGAATGTAACTTCAGATACATAATGAATTGGTTTATATCTAGGCAAATATTAATACGATAGAAGACTATGTCGCAGCTATAAAAATGGCCTTACTCAGCAAACATAAACATAACTTCAGCTGAATGGTTGGAGTAGATCTACTTTGAAAGATAAATTAACTTTCCCTGATGGTGTATCCAAAACTGTGACAAGGAAACATGGTGACACCAAATCACCGTCAGAGTAAAGGATGCAAAATGAAAAGCATACTTTAAGCAAAATCTTAAAACTGTACAGCCAGTGAACCATTAAATATCTATTTGCTTCAGGCAAATGATCAGATCAATTTTATTGTTATTAATTTTACTAACTGTGTTCAATGTTAGTTGGTTGACCAATTACCAGCAACTTATGAACTTAGGCATCACCACTGCAAACATGATGGGAATACATCCTTCAAGCAACTCAGCTCTCTTCATCTATCTTGACTTGCATACTGTACTTTTTTGACATAAATATTGACCTCTTTCTTTTAAATAGAATTTACATGTCATAAATCAGGATAATGCTTGTATCAATTCAGCATAAATGGAAAATTAGCATTAGGCATTGACCTAAACCATTTTGTCCTTTGTGCAATTGAGATCAAATTTAATAGGAACACTGGATATTTTATATAACTTCTAACAAGGTCAAAGTGAATCAAAAATTTTATTTTTGGAACTGCAGTTCTATAAGGATTTTCTTTTGCCTTTAATGTCAATAAAAATGCCAAGTACTAGAAGTTATCCTGACTCAAGAACATTTTCAGTAGGAGCTACTAGCTTTCGTATATGATGCCAATGGATGGTTTCAGAATTAACGAGATTGATTAGTTTTTATTTATTACTAGTTGAGCACTTCTTCCTTTCCTTCAAAATTGCATGTGGTGTGGGGTGAGGAAGGGAGGAGTTAGGGGAGAAACAAGGAAACGTATAACTCCAAACATCTGAGAGGTTATTTTCTGGAAAGATAAATGACATGCCAACGTCAACACAGGTGACCTATACCATTTCTTGAGATAAAGGCTCAACTACAGTTACTCAACACAAACTCAAATCTAGTGTTCAACTTAGTATTAGTGATCAACTTTGTTACAATTGTACAGGACTTTGGTGGGCTCGAACTGGGGTACTGTGCACAGCTTTGGTTCCCTTATTTAAGAAATGACATAGTGGTTGTAAGATGCTCCAAAAGAGATCCACTAGGCTTATGCCTTGGATGAGAAGGCTGCTGTGGATGAAGAACTTTGAACTATATTCTTTAAAAGAATAGATGTTGATTATATTGGAACATGTAAGATCCTGGGAAGACACGACAGAGGTCATTCAAGCTGGCTCCACAAATACAAGAATTGTGAATGATGGGACATAACTACAAGAATAGGGGTGGTCTGAAAACTGAGTTGCACAGGAACAACTTCTCACGGAATGTGGTGTATCTCTGGAGTTTTCTATCCCTGATGATCGTGCAGGATAAATCATGGGGTATTAAAGGAAGTTTGAATTTTTTTCTCCCCAAAGATCAGGGAACTGAACTGGCATGGATAACTGCCACAGGAGAGGAGATGAGGTCAGAAGCATATCAGCCCTGATTATATTGAATGGTGGGACAGGTTTGATCGGTCAAGTGCCCTGCTCTTGCTATTTATGTACTTAATACCTCTTGTTGTATTTCAATAGTTTAGTGCAATTGCTTGACAGAATAAAAATGTAATTATTTTAGTTTTAAATAATTCTGATTGATGGGTTTAGAACATAGAACAATACAATGCAGGAACAGGTTATTTGACCCTCCTGCCCAATGGGAAGGGTGAGAGAGTATGACTTTGGTGGGTGGGGTGCTTGATTACATTGACTGCTTTCTTGAGGCAGTGGAAAATGCAGACAGAGGGGAGGGGAGGCTGGTTTCCATAATAAACTGGACTTCATTCACAGCTCTCGACAATTTCTTCCTGCCTTGGATAGAGCAGTTTCTACATCAAGCTGCAATGCATCTGGATAAGTTGTTTCTATGGTAGATTTGTAAAAATTGTTGAGGGTCACTGGGGACCTGCTGAATTGCCATAGCCTTCTGAGGAAGTAGAGGCACAGGAGTGCTTTGCAGATGCTAGTATGCTTTATAAAGAAGACTTGAATAGCTAGCAATCAAAGTTTAAAGTTGTTATGGATTCATGTATACTTTAACCCTCATGGGTTGTTGTTAAGCTTCCCTGTGTGTTACGTACTGAATGTAATGTGAGAGGGTGTTCTGGGCAGATGAGTTGTAAGCAAAATAAACAGCTGCCCGTTTGTTCCTCACCTCTCCATCTCTCGAGTGTGTTAATCACAGCCACTTGGCTTCACTGTACCACAAACATCATAACTGGTGACGAGGTGACAAGTCCCCACATGGTATTTGTTGTTGTTCCCTACGCCAAGAAAAGCCCATGTGCAACGCTGACATTGTACCACCTGTGCAGTGTGGGCGAGGGAAAAGAAGCCGCTGCATACCACGGGAAAATGGCCACAGGAAGTGTCATGAGTGAGGAATCCAAGGGAAGAGACGGAGAACATGACAGTAGATAAAATAAATATGAGAGGGAGAGAGAGATGGATAAGACCAGTTAACTTCTTTGGAACGTGATTGTGTTTGAGAATGATGACAATATTTGGAAACATGGGGCCAAACGTATAACAAAATGACAGAGCAATGGAATTCATATACTGTAAGATTTGAATATTTTGCACTGGCAAATCAAATTTCAGATGATATTCGTGTTCCAACTTTTCTGACTATGATGGTGCAAAAACTTTTGACTTATTACGCAGTCCAGTGCAACCAGCTAGGCCTGGCGATAAGCCTTATGATGACACAGTTAAAGTCTTAAAGGGCCACATTTCACCTAAACCTTTGATTATTGCTGAGGGGTTTAGGTTTCATAAAATGAATGAAAAGGAAGGTGAGCCTTTTTCACAGTTTGTGGCAGTGCTGAAGCAATTGTCTGAACACTGTGATCTTGCATGGTCACTGAATGATACATTATGTGATAGACTCAGATGTGGTCTGCATAGTGAGGTGATATAGAAGTATTTGCTTAGAGAATACAGACTAACTTTACATAAGGCAACTGAGATTAGTACATCTATGGAAATGGCAGCTAAATAAGCACAGCTATTAAGCACACTTTCCCAAGTTCATAAAGTTTTTCCTGACTTTAAGAATAAGATACCCCTTGGCAATGAATGTCACTATTATGGCAAAACTGGGCATTCAACAAATGAATGTTGGTATAAGGATTTAGGTTGCCAAAGCTGTGGCAGAAGGGACATATTGAACACGCCTGTAAAAGTGAAGAGACACTGTCAACCAATATTACTGTAATAAAGAAAAATAAATTTTGGAAAAACAAAAAGAAACATGTGAACAAGATGAAGCATACTGAGGATGAACTGAGTGACTCTCACTCTGTGGATGAAGGAGCTTTGCATATTTTATCTGTTCCCAGACACTGCGCCTTGTAAGGCATGAAAATGCCTGACGCAGGCCTCTCATGGTCTGAGTCGACGTTCCCTCCCTCCCTCCCCAGACACAAAAATGGTTATTGGGTGACCCCGTAGTTGGATGGGACAACAGTGAGGATCGAGATGGACAAGGGCACTGCAGTATCCCTGGTGTCAGAGGCAGTTCACAAGGAGAATCTCACCTCAGAAGGGGCAAGGTTAACGTTAAAGACTTACTCTGGTGAAGTTGTTCTGGTGAGGGGAGTAGTGTGTATGTTAGAGTGGAGATTAACAAACAGAGAAAGAAATTTCCACTGTACATTGTTAAAGGTGGTTATCCAGTGCTTCTGGGCTGTTTGTGGTAGGAGCAGCTCAAACTCAACTGGCACGACGTGCACTTGATTGGTGGGAGCACGGTCTACAAAAGGCATTGAAGAAACACACAGAAATATTCAACAGAGAAATAGGCAATATGAAAGGAATCGCTGTTAAGCCTGGGTTCTCAGCAGAGTGGCGGAGGTGGCTGCTGAGCCTTGGTGGCGGCGTGGATAAAAAGGAATGGATTGAAGGAAAAGATCAATTAAGTGATACAATAAAAAGAGTGTGGCATGGAGAAACCAGCTAGATATTCCAAGGAAAAGCTGCAAGAAATCAAAAAGCACCCGTATGCAAAGCAGAGACAGTATGTCTTTTGGAAAAAAAATATGACAGTGAAGGCACTTGTGACCCTGAAAAGTGGCTGCATCCTCTGTATCCCAGTTCTGGCAGTTCACCACTGGATGGAACTAAGAAGAACTATACTTCGGATTTGGAGAGAGCGGTTTTCAAGCGAAGAACTTCAGATCCATAAGAGAGAATAAAAGAAGATCTTGATATTGTACTCAGTCTTCAGTCCCAAAGCTTTGGTGGAGGCTGTCATGTGACTAATATCTCCAATTGTAGATGATCTGGAAGCCCACTGATAAATAAAGAGAATTAAAATATTTATGGATTGGGTTGCCAGCGCAGACTTGGATATAACATCAAGATCCTTTGATCGGGATGGCAGAGACAAAAACTTGCATGACAGAGATGCTAGAGAAGGAAGAGAACTAGACTACATGGAAAAGCACTTTAGGAGAGAGTTTAGTGGTGGCAAACATGTTTTTGGTGACCAGAGGTGATGAGATTCCTATACTGAAGATGAACCAAAATGGTTTTCTGCTGGTTCCACAAGTCAGTCAAAAACAATAGATTCTTCGACATGATGCAAAGTATACCCGGACTAGCATCGATAACTGAAACAGTGTTTGGTGAAGGATCAGTGTCATCCAGCTGGATCAGTCAGTGGTTTTCAAGTAACTTTATGTAGACCAGGTAGTTACTCCAGTAGCTTGCTGTCTATCCCACATGAAGAATTTGAGATATTTGCTGGCCTGGGTCCTCTCTCACAGCTTGTAAGCTACTTTGCTCCCATTCCATCATGAGAAGATAATAAGTAAATTAATAAAACGGTTGATAATTTAGAAATACTGCAAAAACAAATGAGGACATGAAACCGCTACTGTCCAGTCTCACTGCCAGCAAGGAGAAACTAAAGGAGAATTCACAGACTAGAGTGGTCTTGTCTGTGAAAGAGGTGGAAGCAGAACTGAAAGGTCTCAAAATGGAATCTGAGAGTAAGTTTGCTACCCTGTTCATGGTGGAATATCTGGAACAGACTCCAGCTGCATCATCTGGTCCTAAACAAATCCAAAAAAAACTCAACACAAATATGACGCTTTCAATAAGCCAGTTAACAGTATGAAGGTAAGTGGAACCTTGCCTTTGCAATCAAAACCCTCCGAATTTCTATTTCACCCTGTAAAACAGCCCTCATCCCCAGATATTCTAAGTGATCTGCTCGGCAGTCGGAATCATCATATGCCGGCCCTTAATCAGAAAGGCCACTCATCCCCTATCACCCTGTGCTTTTTCAGGTGCTGCCTACTGACAATGCAGTACCCAAGCCAAGATCTGTACATGCACCACCAAGAGATAAAATGTATTTGCCGTCATTCTCAGATCGTCGCTACCCTCCGAGGAACAGGCGGCCTCCAGACAGATTGAATCTTTAGTTTAGTGATTAACTCTCTGCATATGGGGCAGAGTAATCCCCAGGGTTATGTCTGCCAATAGAGGCAGTCCACCCTTTTCCCCTAGTTTGGAGAAAAATTGTTTTATGTTGTTGGTTGAAGTTGATGATTACTCCATTTAATGTTGATAGATCAGCAGCTGGTCTGTGTTTGGCAAGCGGGACAGAAACTTTTAAAATTGGCGGGAGGGATTTATTATATATTCATGAATATTTTGACCCTTACAGGTTGCTGACAGGCTTCCCTATGTGTTACCTATCGAACGTAATGTGAGAGAGCATTCTGGGTAAATGACTTACAAGTGATATAAACAGCTGTACATTTCTTCCTCATCTCTCTGTCTCTTGCATGTGTTATTCACAGCCAACCAGTTTCCCAGCACCACAGACAAAACTAAAGTATTGTGAATGTGTCTATATTGGGAAAGTAGCAGCCATTGCAGGTTATAGTAATAACTTCCAAGATGCTCAGAATACTCCTTGGGTTTACAACACATGCCATTAGTAGAGTATTTGAAAGAAAAGGTCTCCGAATGTAGTTGGACAACTTTCAGAGAATCCATCTCCAGACATCAGATGACACCCTGTAGAAATTATATCTTTAATCAAAAGACCAAGTGCTAACATTGAGTGAAATTGTTTTACATTATGAGAATAACAATGACTTCGTAAAGAAAGACTGTGGCCAGAAATGCCAGAAATTGTATCTCAATCCCAAAACCAAAGAGCTCACAAGCAAATTCTTTGGTTTTGGGACTTGATCATGGGGAAAGTGGCTGCAGGGCAAGATTAAACTGCTGAGGTTCCTCAAGAAAGCAGGTACTAGTCCTTGACAGTAAGCCTCACAAGACTGAAGTTAGACTCATGTCAAATATCCTCCATTGAAATCGCACAAGTAACTTTAAATGCAAACTTTGGGCAGGGACTAAGTTACCACTCCCAGTTATCTCGTCACTGAGCATATCCCGCTGCACCTCGCAAAATGGCTGAGACAGAGATGTCGCCAACACAAAAGGAATTTGCAGCTGTGGGGCATGGGCCAGGTTGGCTGCAATCTGGCTAAATGAACTTCAATTGGCCCTCTTCCGCACAGTGGGATTCCTGGCTTCCAAGACAGATTTTGATGGCAGCATTTATTTAACTTGCACAAGCTTCTTTTACATTAGAAATCACATAACAGATGTCTCTCAATAGGATGAGCCAGGCTAAATAGTGTCTCCATATGTACATTTTTCAATCAAATTATTGGTTTCTACAGGAAAATCAGTTTTCAAATTAAAATTCCTGCTCATATTCAGTCTTGTGCCAGAGAGCGACAACCAAGTAAAAAGTGAAATCAGAGAACAAGATCCAATATGTCAGCATCTGTTTCTAAAGGTCATTATGGCAAGTAGTCCCAGAGAAGCCCTAGCAATTGTCTTCTTAAGCAAGGCCTGACAGCAGATTCTCACTAATGTGGTTTACAATACTTGCCCATCAATAGTGCTGTATTATTTTCATGGGTTTGTGCAAATCATTTCTATTTGTGCCTGATACACCTCTATTGTCAATGGTAGTTCATTATAAAATGCATTTGCATTGACTAACCTTATGAGAGAAATGAACTCTTCAAAGGTGTCTTAAATTCAACAGTGTTTTTCAATCTAATTATGGAAGCAAACTCTATGATAGTTACAGATGACATAATTATGACACCTCTCGTACAGACTGGGCAAGGAGGATCATTGCTCTGTAACATTTGAATCAGTGTGTTTGGTGAAATATTCTGGCTTCAAATTTACAGTTGAAAACTATAGACCTGAAAAATATCAAAGCAACCTTTGCTCATATGGGGCGCCACAGTAGCATAGCAATTAGTGCGACACTATTACAGCTTGGGGCATTGGAGCTTGGCGTTTAATTCCGCCATCCTCTGTAAGCAGGTTCATACATTCCTTCCCGTGTGCATGTGGGTTTCCTCATGGTGCTCTGGTTTCCTCCCACAGTCCCAGTTGGTTGGTTAATTGGTCATTGTAAACTGGCTCATGATTAGGCGAGGGGTAAATCAGTGGAAGGGCCTATTCCATACTGTATCGCTAAATAAAGTATGCAGCAGTTGTTAAACTGAACATTAATTTGAGAATGAGAAAAAAAACTGCTCCACTTCAAGATCGCATCCTTTAAGTGGAAATTCTATAGATTCATTGAGTCATATGGCATAGAAACATGCCTTTTGGTCCATTCCACCTTTGCTGTTTATCAAGTACCCAACCATATTATCCCATTTACCAGGGAATTCTATCTTCCTAACTTTTTATCGCTATCACAGGCTCTCAGTGTAACAATACATTTTTAATGCCTGCTTCAAAAGTACTTCGTAAGTTACTGGGCTACTTGTTAAAGCAATGTGTCTGATTGGTCTTACTTCTAATATTCAACCAATACTTCTACAAATCTCTGTTTGACGGAAGCTTTAGCTAATAACACATATTTTTCTTCATAAGTTTTGTTGGATCACCATTAAACCTTTTTATTTCCTTCTGAGGATATAAAGCCAATTTAGTCACAAAGTGTGTTTTGATTGTACTTACCTTGTTGTAGATTAATACTGAATGCATGGAAACCATAGCAATTAGAATGAGCATTGCTAGTGTTTCATGGAAGATATTGCCATGGTTGCCTGGTAACTGCTTCGGATTGTTGAATTTTCTGCTAGGATTAAGGATTAAGATCTCACACTCACTATTGAGCCTAATTAAATCAGGAGTGATAAGATCTGAAACTTCACCCCTTTCTCATTTTTACACTCTGTGATTAAATAAATACTTCATCTCACAGAACTGAACATTTTTTTTAAAAATAAACTTAAACTTTCAACCATGGGATCAATTCTGTCACCTTTGGCATCTTATCTCAGCTGGTGTAGAACTGGAATGCATTGCCGTTCATGAAGTGGTCATGAAGGATTCAAACAGTTAAAAGATGTCTGCATACTAACTGAAATCTCTGCAAACCACATTGGTTTTGTAAGAAATGTCCTCAGCCTTAATAAGTGTTTGCAACCATGTTAGAGAAAAAAAAAACCTGAACATAACCCAAGAAGTCATTGACTGATTTCTACAAGATCTCCCTGGTTTTCAATCTACTTCTGTAACCAAGCTTTGCCTTTGGTTCTAGAAGCTCCTTACACTGTAAAATCTAAAAACTTCATTGATAAAGAGCGTGTGAGGTGTTTGGCAATATGGTGCTATTTTAAGAATATTACATAAATACAGTTTCTTGTCGCTGTGATTGAAACAAATGAGGAAATAGTAGTTTTACCTTCTGTAATTTTCCCTTTAATTAGATTGTACAATGTGGAGGAAATAAATGGAAAAGAAATATGTTTATAAGCATCACCGATTGACAGCTGAGGCAGAGGATTACAACTGACTGCATGGAAAATGTTCTATAATTCATCTTTGGTTGTCACAACGGCCTCAAAATTAAGAGATACTACACTCTTCATCTCTTCAGAAAAGCTTTCTAACCAAGTGTAATAAGTATATTGTTGTCCCACCTCCTCATGGTGAACACTGTAAGAGAAGGTACTGTTCCAGAGATGAGCATAGAATT
The DNA here is from genome assembly GCF_030028105.1 of Mobula birostris. Taxonomy (NCBI): domain Eukaryota; kingdom Metazoa; phylum Chordata; class Chondrichthyes; order Myliobatiformes; family Myliobatidae; genus Mobula; species Mobula birostris. The sequence goes on from NC_092389.1 coordinate 21,895,591, forward strand.
ACCTCCTGAAATTAATTATGTGAAATGTTTAATAAATGCAGATACAGGCTGGATTTGTCATCCTCAACAGGATTGATTTAATATTCATTAGCTTTATTCCTCCTTCTGGAAATATGAATCGAAGTTAAAAATGTAATCAATGATATTTAGAAGAATGAATAAATGAAAGTTATTTTCCATTTTCTTAAAGCAGTCCCTGAAAGTTCAAACATTGTTGGAGCAATTATTCCAGTGGTCGCCTTGTGAGACTTTGCCCAAGTAGCTATTTTTAACAGATTGGAGTATGGCTGTGCCTAGGAGTGGTGAGGTGGGCTGCAGTGTGAGTGTGGTAGATTCGGCTAATAAAAAATGGGCTGCTCCAACGCAATCGGCAATCACCTCTGATCTGGGCCAACATTTACGTGCCGGGCGGCACGTTTATTTCGGCTTTTTTTTTTAACGATGTGCTGGGTATGTCCCGGCTACCGCTGCGCCACTGCATGCTTCGCGGCAATGTATCGGTCTGCAGCCCAGAGGTTGGGACCACTGGGGCGGTGGGACACTGAGGTGTCATCTCACCGTCATCTGTTTCCATCAGGGCAGGCAGGTCATCTTCTTCTATGTCTGCCTGCCTCAATGTCGAAGGTCGAGGTTTGTCATCTGCTGTGGCTGATGTGGAAGGCTTGAAAAACGGCAGTATGCTTGACTGCTTAGCCTCGCGCATTTTTCTATCATACAGTTCTTTGTAAGCACTCAAACCATCCTGCAAATATGACCTAAACCTATATACCCTTTCAAAATTAAAGTCGTACTTTTCTGTGATCATTGCAGCGAAAATCTCACGCAGTTGCTTCACGTTCAGTTCCTGGACGACTTCACATTCAGCCCGTTCGCTACCGCATTCGGTTTTGATTATTATTCTTTCCTCTTCCAATTGCATCAGCTCTTCATCTATCAGTTCTTGGTCATGGGATGTCAAAACCTCTTCAACATCATCTTTGTCAACTTCCACAAGCCAAACTCACTTTGTCCTCACTTTGTTCAACATGATCAAAACACTTAACTATGCCTAGTTTTACGCTAAGTGTAACACCCTTACGAGCTCTTTTAGGCTTTTCCAATACCTTAGAACTCATCTTGCAAATGGATGCTCAAAATAAATCGACATAAAGCACAGATGCTCATAGGCACGTGCTTAAGCAATGCCGGCTAGAATGCAGTTCCGGGGGAGGAGCTTGGCTGCTCGGGACGCGCGCTGCCTTTTTTCGTAACAGTGAAAGCATCTTCTGTTAGTGAAAACAGGTAACTAATGTAGGTCTTTCGTAACAGCGAAGAGTTGTAAAGCGAACGTCGAAAAGCGGGGGACACCTGTAATCATTCCAAACTAAACGGATTGGTGATAGCAAGTCAGCCAACATCTGTAGCAAGAGAAGCGGTTCTGACAAGGAGTTCCAGACATAAAAATTTAACTGTTTCTCTTTCCATATATGCTGCCTGAACTACTGAGAGTTTCCAGGAAATAACTTTGATGTCAATGGCTTAAGATATTCTAGCTGAGCAAAGGGAATTCATCTTCAGTTGTTGTGTTAAATGCTCACTCCTATTTCCAGTTCAATGTGCCATCGTCAGCAATTTGGCCTGTACCTACCAGATGGAATTGGCTTTGGGCAACCGAGAGCTCACTGTCAGATGCAAGTTCATGAATTTAGCCTAAATTATGTGACCTTTAGTAGAAAAATTGTCCATCGAGATGGGATCTCCGAATTTCCCGCTGCTATGTCTCTGAATTTGCGGACTTAAGAGGTATGTAAAATGTAGATTAGACAGACAGCAGAAAACCTTTCCCCTTACCAGAGGTCAACAAAACTGAAGGACACAGATACAGAGTAAGGGGAAGACATTTTGACAGGTCATGACTTTGTTCTGCCAGAGAGTAGTTTGTAGCTGGAATGCACTGCCTGAGAGAGTGGCTGACATTGGGTCACTGAAAGCATTTCAGAAATGTCTCTGTGAGCACAGGATTAGCCCAGGCACAGAGGGATATGGACCACATGTTGAGAGATGGTATTAATAAAGAAGGGTGTCCTTTGGTCCATGTGGAAGAGTTGGTCCAAATGGCCTATTTCCCAGCTCTATGATTGACTTCTCACCATGGTAGCCACAGGAGTGTGGTAGCAAAGTCCACTCTAACAGGTGGAGGTGGGGAGGCATGCTGCTCTCCTATCTGTACACTTCCATGATGAAAGTGTCCTGACTGAATCCTGTGCTGTTAGTTTTCCCGAATCTTTGCTTAGAATGGATTGCTCAACCAGATGGCTGCAGGAAGTGTTTGTTTAAAACAAAAGATTGTGATCAGTAAAGGGAGCATCAGTGAATAATTTCACATTGAAAAGTGAAGCTGGAAGATGACATGAGCAGGATTCCAATGTGAGACTATAGACCTTATATTGACTTCCCAGTTCCAAACCCTGCAAGAGGTGTTCCTGTTTTATTTGTAAGTTAACAATGGAGGCTGTAATTTCTCTCCACAAAGTCTGTTTTCTGCCAGAAATGAAGGAAACATCTGCGGCACGGACTATGATGTCATGAGATGTGTAATGGTGAGCTAAACAGCTTGATTCCGTACTCTCTACTCTATGGTTCAATGAATGCTACATCTAAGGAAGTACAACATCAATGCTGCTCAATTTGACTTGAACAGATCAGCACCTACATACTAAACCTCGAACAGTCAAGCAGTCAATAGGTCAAGTTTTACTGCAGAGCCCAGAAAACAAAAATAACTAAATTTTCACTTGAGGAATATTTTATGTACCTAATATTAAATTATGGCATGAGATTAGTTCAAATTAAGTCTTAGTTTTGACAGCTTTGGGAGTTAAATGGACATTGCGTCCCATCTCTTTATCATTCTTTTCTATTGCTAAACCCCACTTGGGTTGACTTTCCACTCTTTTCTACCACTTTGATTTTCATTAAAATTTCCCAAATTAACTTTATCAAAAGCTTCAAATGACACCATCCATGGTCTTCCCTTGGTTTATATAATCTGCGCTGTTTAAATCCTATGCCAGCCATCAATGTCAACATTTCTTATTTTCCATCTCATTTCCAACAGTGATGTTGCTTTCATTTAGGCTTCCCTATCCATCTGCCAACTACATGAGAGAAATATATTACATCAGTATAATGTCATTATTGGTGTTTTGATGCGAAGAACATAAGAACCAAAGAAACAGGAGGAGGAGCTGACCATTCAGCCCCACGTCTCCTGTGCATTCCATAAAATCGTGACTTTCGTTTTACTTCACTAACCTCATATTTCTTGATTTCCTCATGATACAACAAGATATTAATCTATCTTAAGGACACTCAGCATCTGAGCCTCTGATGGTCTCTTTGGAAGTGAATTCCCAAGTTTCACCATCCTATAGGTGAAAAAACCCCTTTACTTGTTTCCCAATTTCAAAATTGGATCTTTAGGTCTCACTCGGAGAAACTGTTCATTCTTCTATACTCAGCAGAATAAAGACCTGATCTGCTTAAGTGTACAGCAAATTTACCATCCAGGTAAATCTTTGTTGTGTTCCATCTAACTTAAATGTATTCTCCTTTGGGCAAGGAAAGTAAAACCTATAGACAACATTCCAGGTAGAGATTCAACACCACACTGTATAATTGGAGCAAAAACCCTCTATTCTTTTACCAAGATTCCTTGTAATAAAGACTCATTTTGCCTTCCAATTTATTTGCAACTGCATGCTAACTTTCAGTGATTTACACACATGAATTCTCAATGTATTCTAAATATCAACATCTTTCAGATGTTTATTATTAACAATAACTTGATATCACTATTTTCTTAACATATTTTATCATTTGCAGCTGTTTGAGTTCTATGTCAGCCATCAATGTCAACATTTCTTATTTCCCTTCTCATTTCTAACAGTGATGTCGTTTTCATTTAGGCTTCCCTATCCATCCTGCCAACTACATGAGAGAAATATATTACATCAATACAATGTCATTATTTGTGTTTTGATGTGAAGAACATACCAATGGAAAAAAAACAAAGGAGGAGCTGGCCATTCAGCTCCTTGGATATGTGGCACTTGATTCCATCAACCCTGAACTAGTCACCATCTCTCAACCCAAAAACAAATTATTCATTCTTTTCTGTCCGCAAATCAATCCTCACTCCACCGCTATATTGTCCCCAATTTGTCAGCTCTAGTTTTGCTTAGTAGTGTCTTGGGTGGCACATCATTCTCATGAGCTCATCTCATTTGCAACTTACAACCACAAGGAAAACAGATTCATCAAACATATATTTCCTTTCATAAATCTATATTGGGTCCAAGTTCCTAGTTACAACTGCCTCAATTGTGGATTCCAATGTTTCCCTTTTACTGATTTTAGGCTGATTGGTCCACAACTCCCTGTTTTATTCCTCCCTCCTTTCTTAGGTATAACTGTCAATTCAGATTCATTTGTCAAAAGAGTTGAACTGAGTGATTCTACATGGCTTATTTAACAACTATACCTGTGCATTTTGCTTTCAAAAGACAGGGCTCTTCTGCAATTCAACCTTGTTTCTGGTGGGCATAATATTCCCATGCTGTGTTATCTGATTCATTATGTACAAATCCATGGGATTTGAACCACACAACACAACTTACAGCCATTTAAAGCAAAATAAATTCCCTTCAGCTTTCCTTCTGCATTTACATTTCTCAGACACAAATAAAGAGAAACCAGTCCCTCTCTCTCAAACGTACCATGTTCCTTGAGGTGACACTGGACTGGCCATGGCCTAGAGATTCAATAGGATCAATAAATTGTCTTGGCTGATCAAAAGATAGGCATACTGTACATCAGCTGCTTAAATTCAGTGCACATATTGCAACCGGATATAAGATTTTACATCCAATTTTAATGCTTATTTGACAAAATCACCCATTCCTGCAGCAATTATTTGGAATGAAACTAATCAAATCCCATATTGGAGCAATAAGATGCAATATATTAAGGAATGTGAATTAAAAAAAAAATTACTTGAGAAAATACTCCATAGCATGATTTGATGGTGTTAAAAAAGTATGCATCTTTGTGTTTAAGATTATTTCTCCACTGAAACTAATATGTGCAGGGTTTCTACAATTTATTGCAACTAATAAACCGTATGCTCTTCTAGAATTTTCTCCATCTCCTTTGCAACTCAGCTGCAATTTTTGAAGTTCAGCCTACAATTTACACAGGGCCTTAATTAAAAGTACCTTGTAAATGCGTGGGATAGCTAGCTTTCTAGTACTTAATGAGAATTGTTCTAATCTGATGTGAAATTAATCTGAGATGCATATTCTGTAAATAAATCTTAAAGGAATATCATTTTTTATGACCCCTTTATACCCGCTTCTCACAGATGTCGCTTTGTGATTGGATCTAACTTGAAAGTTGAACCCAGTATTGTTGCTAGTTGGTTATTTTACCATGAAGGCTTAGACCACTTATCTCAAATGTGGAAGGATATCAGTTACTTTGAAACATGGCACGAACAGACCCATTAAGCACATTCAGCAGTTAAATTGCAAAATTCTAAGAGATATTGCAGTTCAAATCAAAATGACAACCTTAAACTCTCTTTCTAAAGCAGCTTACTTTTATTCAAATTTCATTCATGAATTTGTTCCATTATTGCTAAATATTTGTATCAGCCATTTTTAGGTTCTTCCTGTGACTATATTTAAGTTTCCATATTGACAAAATGCTCACATCGGTTCAAAGGGAGATGGCTAACACTTTTCATCCCTAGCTACATGCGCACATTGAATAAAAATGAAACTTTTCTCATTGTCTTTCAACATTATATCACACAGCAGGAAACTAACATACCAAGCATAAAAAGGTCATCCTTGCTTATTTTCTCATCTTTCAACTAGTGGGGAAATTCAGTGCATCATGGAGTGGTCACTTTTAACATGTTGGGCAATTTGGTTTAAATATTAAATATTCCATGCAACATCTCGATAACTCTCCTCCTTGCAATGTTTTCTTTCTCATCATCGACTTGCAGCTAGCTAATTAAAAGCCGACCAAATTCAGCATTAAAATCAATGGCCCTACATCCTCTAATTAAATGTCAGAGCTATTACTGGAAATATGCCGACAAAATGATATGCTCTTTGTCAAGATTTAAGATGTAATTAAAACCTGACATTTGCTGAGAGTCGCAAAGAACTAGTTCAAACCAAATACGCTCTCACCTGTTGTACTTATCTTTGGCTTCTGTGGTTGAGGATGGTTGTGTTCATGCAATAAGGAGAATTGTTGCGGCACCATAGTGGTTAAGTAAGTGCCTTAGTACCTAAGTTTCTGAATGAAGGATGCAAAGTCATGGATTCAAACACAACCACGATTTAGTTGTAAAGTTAACTTGGAATTTAAGACCTAATATCAGCATTGGGAGCCATGAAATTACTGGTCTGTTGTTAAAAACATATTTGGCTCACTAATACTCCTGGGAGAAGGAAGTAAATTGAAAATCATAGCTTTGTTCATTTTACACTATCAATACCCATACTAAGTCAGGCCTACATGTGATCCCTGTCCCACCATAATGTTGTTGACTCAACCTGACTTTTGGAATGGCTGAGCAAGCTGTTTGGTTCAGGAGCATTGGTATATATTCAATAAATCTTGTTTGAGCTCCTGACACCCACATACCACCAACAAATAAATTTAACAGAAATTCTCAACCTACAGTCAATTACCAAGGTCATTGCTCATCAAACAAAAATATTGATCTGGATTTCAATGCTCTTCAGTGGAGCCATGGAATAATGGTGCAGTGGTGGCAGAGTAATGTAGCAAGTACAGCTGTTTCTCCACAATTCCACATCTCTAACTTCCAACGTTGTCTATGTGCATGTTCTCCCTTGGATCATGTGGGTTTCCTACAGATGCTCCAGTTTCCTCCCACATTCCAAAGATATGTTCCTAGTGTGCACTTGGAGTGGTAGAATCCAGGAAGATTTGATGAAAATGTGGCAGTGTTCTTAGTCCACACTGACTATCAAAAACCCATTTATACTAATGACACTGTCATACTATTCTAAGTACACTGGAAGTCCTGTTTCCAAGTGACATGCACCTGTGACTCTATAAGAGTCAGGGATGCCACTTCTATCAGAATTACTGAAGCTAAAAAGCAGCATAAAACACGAGAACATCTAACAATTGTCTGTAAGTGTTATCCCAGGAATGGACAAATTTCTGTTGGACACTACCACATAATTTAAGTCTCAGCTTTTCCCCCAGTCTGTTCCCTTAACACTCAAGAGGGAATCAGAGCTACCAGTTAGGTTACTTCTTTCTATTCTTAATATCTGCCAAGCCCATTAACTCCAAGTGGAGTCACCGGGACGCCGCCATGACGGCTGTTTTTTAGCAGGTTTTCTTATTTTTACAAGGTCGAGTTGCTAGCTTAACGCTCAACCCAGCATGGATGGAAAGCATGCAAGGGAGCCGGCTGGATTTGAACTCAGGAGCCTTCGCTCCAAAGTCCGGCGCTGATGCCACTACGCCACCAGCCGGCACATTCTTAATATAGCGTACTTTATCGTTTAAGCTGCATCGTAGTACATTTGCCTCCCCAAATTCACACCTCAGATAGTGGCAGAATATATGTGATTTTTGCAGCTTTCCTGTTTTTTCCCATTTTCAAATCATTAGTGATGGGAACAATGAACCAAGGTAAGATTTCCAATTCCTTTGCTTTCCTGTTATTAGTCAGGTGTCTTTGAATTACTTGGTGCTGGGCCTGACAACCCTGGCTGAAAGCTGACAGCTTGACACTCATGGAAAATATTTCCTCAAAACTAGAAGGCAGAAAAGCAATTTACAACAACATGGTTTGTCTATTATGAGCTCAGTACTGTAGATTTAATGCACGCAGGTGGCAAACTGTCAGCTTTGGACTGCTGTGCACATTAACCAGGCATTACATTCCCACTTGAGGGCTTTAAAATACATATCTGCAGTATTGGGAAAACTGCTTTTCACCTGGTCCCCGTGATGAGAGATGGGCTGATCAGATAACACATTTTAGAATGGTCGACAGTATAAAAGAGCCTTTCAACATGACTCTGCTTAGCACAATACCAACAGTCTTCCTTTCATCTTCACCATTGGTGGGATTAAAATGAATCAAGCTATAAATATTAGCTCTCTTGCAATGATGTTTCCTTTATGTTCTGCTGTTAGCAGGTGATTCGTCTGTATGGAAACTTCTCCAAGGAATAACTGTGGCAAGGCTAGTGAGGTTCTGAGATCCCAAGAGGAATTCCGTCTGGAGTTTAGCTATCTGGCGCTTAGCCCCTGGTAGGGTCACCCATGGTAGGAAGGTCAAGGTAAAGGTTCTTGACAAAGAGCGATCCAATCAAGACCTCAACAGTGGAGCTGGCTGAAGATAATGACACATCACAGTGGCAGTGAAGGTAAAGGAAGGCTTCAGCGTCGATGGGTCCATAGTTGCCTTGCATTCCACGTTTCTGCAGCTTGACCCCGATCTGTCCAGAACCGTTTGGTGGCTGCCCATGCATCAGCCTCCCCATGTTCTCCATTAAGGTAACCCATCCCAACTTCCTGGTTATGCGATTCCTACATCAGCCTCTATAGCCACCCAAAGACCCACCAATAGACAAGCCCTTAGAAAAACATCTTACTCGACTCGAGTGTGATCACATTACTACTACTACTCTATGGAAAGGATGAGGTTATAAATGGTATCTCACAGTTTCTGGTACAATATGTCATTGAATCAGAAAGTAATTGGGATATTCTAGATCATGGCTTCTAATGAGACTAGGTTAATTCGTAATTATTTAGCAAAGAATTATTCAAGGAGAATTGATGATAATATGATAGAATTTTACACTGTTTTCACGTTGAAAACTTCAGTCCTAGACTTCAATTCAATTTGTTACAGAGGTATTATAAAGAAGTTGGCTGAACGAAATTGGGAAATTGATTTATCAGCAAGTAAATCTAATCATTTAAATCAATATCTTGTGACTCCCAATGAAAAATTACCTCTCCCTGGAAAATGTGATCCATCTGCAGTTAACTGAAGAGATTAAAAATAATATCAGGCAGAAAGAGGAGACTTATAATATTACCAAGAAGTGTAAATAGAATAAATTGGAGAAAGATTCGGAGGGCGGAGCTCAGTCAATATGGCGCTAAACAGTAACTCTTTTGCTTGCATCTTCGGAAACAGCTCTAGTTCCATCTTTAATATCTCTATTTTACCCTCTTCAGGGTCCTTTTGAAGACCCTGACCTGGAGTTACACGCTGACTATGTTTTTTTTGCGGGAATGGGACCCGCTGTCAGGGTGTCACGACTGGCTGTTGCCTGACATGCCAAGGGCTCGGCCTAAGAGTTCGGCTCGCCTTTGGAGGCCTAGGATCTCGGGGCTCTGGAGACAGGTGGATCAAAGGACCCGGTGTGTCATGGGAGCTGGAAAATCTTTGGCTGTGTGCCCAGAGACCTGAGATCTTTGGGCACAGAGCTCGGAAAAAGGGACGCGATGGATTTTTAACATCATAAACCAGTGAGTTGTTCGTTATGTCTCCCCTCTCGCTGTGAAACAGACTCATCTCTTTCGCCCTTATTAGGGAGAGAGAGAACCTGTGGTATGTCGAACACCGGGTGAATGCGTAGTTTTCAGAGTACTGCAAGTCTGTGTCTTTGCTGCACACTTGAGTGCTTGATGGCGGGTGCCGATGCTTTTTTTTGCCCGGGGAGGAGGGGGGGATTGTTGCTTGCTGCTGCTTGGGCATGGGAGGGTGGGGAGCTGGGAGGGACTTTGGGGTTCTAACACTTAACTGTCTTTCATTCTTTGGGGCACTCCTCTGTTTTCGTGTATGGTTGTGAAGAAGCAGCATTTCAGGGTGTTCAGTTGAAGTCAAAAGTTTATATACACCTTAGCCAAATACACTTAAACTCAGTTTTTCACAATTCCTGACATTTAATTCGAGAAAACATTCCCTGTCTTCAGTCAGTTAGGATCAGTAAGAATGTGAAATGTCAGAATGATAGTAGAGAGAATGATTTATTTCAGCTTTTATTTCTTTCACCACTTTCCCAGTGGGTCAGAAGTTTACATACACTTTGTTAGTATTTGGTAGCATTGCCTTTAAATTGTTTAATTTGGGTCAAGTGTTTTGGGTGGCCTTCCACAAGCTTCTCACAGTAATTTGCTGGAATTTTGTTCAATTCCTCCAGACAGAACTGGTGTAACTGAGTCAGGTTTGTAGGCCTCCTTGCTCGCACACACTTTTTCAGTTCTGCCCACAAATCTTCCATTGGACTGAGGTCAGAAAATGAGGTCAAGTCTGGTTCATCCTTGGGAGCAATTTCCAAACACCTGAAGGTACCACGTTCATCTGTACAGACAATAGTACGCAAGTATAAACACCATGGGACCACGCAGCCGTCATACCGCTCAGGAAGGAGATGCATTCTGTCTCCTAAAGATGAACGTACTTTGGCGTGAAAAGTGCAAATCAATCCCAGAACAACAGCGAAGGACCCTGTGAAGATGCTGGAGGAAACAGGTAGACAAGTACCTATATCCACAGTAAAACGAGTCCTATATCGACATAACCTGAAAGGCTGCTCAGCAAGGAATAAGCCACTGTTCCAAAACTGCCATAAAAAAGCCAGACTACAGTTTGCAAGTGCACATGGGGACAGAGATCTTACCTTTTGGAGAAATGTCCTCTACGTCTGATGAAACAAAAATTGAACTGTTTGGCCATAATGACCATTGTTACATTTGGAGGAAAAAGGATGAGGCTTGCACGCCAAAGAACACTATCCCAGCATTATGTTGTGGGGGGTGCTTTGTTGCAGGATGGACTGGTGCACTTCACAAAATAGATGGCATCATGAGGAAGGAAAATTATGTGGATATATTGAAGCAACATCCCAAGACATCAGGCAGGAAGTTAAAGTTCGTTCACAAATGGGTCTTCCAAATGGACAATAACCCCAAGCATACCTCCAAAGTTGTGGCAAAATTGCTTAAGGACAACAAAGTCAAGGTATTGGAGTGGCCATCACAAAGCCCTGACCTCAATCCGATAGAAAATTTGTGGGTAGAACTGAAAAAGCGTGTGCGAGCAAGGAGGCCTACAAACCTAACTCAGTTACACCAGTTCTGTCTGGAGGAATGGAACAAAATTCCAGCAACTTACTGTGAGAAGCTTGTGGAAGGCTACCCAAAATGTTTGACCCAAGTTTAACAATTTAAAGGCAATGCTACCAAATACTAATAAAGTGTATGCAAACTTCTGACCCACTGGGAAAGTGATGAAAGAAATAAAAGCTGAAATAAATCATTCTCTCTACTATTATTCTGACATTTCACATTCTTAAAATAAAGTAGTGATCCTAACTGACCTAAGACAGGGAATGTTTTCTCGGATTAAATGTCAGGAATTGTGAAAAACTGAGTTTAAATGTATTTGGCTATGGTGTATGCAAACTTCTGACTCAACTGTATATTGTATACATTTCTCTGACATTAAATATACCTTTGAACCTTCGAATTAAGACAAAAAGCTGATGAATCTCCTAGACCTGGGCTTGAAATTGGGTGGAAGTAAAAGAGAAAATGTATCACAGTGACTTCAATTCTGGAACAATTCAAGCAATATAGGTGCCCAATTTACATTGCCTCCTTTTGTGCAGTAAACAAATGTTGGAAGGTTTGAATCAACGTTTTAGCAAACAAAGCTGTCATGGCACATTGAAAATTATTAATTATTACTTAATTAGGCAGAGTCAACATGGTTTAATGAAAGAAAAAAACATGTCTGACAAACCTATTAGATTGGGGTAGATAAGGGAAAACTGGTAGGTGTGATATATCAGGATTTTGAAAAGGAACGCAAGACATTCTGTTAGTAAGGATGATTGGTGGTTGGCATGGGGAGAGGGAATTGTGGCCATCAATACCCTATATATCTGGAAAGTTTAGGAAGGTGACGGGAAGCATGAGGCATTTGGGGCATGAGTTTATGTGTGTTCATGGCGTATGGTGGTCATATTATGAAAACAATGAGGAGAGCCAAAGTGGGAACAGCTTGGGGTTTGTCAGAAGTGAGAATGAGCAAACACATACGGCCTACCTGGAAGAACACAGATACAATGGTTTCCTTTAGCCAGGGGTTCCCAACCTTTTTTATACCATGGAGCCTCATCATTAACTGAGGGGGTCTGTGGACCCCAGGTTGGAAACTCCTGCTTTTAGCAATCAAAATCATACAGTGTCACTTTCAAACAATAGGCTTCAACCCACCATTTAGGACCAACCTCTGCATGCAAAGAATCTGCTATTTCCTGGCCTCATCCCTGCAATACAATTTTGTTTGCCATTCAAGGCCAGTATTGCATATAATAGCCCAGATGGTTCCTGAGGCTATACACATTTCTTCCAGAGCAGAATTCACACAACTGGATTGAGTGATCAGGTTTATATTATATATATATTATATATATATATATATATATTAAAACCAAGCCTCTTCAAGCCTAGAGGTAAATGGATACAGTTTTATGCTGATGAGTAAAGTTCAGTTCAGTTCATGGTATTCAGTTGAGTAGTGATGGAGGGAGAGAGGTGTTGTGATTGTTCAAGTAAGCTGATGCTGTCAATTCTTCCTGTTGTCCTCCGAAATCCTTTAGAAATCACCGAATGTGACCACAACAAGGGGACCATTTTATGTGGTGGAGTTATCAACCCAGGCAAGGGTTCGACACACTAATAACTTCCCACTGGTCACACATTTTCAACACTGCGAAAGCCAGTTGTCGATTCTCCTGATCAATCCTCTAAAAACCTACCTTTCTGTGGGCACAACAAAGCTCATCCAGTGTCCAAAATTATGTGTCTGTCTGTCTACCAGCTGACCTTTTATTTATCTCACCACGCTGAACACCAGCCGTTCATCAAGTAGCTCCTCCCTTCTCTCTCTGTAGGAACTCGAAAGCTGGCAGTGTCCTTGCAGAAATTCCAAACAAACTGTGGGCAGTCTTCACCTCTCTCTCTTTTAATAACAAGGTATTTGTGCTGTACAGCTCTCTCTCTCTTTTTAAAAGCACAGTTCATAAGGGATAATTCAGGATCCCGTCACACTATTTAATTTTGTGACCACTGGTGATGCACTAATCTCTGTCTTTTTATAAATTTGTACAAATGATGAGTTAAGTTATTAATAACTCCATTGAATAATTGAGACAGCATGATATTTTTGATATTCATTTATTCCAGCACACACCTATTTTTCCAGACTCTGCAGATACAAATTCATTTCCATTTTTTGGAGTAAACATGGCAGATTCTAATGTATCTGTGTTGAAGTCTGCTTCAGACATTCCTTTCTGCTGAAGCCAATGAAACTGAATTTCAGAAATGAAATTGAAATGCTGCATTACACACTTATTAAAATAGAGGATGAACTTCTACCTAATTACCTTCTATTCCCATTACCAATTTTATAAGGCACAGAAGTTCCTTAGATTCGTATGAATGTTAACTATAAGCAAATAATTCCTTTTGTGAAGATTTAATGCATGCCTTCTGCAAGTCCAAATAAACTACATCTATGGATCTATTCTGTTAGTATTTTTTAATTCTTCAAGAAATTCAGTTAGATGCATTAGACATGACCCACCCACTACAAATTCACATTCACTCCTCCTAATCAGTTCCAGCTTTTCTGAATGTTCAGTGACTCATGTCTTAACTATAATTTCCAATTACTTTCCCATAACAGATGTTGGATCAACAGGTCCAAGACTTCCTGGTTTCTCCTGCTCACCTTTCTGAGATAACGATGATATATTTGTAATTTTCCAATTCAGAGGAACAATTTCTGAGGTGAAGTTCATGCTTTCAATGAGAATTACCTACACTGTAAAAACACTGTTACTTTGAATTAATTATGGTAAATGGATTTTATTGCAAAATTAACATTAAAAACATCAATTTATACCAGCAAAGTTAAAATGACATATCCACTTCAGTTTAATTTAAACAGCTTGATTACACCATTGTTTACTGAAATATGTTTCATTATTAATGGTCAAAATACACAGTCTATGGCTCTATTTTTTTCATGCGCCTTATTAATTTTAATAGGCATTTAGAACATAAAACATAGAACAGTACAGCACAGGAACAAGCCCTTCAGCCCACAATGCTGTGCTGAACATAAGCAACTGGACATTAAATGTCAAAGTAAGTTAATACCTTCTGCCCATACAAGGTTGATATTCCTCAGTTCTCTGCATATTCATATATGTAAGAACCTCAAGAATGCCTCAGTTGTATTTTCCTCCACCACTACCTCAGGTAGTGCACTCTGTATCCACCACTCTGTAAAAAATAACTCATTCTGCAGATCTCCTTTGAAATTTCAGGGGGAAAAGCTCAAAGGAGATGTGTATTATTAGTTGCTTCAATGCATGCTCTCCAGTATTAAACATTTCAACCCTGATAAAAAGATACTGGCTGTCTACTCCATTTATGCTTTTCATAATCCTATGAACTTCTATCAGGTCTACCCTCAGCCTTTGTTACTCTAGAGAAAACAACCAAAGTTTGTCCAACCTCTCTTTATGGGACATATGTTCTAATCTTGGCAGCATCCTGGAAAAAATTCCAAAATTAATAAAATGGTGGATGTAGAGTATGCATTTGGATTTGATTATTCCTAATTTAGTGTATCACAATTCAAAATAGTTATCAACCAGAACTACAACCTTCAAAAGGGAAAGATGAAAAGATAATTCAGGTTTAATGTATCAAAACTGTCAGGAGGACCATTCAGTTTAACCATGTAGGAAGTTCGAGGAAACACTAGGTAGGTATGACAATTGTGTAAATGATTTGAAGAACATTTAGACTCTTTGAGGTTATTTCTCTTCTGGAATGGAATGGACAAGTCTAGAAAGAGGCATTAGGGGTCATCATACCAAAGTAAGAAACTGGCTACAGTGGAATAATAAAAAATAAGATTCCTCAATTCTAAACCTGTGAATCTTTGCAATTTTCTACGACAAAAACCTTAGACGCTTAAATGTTGGATATACAAGACATACCTTGGTGATGTTTGAATACTTAGGAAATTAATGTATACACAGGTAGGCCAAGAAAGTGAAAATGAACTTAAGAATGACTCAAGGGATCACATGACCAATCTCAACCGCCACTATTTTGGACTTCAGGTATGAAAATGTACATGATCCATATTCCACAATTTTGGGAAGAAATTGTTTCATTTATTCAGGTAGATTTTGCATATAATCAAATTAGCTCAAAGCAAGGTTAGTATATAATTTTTAACAGTTTGAAAGTAAGCCTCCACAGAATCTTCACCATGCAGAGCTAGATGCAAGATTGGAGTTCAATTCCCGCCACTGTCTGTAATGAGTTTTTACACTGTCTCTGTGACTGCGTGTTTCCTCTGGGTGCTCCAGTTTATTCCCACATTTCAAAGGCATACAGTTAGGGTTAGTGAGCTGTGAGCATGTTATGTTGGCACCAGAATCGTGGTGCCATGGACACTCTTCGCTGATTTTTTTAATGCAAACAATGCATTTCACTGTATGTTTCAAGATTTCGATGTATACATGACAAATAAATCTAATCTTATTTATAATGGAAATAACTGAACTCCATGGATAAATTAAGAATGCCCAAGAATTCCAGAACAACTACATTTAAATTGAAACGTTTAGCTGAAATTCACTGAGCATTTCAGCATCATTTAAAGGTATTATTATTATTAATATTGCATAGCCAGCAATAAAATACAGAAACTTTCAAACTTTTCAGTGTTGAGATCGGAATATCACAAATAAATCATCTTCATTTCCCTTCTCTCCATTACTAAAAGTAAAATGTCCTGTTGAAATTAATTATTCATTTAGATTGAAACGTTTCAAATGCAGTGAATATGTTCCGGTATAATCAGTGCTGAGAGCAGCTGACCTATGTAGGAGAAAGCAGTCTTGCTGTCCCCCAAATGTGCTCTTTATAAATGCTTCCAGTTACAATAAACTTTACAGAAACTATTTGTCTGATAGCTTACATAGATAATCCTGTTAAGTATGTAATTTACAGCATATAATTCTGCATTTTTGTATTAATACATAGTTATCATGGACAAACAGAGAATTAATATTTGCCAGGCCATTTCCATCATTTTGATCTAATTCTATTGCATATACAACAGAGGTTGCTTCATATAGCTTCATGTTGAAAATGATGAAACAATGTACAGGGAAGAGGTCAAACACCTAGAGAGCTGGTGCAGGGATAACAACTTGATGCTTAATATCACCAAAACCAAGGAGATGTTCGTCGATTTCAGACTGTCTCAGCCTGAGCACACACCCCTCAGCATCAGCGGCTCCACAGCGGAGAGAGTGGAAAACATCAAGTTCCTTGGGGTGCAGATCTCGGACAATCTCACCTGGTCCAGGTACACCACTGGGATTATGAAACGGGATTATGAAATAGCAGAGATTGCACTTTCTGAGGAAGCTTAAACAAGCATCACTCCCTCCTAATATCTACATTCTACAGAGGCGTGGTTGAGAGTGTGCTGACCTTTTGCATCACAACCTGGTACTCCAGCTGCAGCGCTGTCAACAAAAAAGCATTGCAGAGGGTGGTTAGGGGAGCAGAGAAGGTTACTGGGGTCTCCCTACCTTCTGTCCAAGACCTCTTTCAGAGTTGATGCCTCCAGAAGACACGGTACATCATTAAAGACCCCTCACACCCTCTCCATGAACTGTTTGTTCTTCTGCCATCAGGCAAACGTTACAGAAGCATCAAAATTAAAACCACAAGGCTACTAAACAGCTTCCTTCCACAGGCAGTCAGACTGCTAAATAGCTGCTCTATCTGACTCTGCTTTGGACACTTTTAACTTGCACTGGACACTTATAACTTGATTTTAACTGACATGTGGCTGTTGTGTTTTACTATTTATTGTTATGTTTATTATTTAGTGTTGCGTTTGTTATGTTATGATTGCACTGCTCCTGGGAAACGCTGTCTCATTCTGCCCTGCACAGCTGATGTACGGTTAGAATGGCAATAAAGTTTTTTGAATCTTGAATTGAATTGATCATTAAATAAATTGATAGCAATGTATACCCGGTGGCCACTCTATTAGGTTCCTCCTGTACCTAATAAAGTGGTCACTGAGTGTATGCTTGTGGTCTTCTGCTGCTGTAGCCAATCCATTTCAAGGTTCGACGTCTTATGTGTTTAGAGGTGCTCTTCTGCACAATCACTATTGTGAGCTGTGGTTATTTGAGTTACTGTCTCCTTCCTGTCAGTTTGAACCAGTCTGTCTATTCTCATATTCTCATTCACAAGCCGTTTTCACCCACTGAACTGACTGCATGTTTGTTTCTTTTTCCGCTTTTCACAAAATTCTCTGTAAATTCTAGAAAGTATTGTGCATGAAAATCCCAGGAGGTCAGCAGTTTCTAAGATACTCGAATAACCCTGTCTGGCACCAGCAATCATTCCACATTCAAGGTCACTCAGATCACTTTTCTTCCCCATTCTGATGTTTAGTCTGAACAACTGAACCACTTGACCATGTCTGCATGTTTTTTTTGCATCAAGTTTCTGCCACATGATTGACTGATTAGATATTTGCATTAAGCAGGTGCACCTAATAAGGTGGCACTGAGTGCATATGAGTATAAGTATGACAGGTAATTGAGTTAAATGGCTTCAGAGACACAACTAAGGAAGCTCAGATTAGTGTCCATGTTGGTGGAGAATGAGATTCTGGAATCATTAACCAAACAGCCCATGTATCAATTTACAAGACTGACAAACTGCTACAGGAAACTACAATTGGGCTTGGAGAGAATTAACCTGGTTGAATTTTTTGCATACGTTTGATGTACAAAAGAAAAAGAAATGCATGTATGTACAAAAATCTGAGATTTATGCTATCACCTTCAATCCAATCAAAAGGTCAACTGTTGTGTTAAAATGTAGGCCAATATATTAGGTCATGTTTTACGAAAGGATTTTGATCCTCCCCTTGTTCACAAGGAAAAAAAGATTTTTTTTATTGTTACTGTTACACCTGACTGATCATTTTCTATGAATCTGAAAAGATACACAATACTTTGAGAAAGAATGTCACTTCCAACCAGTTGAGAGAGCAAGTTGACTGGAAGAAAAATAGTTTAATTGATTTTAGTTGCCACACTTTTAAATCTGCTGGCTTCTTCTGACTTTAATCAGTTTTAGAATCTAATCAATAGAAAGTCTCCTTCAGATGACTTCTAGAAGGTGTATAATCAGATAATGTACCTTTCAAGGAACAACTCATCCCACTGCACATCAACAGAATATTTGTGTTATGTGTCCTTGTGTTTAGAAAATCATCCAAATATCAACTGTTCCAATGACCAAGGAATTCTATTGACAGGATGCTAATGACGTTTTTCTTAAAGTTTCTATGTACGAAATAAATCCTATATCAAATTCCATCTACTAAGGAATTAAAGAAGCACATGACACAATTATAAAATCCAGCAATCACAGGAAAAGCAACTTTATACATTCTGCTTGGCACAGTTTGAATCATGCCAAGAAATTCAAAGGCACTTCTGGAAATTTCAGGATATTTTCAAGTCAGTTCTCAATGCTGGGTTGGTAAATCATGGATATTCCATTGTTACCTGATTTGTTTTTGAACTGTTAAAATAGTTAAGCTTTTTTAAAAGAATTCCACCTATGTGTGTCGACAAGTATTCATTGTAAAATATTCTATTATTTGAATAATTTTCAAGCTGTAGTTCAAGTTCAAGGTAGGACTTTATTCCTTAGAACATAAAAAGATTGAGGGTATATTTGATAGAGGCATTCAAAATTATGCAGGGTATAGATCGGGTAAATACAAACAAGCTTTTTCCTCTGAGGTTGGGTGGGGCTACAACCTAAGGTCATGGGTTAAGGATGAAAGGTTTAAGGGGAACCTCCTCCACTCAGAGGGTCGTGAGAGT
Organism: Mobula birostris; assembly: GCF_030028105.1. NCBI lineage: Eukaryota > Metazoa > Chordata > Chondrichthyes > Myliobatiformes > Myliobatidae > Mobula > Mobula birostris. The sequence continues at coordinate 21,914,685 of NC_092389.1, forward strand.
GTGGAATGAGCTGCCAGTGCAAGTGATGCATGTGAGCTCAATTTCACCGTTTAAGAGAAGTTTGGGTAGGCACATGGATGATAGGGGTATGGAGGGCTATGATCCCAGTGCAGGTCAATGGGGATAGGCAGTTTAAATGGTTTGGCATGGAAGAGATGGGCTGAAGGGCCTGTTTCTGTACTGTACTTTCCTATGACTCTATCATCTGAGATAACCATTTGTAAGTAGCAGTATTATTCCTCTGCGAAACACTAAAATCAAAGTTGAATCCCACAAAGATATAATGATCTCTGTGGGATGAAGATCCTTTTTTGATATCAGTTATTATGAAACATTATCTTTAGGAGATCACTCTAATCTAGTACGAGTGGGGTTTTATGATGTGAATTTATCAGTCCTTCATATGATTAGCTATCAAAATCCAGGGAATAAATACAACATATTAAATAACAGATTCTGCATTTTATTGAGTAAAAATTAAACATTACTAAAACACATGGGAATTGAGGTAGAATCTAAAACATAAGGTTTAAAAACAAAACCTCATTATCTTTTGAAACATGCTCCTCAAATGCAAGTTGCATTTTCTGAACACAGAAAGTTGCTGAGCAACAATTGTGCCTGATGAGGGTGTGAATGGCTTAGTCACTGCAGAGGTTTAACTTCCTCACAGCCCATGGGCAACAGTTAGGTCAGCTGGTGTAAACATCAGTGTGGAGTCTGCACATTCTTCTTGAATGTGTGGGTTTCCTCGGGGTGCTTCTGGTTCCTCCCACATCCACATCCCAAAGACATACTGGTTGGTGGGTTAATTGGGCACTGGAAATATTCCTAGTGTGCAGTTGAGCGGTAGCTTTCGTTTGTGAGGGGTGGATTTAATGAGATTGCAGGGAGAGTTATGAAAAGGAGTAATATAGGATTAGTGTAAACTTTGTGTAAATAGATAGTTGATGGTCAGCATGGACTTTTGCACTGAGGGCTTGTTTCCTGACTAACTCTCAATGACTTCATGACCTTGGTTACATCTGCTCACTGGTTTATGCAGAATATTCTGGAGAACACAACCTAGATGTGCTTTGGCAACCATAAGATTCATTTTCTTCAGAATCAGAATCAGAATCAGGTTTAGTATCACTGGCATATGTCATGAAATTTGTTAATCTTAAGGCAACAGTACAATGAAATACATGAAAAACATAGAGAAAAAACTGGGTTACATTAAGTATATACAGTATATGTCTATTAAGTAAAGTTAACATAAGTAGTCAAAAAAAAAGAGATAATGAAAAAAGTAGTGAGGCAGTGTTGATGGGTTCAATGTCCATTTAGAAATCAGATGGCAGAGGGGAAAATGCTGTTCCTGAATGGCTGCGTGTGTTCCTTCAGACTTCTGTACCTCTTTCCTGATGGTAACAATGAGAAGGGGGCATGTCCGGGGTGATGGATATCACCTTCCTAAGGCACCACTCCTTGAAGATGTCTTGGATACTACGGAGGCTCGTACCAATGATGGAGCTGACTAAATTTACAAGTTACTGCAACTTACTTCGATCTTGTGCAATAGTCCCCCATACCAGACGGAGTTGCAGCCAGTCAGAATGCTCTCCAGGATACATTTGTAGAAGTTTTCAAGTATTTTAGCTGACAAACCAAATCTCCTCAAACTCCTAATGAAATATAGCCACTGTCTTACCTTCTTTATAGCTGCATCAATATGCTGTGTCCAGGCTAGGTCCTCAGAAGTAATGACACCCAGGAACTTGAAATTGCTCACTCTTTCCACTTTTGATCCCTCTATGAGGACTGGTTTGTGTTCCCTCCTCTTACCCTTTCTGAAGTCCACAATCAGCTCTTTGGTTTTGCTGACACTGAGTGCATTTGGACATAAGTACTCTTGAGGACATACTCAATAAATCCATAATAGAACAATAACCATAATGGAATCAATGAAAGACTGCACCAACCAGGTGTTCAACCAGTGTGCAAATACCAAAATAAAGAAAGATTTAATAATAATAATAATAAATAAACAATAAACATTGAGAACATGAGATGAAGAGTCCTTGAAAATGAATCCATAAGTTGTGAGAAAAGATGGGCAAGTGAAGCCGAGTGAAGTTATCCCTTTTGGTTCAAGAGCCTAATGGTTGAGGGGTAATAACTGTTCTTGAACCTGGTGGTGTGAGCCCTGAGACTCCTGTACCTTCTTCCTGATGGCAGTAGTGAGAAGAGAGCATGACCTGGGTGGTGGGGGTCTTTGATGATAGATGATGCTTTCCTGTGACAGCATTCCTTGTAGATGTGCTCAATGGTGGGAAGGGCTTTACCCCTGATGGACTGAACCATATTCACTACTTTTTGAGGAATTTTCCATTCAAGAACATTGATGTTTCCATAACAGGCTGTGATGCATCTGAGTTTGGAATCTGCTTACTCCAGAAGTTGCCAAAAGCTTGAAGTGGAAATTGTAGATGTTTTGGTTACAATCATTAAATTTGTGTTCAAATATAATATACCTCAATGTCACAAAGTTTTAGCCATTGGACTTTTTGCCCAATTAACAATGGGTTGAGATTAATTTTTAATGACTCAATAGGAGAAATAATTTATCTACAAAGGTGATCCAACAGCAACGTTTGACCAAAAATGAATTACAATTGTTTCACCTTTGTGCAGTGAATTTAACCTTGCCTGTCTGAACAAAAACAAGGATTAATGGCAATAAACCATTGTTTGATGGATGCTGCTTATGGCCAAGTGGACCCTTAGGATTTGAAGTCAATGCCATGACAGATTAGGACAGATTGGAAGCTGGAACCCTCTTGAGAAGGAAATCAAGAGGAATGATTATTAATGAAGCCAACTACATGTTGAGACCAGTCACTGCTGAGAGCGCTCCCACAAAGTGATTAATAAGGAATGAAAACAGAAACAACATTAACATGCTTGTGATAACTGAATGCTTATTATACAAGTGTTTGTAACAAGGACGGGACAAGATTGCTAATGGATGACAACTTCAACATTCTGCCATCTTTTGACATTGCATTCCCTGAAGGATGTTTCCTTTTGGATTAATGCATTGTAATTTTCTGAACTCCTACAAACCAATGTATAATCATCTGCACTAGTATTCTGTGACTGTTGATTTAATAAGCACAATTACACAACAAATTGGAAGTGAAGTAATCTTGGCTTTCGGTGTTCCATTCTGCTTTAGAGAAAAATTGGAAACCACTTCTGAAATATCAAGTATCCAGTTGCAAAGCAATGACTTAATGATTAATTTTATAAATTCTGGGACCAGGTTATTTTAAAGAGCTTAGTACATTTTCTCACACAGGAATGCCTTTAGAATCCAATTAGCTTTGCTTTGCTCATACTGCCTATTGGTGTTTGGCTATAAAGATAGACCAAAACCTCAAAGTACATCCATCAAAAAAAATGATGGCTTCTTTATCTGGAACCATCAAATTTTGCTCTAGTCATTTTTTTTTGGGGGGGGGGAGGGGTGGTAGTCTTAGCATCTCCAAAGGCTGATCTGTCAGCACCATTCAGCTCAATGTCCGTAACCATCAGAAATGCTTCTATTACTGTGTCATGGAGGGCTCAACAAAGAAAGATCTGAAATGGTATTTCTACCTCTCTCTGCTCAGAAGTTTCCTGTCCTAATGAATGATTCCAGCATTCTTTGATTTATAGTTGAGTCGTTGCTAGTTTGCTCTTTTAATCTACTCTAGACTAGTTATATCCCTGCTTGTTAATTCTTTCAATCTCATCAACACTGTTGTATCACACCAGGGATGATTTTAAATCTAAACACAGATTCAGATTCTCAAATATTAAACTGCAAGTACTGCATAGAGCTGGAAGGAGATCATGCTCTGAAGTATCATACCTTGCATGGGCACTGTAACAGATAACACTCCACTGCAGAACATCCCCAAGGACACGGGTTCAAAATTTATCAAAATCTGAAATTAAGCCAAGACTGAGAGCAAGCCAAAATATAGGCGAGTCAGTGCTAACACAACATGGAAGGCACAAGCAACTCAGACGGCGTGAATATCAGATGAGAAAGTGTATTAATAAAGATTACTGTGATGAAAGCAAACTATGCTTGAACAGCTGTTGGGTGTGTGTTATAAATGATGAAGGCACAGATTACTTGAAGCAAGCAACATCAGTAGTTGTGAATGTGAAGCCTTCTCTACCTCACACAGCTCCAATCATTTCATACTTTGCATCAAAGTATACAAGAATGGGAGGGGAATTAATAAGATTTCATGTTTCCAAAATGACAAGAACTGCATCACATTAGCACACAAAGCACAGCTAACTTAACAAATATAAACAGGTCCAGGTGAAGATTAATGGCTGATTATATTCTACACCTTCATAATAAATACAAATTGCATATTTCAAACACTGAGAGACAGTGAGAGTAATCTAACCAACACATTTATCTCAATCCAATTTCCATGAATTGGTCTTCATTGATTATTGAAGAATCAAATCTGCAGCCAAGTAAAACTCAACAAACGTTTTCAATTGTGATTAGGATTACTCCAAATATATCCACCACAAGGAGCACCAGAGAGAGGTTTATATATTGCCGATCTTCCCTGACATCAGTGGAAACTGAGACAGCCACTTGGACAAAAATTACGCAGCTTCAAACAACAATAAGAAAATCAGAAATGTTCGTCCAGGTGCCAAGGAAGTTAACAGACATTAATACTCTCTGAGTATAGCAATACCTGTGAGAGGAATGGATGAATATGCAGTACATCATTTAAGTGCACAATGAGCATCAACTTGTTTTCTATGATTCTGGAAGTGGCCAGAATGTTCTGTAAGCAAACTCAGGGTCTTGAGGGAGAGGAGGGAGGTGGGATAGGATGGAGGAGAGGTAAGGAAGGAGGAGGGGAGAGGAATGAGTGAGGCTGGGGAGGGGAGAGGAGGGAGGTGGACTGGGGAAGACAGGAAGGAGGGGAATTAGGGAGGGGGAAGAGGAAGAGAGGTTGGTGAGGTGAGAGGAGGGAGCAGGCTGGGGAGGGGAGGGGAAGGTAGGAGGGGGGCTGGGGAGTGGAGAGGAATGAGGGGTGCTGGAGAGTGGAGAGGAAGGAGGGGTCTGGAGAGGGAAGAGAATGAAGGGAGGCTGGGTAAGGGGAGAGGTAGAAGGGGGTTTGCGAATGAGAGACAAAAAGGGGGATATGGAGGGGAGAGGAGGGTGGGAGTTGGGAAGGGAAGAGGAGGGAGGAGGTTTACAAAGGGCTTAGATTTAAGGGGTCTGGGGAGGGAAGAGGAGGGAGAGGGCCCAGAAAGGGAAAAGGAGGGCTGAGGGGAGAGCAGGAAGGGGCTGCAGAGGGGAGAGGAGGGAGGTGGGCTGTGGAGGGGAGAAGAGGATGGGGAGCTGGGAAGTGGAGAGGAGAGAGGGGGTTTGGGGAGAGCAGGGGAGAGCAGAGGAGGGACGGGACTTGCAAAGAGGAGAGAAGGAAGGGGTCTTGGGAAGGGAGAGAAGGGCAGGCGCTTGCCAAAGTGACTGAAGGAAAGAGTTGGGGAGGGGAGAGAAGGGAACGGAGTTGGGAAGGTCAAGAGAGGAAGGGGGTTTGTGAAAGAGAGTGAAGGATGGGGTTGGGGAGAGGAGAGTGAGAAGCAGTGTTGGGAAGGTGAGGGGAGAGAGAGTGTTTAGGAGCAGAGAGGGAGGAGGGGGGTTGGGAAGGGAAGGGGGGAGAGGGTTTTCAAAGAGGAGAGAAGGGAGGGGTCTGGGGAGGGGAGAGAAGGAAGGGGGGCTGGTAAAGGAAGAGGAGGTGTGTTGGGGAGAGTAGGAGAGGAGAGGAGGAAAGGAGTGCAGTGGGAGGGGGAGAGGTATGTTAGGGAGATGGAGGGTAGAGGAGGGAGTGGGGCTGGCTGGCTTGGGGAGGGAGAAAGACAGAAAGATACTTTTCTATTGTTTTGAGCTATAGTACTCAAGGTATTGTCATAACATGGGCCTTTCATGCCTGATGTTCTATCTTGAAAACTTTTACAAATGTCAGCACGTAGGAATTGTGTTTACACGTTGCATTTCACTTCAATGCTAGATTTTCTCGGTTCAACAGGTGTTGGGAAGTTTCAAAGATTTGATTTTCACCAGTTGACATGTATCCTGTTGTGAATACGTAATTCCATCGAACTGCTTCTTGCATGCCATATTATAAGTGTTCTGCTGGACCACCTGGGATATACTTTAAATTTGTACTTTGTAACTAATAAAGTTAATAACAGACTGTTGAGATAGACAACAAGACAGAGGTAAAAGAGCTGATTAGGTCAAGTGGCAAACTGGGATGCAAATCTTTGTTAAAGGTCAAATGAGAAGATGCCATTACAATTCATTATGGCTGGTGTTTTATCACTCACACCAATACTCATGAGGGATCAGTGGCGGAATGTGTGAACAGTTTCAAATTCCTGGGCATAAATATCTCAGAGGATCTACCCTGGGTCCAAAATATTAATACAATCATGAAGAATACATGCCAGTTCCTCTACTTCTTTCAGAGTTTGAGGAGATTTAATATGTCACCAGATTTCTCCTGATTTACATGGAGAACATGCTGACTGGTTTCATCACCATCTAACATGGAGGCACCAATGCACTAAATTGGAAGAGGCTTCAGAGGGTTGCAGACTCAGCCAGTTCCATCATGGGCACAAGCCTCCCCACTATTCAGGGCATCCTCGAAAAGGTGCCTAAAGAAAGTGGTAATCTGGCGGGAGGAGAAGATGGCGATGTGACGCAGCGCGCGCAGCCTCTCCAGTGAAATGATATTGTATTTGTTAAATAGGAGCCGTGCACAATTCTGATTTGATGGAGACAGATGTGGAAAGCACAGAGGAACATTTGGAGAAATTTCTGAAATGCCCGGTTTGCTGCCGCTGCTACTGTGCGATCAAGAATCTCTGGAGGGAAGGCCCCAATTCCTTGGCTTTGCCTGTTGCTGGCGGCCGGGGCTGGGGTCGAAGCGCTCGGCAGAGATGGTGCTCGGTGTTGGAGGGCTGGTCGGAGGCTCGATGTTTTCAGACGACTCAGAGTCGGACTGTGGTCGGGTGCTTCCAGGATGCTGCATTGGCAAGTTTGTGGCACTGGAAGCTCATGGCAGGGAGAGTTTTCTTCCTTCTCCCATCTGCGTGAGATGTTGGGACTTTCGAGAGACTTTGAACTTTTTTTTTTACCGTGCCCATGACTTGTTTGTCATCAAGTTACGGTATTGCTTGCACTGTTGTAACTATATGTTATAATTATGTGGCTTTTCTCAGTTTTTCAGTCTTGGTCTGTCCTGTGTTTCTGTGATATCACACCGGAGGAACATTGTATCATTTCTTAATGCATGCATTACTAAATGACAATAAAAGAGGACTGCGTGTCCTCATAATCTAATCTAATCATCATGAAGGACCCTCACAATCCAGGACATGCCCTCTTCTCATCACTACCATCAGGGAGTAGGTAGGGGAGCCTGAAGACCCACACTCAACATTTTAGGAACAGTTTCTTCCCCTCCATCATCAGATGTCTGAATGGTCCACCAACACTACCTCGCGATTCTCCTTTTGCACAATTTTTTTTATTGTAGCTTACAGCAATTTGTTATGCCTTCACTATACTGCTGCCACAAAACAACAAATTTCATGACTAATGGCAGTGACAATAAACCTGTTTCTGATCTTTCCAGTAAGAACTTTCTGCCACAAAAGTAGTGATCAGGAAGGGAGACCCGGTCAGTCATTCACAGATGTCAGCAAAAAGGACGTTAACTACGTGAACAGTCATGCCTCATTTAATCATCAACTGACTCACTCATGAATGGCTGTGAACATACAGGTCACAGAAGTCACATGATACAGAATGTAATCTCTCAATCGCAAGTATCTTACTAAAAATGGCCAGACAAGATTTCTGCAGAGTGGGTGAGAACTTAATTAGTGGTCCACTGTGTATCAGTAGATAGGGAAACACCAGTCCTACATAAACTAGCTGAATGTATGAAATTGGCAGAATGGGTTGAATTATATTGCATTTGGTCAGCAGTTCCAACTGACACCACCATAGTTCAATATTGAAATGGAAGACACGGAAATGCTTTGGCTTTGCCGCATGAAATCTAGCAGCAAAGCTAGGCTTACTGAGAATCAAAGACTCTAATCACTCCAGTAAGAATTGTTTGGCAGAGATTTAGTACAAAATCATTCATGTATTTCAGAACCTGGTTCTACAATCCCTGGAGTGTGTACCAACCATCAGGCACCCAAATACATAAATCCTATTCCATTCTCCCCACTTTACCATCAACTCTTTCAGATTTTACCCAAACATGAGTGACAATTAACTGCACATCCTCGGGACATATGAGAAACTGCGACAAGAACAGGTAAACTCCGTAGAGACAGCTCCAGAATCAGGATTAAAAACAGGTCACTAGAGCTCCAAGGCGGTGGCCGTATCAGATATGTTACTGTGCTTCCTTGAAATTGTCTCAGAATTATTTACTGTAATGTTATAAATTACTATTTTTTTGTGTTTGGAGTTAATGTTTACCTATCAAGATTTGAAAAAACACTTTATTTACTTTATTTTACCATGTCAATGAATAGGAGAAATTTAAATCTCTTTAAATCAAGGGATAGCTTTGGCAAAGGAAAATGTTTCATTTCCACCTCTGTCATCCTTTAAGACTATATCAGTAACTGGCCCTGTCCCGGTTGCTAAATGCAGTCTCATCACAAATGAACTTTCGGTACTGGATGTGCCCTATCAGTATGATCCAGCTCAAAATAACTTCTCTTGTGATTTGATCATATGTTCTATGGGGAATGGAAGTAACAAAATTATTAGTTATCATTTCCCGTTTTCAAATCTAAAATGAAATTACAGTTATATTCAACAGTGTATTCAACTTTTAAGAACAAACAATGGTAGTATTAGGTCTTAGATTAAAAATAAAATCAGATCAGTCATTTCAACAGCCACCTTCAATGGAATTCAAGGTGCTGCCTTATTCAAGCTTGTCAATAGATCCCATGATGAAAACTGGTATTGAATATCTGATGCTCTCTTTATGTCAGTACATCAACCCTTTGTTGTGCTGAAGGAGATATGTATACTATACAAGAATTAACACGCTATTGTAGAGTATGTAAAAATTTGGTTATGGTGGATCCTAATACTCTCACACATTACGATAAGCACCATCAGGTCTATAGATGATTCCCTCTCAAGTTGACTAATATTTGCCATTGTTTCTAAGGATAAAGAACAAATCTGCAGTTAAACAAATCATTCAAAAGCTCAAAATGTCCAGATGGTTTTGCAGGTAATGAAGCATGGCCACTGTTTTAATGTAGGAAGCACAAGAGCCAGTTCATGGACGCCAAGATCCTCAAAAATGTCTGGGTGATTGGTTTTGGTGTTTGATTACAGGGAAAAGATGAATCAAACATTGAAGAGAACTTCCCTCCAGTTAATTCTCCAACAAATCACCTGCTCATTTGGTGATCAGGAGAAGGAACATAGAAGGAACATTGGGGTTGAAGTCTACTGGGTAGCTGCCACGCCGAGAGCATTTTTTTTTCCTGAAAGTAAAGAAAATCATACCTTTTTCACCTGCTGACTTCCCCAATGTCCAAGAAACTGGGCCAATCTGTATGGTTGAATCTCACTATAATATTCAAACAGTCAACCACTTTCTCACAAGTTGATTGGCCCACTATATCTTGCGCTGCTTCCATTAAAAGTGCTTTACATGCTTTTTTTTTGGCAAAATGTACAATGGTACCATTAGTTCTGGGATTAAAAGTGAAATCAGATTAAAAATTCTATCCAATATCCACTTTCAATGTAATTAACTGTGTGCTGCTTATACAAGTTTAATGTTAATGGATCCCATGATATAAGTCAGAATTGGACATCTGATGCTCTCTTCATGTCAGTACCTTGTTTGGTGAAGGACGAAATGAAATTGTACAAGAATTAACAAGCCACTTAAACATGTAGAATGTTAGATATGGTGGATTTAATGAATTAAATGAGATTTTCCATTGCAGGAAACGGGGAGGTTTCAGGAAAATTTCCTTTCAGTTCCAGGATTCCTCTCACAGGTCAGACTTGGACACAACCTATAGCCATCTGTTTTTTTTTCTTGGAGTTCAGATACAGTTTCTAACAGAGATGTTATAGCTGCCCTCAGGAACAACTTGGTAGCTTCACTGTGCCACTGACCCCGACGATGCAGTCAGTTCCATGTACAACCGAACTTGTCATCTTCTATTGACAAAGGTCAGATCATATAATTGGTGGGTTGAAGTATCTCCCTGTAGCTTAATTGGTGATTGACGTCTCCATCCATCACCTAACCATCAAAATAAAACCCTCTCTCCTCATTGGTGTGAGAAATTGGAATTGCAGTCTTACAGCTGTTCGCAATTAGCATTGACCTTTTCTGTCAACAGAACACAGTTGAAGAGAAATAACAAATGAGCCACAATATTTGTACTACCATACAACTAAACTCTCAGCTTCAGTCCCAGTTTAAAAATAAATGTGCCATAAAATTTTATTATGGTTATGCATCTGAAATGTCTCCTGTTAGTCTAAATGATTATTGAGAAGATCTGCTGCACACAACAGACCAGATTAATAGAAAATTATCTAATCTGTTCAGCTGACTGACTGATATTAATTCCTTTTTCGAAATAAGACGCATTGTTCACATGGAGGCTCCATAAATTGAAATGAGGTCCCACAGATACAGCTCTGTACAAAGATATTCATCTAGAAATTGGATTGCACCTTTTATTTTCAGATGTGAGCGAAAAAATTCTTTCAGATGCATCAAAGTAAGCTAGCATTAGGTTTAGGGTGCACTGTAATGGAAACGTGCACTAAAACCAAACCTGAGCAGCAATCAGAGAAAGATGCCCTCTCTGTGACAGCCTGACAGAAAGAACACATGTTGGGATTACCAATGAGGATGAAGAGGCTGCCGCAAGAAGGAGCGAGCACCATATTTAGTTTTGAACTGGACACGGAACTGGTGACGTGAGATACGTTTTGGGAAAGTGAATGCCTTTGAGTGAGGAGGGAGTAGGAGGCCCACCAGGCCCAATATGGGAGGAGGTTTCCTCTGTGTTTCTGAATCCTCCAACAGAGCAGTCCCTGCACAAAGAAGAAATACCACAAAAAAACAACAAAAGTCATGTCAAGATAAGTTGCAAACCAGCAGGAATACTGATTTCAGACAGACACACAATCGCAAAAGCTCTTGCACCATCTGAACTCCCAATATATCTACACTAAATCTCCTACAACCCTATGCACCACCACCCAAAATTTGACCTACCCACTTCTCCTCTACGCATGGGCGACACATCCAAAGCTGGATAATAAAATGTTTTTCATTATCTCCTCCACATCCTGAACTGAAAGAATAGGAAGGAGGATCTCTACATAAGCTTGTGAAGATCCTGCACCTCATGAATACTTGCATGAACATGCATGTTGCTGCATTTCTGCAGTATTTTCTTTTAGACACAACTTAAAACTACAATTGTTTTGTTTTTGTAGGGTATTGGTAAGAGGCACCCCCCTTCTTCCCCTTTACCAGAATATTATGAAAAAGAATAAAAGACAGAGAGAACAGATGGATGGTGTATTAATGCAGTTAATACAAATACAATCACCTCAGAATGCAATGGATTAAAGGGGCACATGAAGGTTGTGAAAGGCAGTTTAGACAGGCACAGGCCAGAAAGACAGACCTCAAGCGTGAGCGGCCTGCAGTCTGACATGAGCTCTAGGCAGTTTGGTATGGCAGAGAGTTAGAGGTCTGTAGATCTCTGCTGCTCTAAAAGATTTTGATGAAGACCATGATGGGGGGGGCGGGCGGGGAGTGTAGTTATGACATGATTAGTGTATATGCTTATTGAGAAGGTTTGCCTATGTCAGGCCTAGCTGCCCAGAAGAAGAGAAGACATGAAGCATGAAAAAGTCTTTCTCCATATTCTTTTTGGTCTCTTGACTATGCTGGAAACAGCAACCTCCAGAGTGGAGTTGATGCATATTCTTAGCTGGGTACTCAGTGGCAATTGTATCACATGGTCCCAGCTGGTTTTGGGAACAGGCACTATACGCTAGAAGCTACACCCCAAAGTTTTCCTGCTTTGCTGCAGTCTCAACCTGATCTAGATGGAGATTTGGTCTCTGCCAGATGGGAACAATTTGATATCCTCAATAAGTAGAGGGATGATCTTCAAGAGGACATGATTAGAAAAAAAAAAGCATGATTCAAGAGGACATGATTCAAGAGGATACGAGGACTGCACTCATTGGACACAGGGATATAATCCATGAGAAGCTCATAGGTTTCCAAGAACCATGGACTACATGAACAGCAAGATGTTTTCCATGAACTGACTGCTTTCCTGGAGGAGCAAAGAGGTGTCACATCTACTCTCCTAACTCAAAAAGAGGCACAATCCATGGTAATTTGTGTCTCCTCTAAGGAAGCCTCGACCTGCTCCCCTCCAATCTGCTCATTCCATTCCCAATCGTCAACATAAACTCTCTTCAGCTTGTGGAGAAAGCTTTTACACAGAAGACAAGGATGACAGCAGGGTCAAGGTGTGGTGACTCAGGGTCTGTCAGCTAGGTCAACTCCAACTGTGAAGGTTGAATCAACAGCGTTGTACTCTGACTAATAACAGTGCTCTGAGAGGCTTTAGGTATAGATAGATAGATAGACATACTTTATTGATCCTGAGGGAAATTGGGTTTAATTACAGTTGCACCAACCAAGAATACAGTATAAATATAGCAATATAAAACCATAAATAATTAAATAATATGTAAATTATGCCAGATGGAAATAAGTCCAGGACCAGCCTGTTGGCTCAGAGTGTCTGACCCTCCAAGGGAGGAGTTGTAAAGTTTGATAGCCACGGGCAGGAATGACTTTCTATGACGCTCAGTGTTACATCTCGGTGGAATGAGTCTCTGGCTGAATGTACTCCTGTGCCCAACCAGTACATTATGTAGTGGATGGGAGACATTGTCCAAGATGGCATGCAACTTAGACAGCATCCTCTTTTCAGACACCACCGTCAGAGAGTCCAGTTCCATCCCCACAACATCACTGGCCTTACGAATGAGTTTGTTGATTCTGTTGGTGTCTGCTACCCTCAGCCTGCTGCTCCAGCACACAACAGCAAACATGATAGCACTGGCCACCACAGGCTCATAGAACATCCTCAGCATCGTCCAACAGATGTTAAAGGACCTTAGTCTCCTCAGGAAATAGAGGCAGCTCTGACCCTTCTTGTAGACAGCCATGTACTGATCATTGATGCCCCCTTCATAAAGGCATCACAGCTACAGGCCAAAACTACTCCTCCCATTTACTACACAACAATTTGGAACTGGTTATTTTTAACATAAGAACTTCTCATGGGCTATCAAGCACTCAAAGGGATAAAGTCTCAGGCAGATAGGAATCACACATCAAAACTTATCAAGAGGAAGGCGGCATTAGGGGGTTTACCTCCATAGACAAAGGTATGGATCTTCTGCTTATGTATTACTTGATATAATTGTTCCTCAATATACTAGATCAGCAACATTCAATTAAATCACAGTGTCTAGAGATCAGTTATACTGGGGGGCCAGAATTTGGCATTGCTGCATGCCCTTCAATATGTCTCTTAGTATGACTAATCATACATTTTCTGTCAACATCCTTTGATTGCCCCTTGATAGCCAGAGATTCTTCTCATTTAAAAACAATGATCTCAGTCAAGCTGGGCATGTGACTGTAAAATAACTTGACTGACACAACAAACTGTCATGTTATTTTATCAATGATCATGAACTATGATGTGGTTAATTTCTTCCTCATCTATTATGGCTGTTTGGAATGATCTAGTGGCCTGAAAATAGAGTCACTTTCACCTTGACTGTCATAAAGAGAGAAGTTTAAGTACATGGACAAGTTCAAAGGTCATGTCACGGACTGGGACAGAGTTTCCCTGATGACAGACTATTAAAGCTGAACCAATAAATAACATTGGTCATAAGTCCTGGCAGGATCTGGTATTTTTGAAGTCCTTCCCTGACTGGTCTTCCATGCTTGTCCCAGACCTCCCAGTAATGGAGTTTTGCCGATGGTTTCACTTTTATTCACAATGAATAAAATGCTCAGCAGCTAAACAATGAAGAAAAAATATTGCCTGTTAATTGTAACACACTCTATATACTGTAGGAGACTTTTCAGCAATCCTCAATCAAGACTAAAATTGCCCCCTCAGATCTCCTACTATTTAAAGAGTATCCTGTTAAACCTCAAGGCAACTAATAAGGTTGCACACTGTGTATTTGGTTTCACTGAGCTATCCCTGCTGGTCATTATGTTGAAGTTTAAGCTGTTAATTACATCAGTTTGGAAAAAGAGTTGAGTGCATAATGACATCATTTGGTGGACCCCTTATGACAAAGCATCCTCAAGCAGGCTAAACTATCACGTGCAGCAAAGTGCCCAAGCCAAACTTCTGTTTGGCATGATTTCCCAGAAATGGCTGCCAACAAGATTTACTCTGGATAATTGAGTTTGGAACCTATATAGCTGAAGAAAGCGGAAGACTATGTAATCCCTTTTCTGGGTTAGTAATCCTTTTGCCAGCCTTTAAAGAATGTCTGATTTGTTCAATATGTATCCTCTCGCTGCAAAATATTACCTCTCCAAGAATGACACTTTTCATCATTAGAAGTCCAACCACAATTCTGTTTACAATTCAAGCAAGTGAGCTTGCAATACACTGTGCTCCAAGGTCTGCGTGTGCCCTTAATATTCCTCTGCTCCTTATATACAAACCCTTTCTTTGGCTTGGTTTCTCCAGTTTATGATTGTTTCAGAATCCTTGAAAGTAATCAAGAGTGATTGATAGAAAAAAATATGGATCATTACAGCCTTTGTTTTCAATCTATAAATTTTGTTCCAGCTACTTGTAAAATATTGAACAGATTGGTTCCAAGAGTGATTGGTAATGTAATGAATAACTGCAGTGCTGCTGAATTGTTGCTCTTGGCTCCATTGCTCAGCATTTCATAGTAAAAGCCAGCAATCAAATTCCTTTGAAACTTAGTTTCTTTTATCATAAGGCAGTGTTTCTACTGCAACAAAAAAAAAATAGGCTTCAAAATCCAAAGCCTAGCATTCTAGTTATTTCATTTATTTATGTATATCTCCTTATCAATGTATGAAGTAGGATTATGAGTTGGCTCATTGTCAATGCTACTTCATATGATCATAGATCATTTGATCACAATGTTAACCCTACATTTCTGCTTACCACCAGAAATCTTTCCCCTCTTTGTTTCTCCAGTACCTGTCTCTATTTAGCTTAAAAGTATGCAAAACTCTCTTCCACTGCTCGGTGAGGAAGAAAGTTCTTAAGGCTCACGACTCTGACGGAAAATCATCCATCTTGTTCTTAAGTGACTGCAGGCAATCCCTGGGTTACAGAAAGGGTCTGTTCCTGAGAACCATTTGCAAGCTGATTTCTATGCAAGTCAGAAATGTCCATTTCTGTAAGCTACTCATATTGTATCACTAAACTATTCAAAGACTTCCTGTAATTCTTTCATTTTATCATATACTTAGTTTAACACTACTGTAGTTAAACTAATGGAATATATACTATATTCAGTCATTAATAAAATATTTTGCCATTATTCTCTTGAAAAATGCTTTGAAAGTTTATGTTAGAATTTGTAAAAAGTCAGATTTCAGTAAGTCAGGTCACCCATAACCCAGGGAGCCTTTGTGCTTACTTTTTAAGCAGTGACTCTTGAATTCTCAATATCCCCACACAAGGGATTTCCTGAGAGGGTCCCTGCATCCACCTGGGTGAGAACTTTCAGAATCTGATTTGTTCCAGTCAAGTCAACTCTCATACTCCTAAACACCAGTGGATAAATCAATCTTTCCTGATAAGACAAGCTGCACATTCAATGTATCAGTCTAGTAAATATCCTCTGAACTGATTCTAATGCATTTGCATTCCTCATTAAATAAGACTAATATCACGCATAGTACTCCAGACAGTGTTGTCACAATCTATAAACCCTCCCTATGTTTGTATTCAATTCCCCTCATTAAAAAAATGACTTAAAGTTATAACATGGTCAAAGAATTTTTAATCGACCTAAATTGAACCTAAAAGAGACATTCACAATTGGAATCTGGTGAATTTCCAGCCACTGCCTAAAGTAACACAAGATCTCTTTCAGCCATGAATGATTCGAGGAGTCATGTGGAGCAGAAAGCTATTCAACTCTCCCTTCCAAAAGAAGAGATTCTGTTCAAATTGAACTTTGCCCACTTCTGCCTCCTGAGAAAAATGAAAAACAAAAACACTGTGGAGACATGTGGTGTTGGAGCAGGGGAGTGGTAGCATGGTCATCAATCTCATAATTATTTCATTTATTAACTATGCTGAAGACATGAGTGCACATGGGCTACATTTGCGTGTATTTATCATGACAGAGGAAACACAGGCATGAATAAGTAGGCCTGATTGTGCTTAATCTGGCCCAATCTTTGCACTTACTGATCACACATTTTCCTATGGCCAAATTTTAAACAAGGATGATAAAAGTTTCAATAATTTATCTTTTACTGAGGTGGTCACAACCAGAACGTAGGCTTCAGGTAGTACATGGGTCACCACCAGAAAAAGTAAAGGGAGTAAGCAATTGATGCAGGGTTTCCCTGTGACCCTTCCCCTCAGCAATAAGTATACTCCTTTGGATACTGCGGGGGGAGGGGGGCGGGGGTTGACCCATCAGGGTACAGCAGCAGCCGCTAGGCCAGTGGCACTGTGGCCAGCTCTAAGGCTCAGCAGCAAAGGGCCAAGTTAGGCAGAATGATAGTTATACAAGACCCAAAAGTTAGGGGGACAGACAGAAGATTCTGTGGTCATGAAAAAGGTGCCAGGATAGTGTGTTGCCTCCCTGTTGTGAGGGTACAGGAGTAAAAAAAAAAAAAGTGGAAGAGGTCCTGTACAGTGACTATAGGGAGTTAAGGGAAAGGTTGAAGAGCAGAACCTCCAAGGTAATCTCTGGATTACTCCCAGTACCATGTGCTAGTCAGGACAGGAATAGGATGATAGAACAGATGAAGGCGTGGTTGAAAAATTGGTGGGGTGGAGGCAGAGTTCCAGGTTCCTCAATCATTGGGGTCTATTCTGGGGAAGGTATGACCAGCACAAAAAGGACGGATTACATCTGAACACAAGGGGGACTAATATCCTTATGGGCAGATTTGTTAGAGCTGTTGGGGAGGGTTTAAACTAATTTGGCAGGGGGATAGAAACTGGAGAGCTAGTATATAAGTCTATGCACTGTGCAGTGAGACTGCGAGGAAGGACAGGAAGATGATAGGGCAAAATTGCAGTCAGTGGGATGAGCTGAAGTGCAACATGGAGGCAAAATAAAAAAAGGTGATGAATAAGGGACTGAAGGTGCTATATTTGAATGCACACAATATACGGAATGAGGTAGATGAACTGGTAGTGTAGTTAGAGATTGGCAGGTGTGACATTGTGGGCATCACTGACTCGTGGCTGCAAAAATATCATGGTTGGGAGCTTAACATCCAAGGATACACATTGTATCAAGTGTACGTGTATGTAGGGTAGGCAGAGGGGGTGCAGTGGCTCCATTGGTTAAAAAAAAATGAAATCAAATTCTTAGAAAGAGATGACAAGGGATTGGAAGATGTAGAGTCCTTCTGGGTAGAGTTATGAAACTACAAGGGTAAAAATAGCCTAATGTTATATACAACCCTCCGAACAGTAGCCAGGATGTGGGATAGAAATTACAATGGGAGATAGAAAAAGCATGTAATAAGGGGAATGTTATAATAATCATGGGCGATTCCCTCCAATATGCAGGTTGATTGAGAAAATTAGGTTGGGGCTAGATCCTAGGAGAGGGAATTTGTAGAATGCCTACGTGATGGCTTTTCAGAGCAGCTTGTGGTTGAGCCAACATGGGAAAGGCAATTCTGGATTTGGTGTTATGTAATGACCCAGATTTGATTAGGGAGCTTAAGGCAAATTTCTGCAGGAAATTCAAGAGGCACACGATAGATATAATCCAAACAAGAAGTATTCTGAAGGGAGGATGACACAACAATGGCTGACAAGAGAAGTCAAGGACAGCAGGAAAGGAAAAGTGAGTGCATATAATAAAGCAAAAATTGGTGAGAAGTGAATGGATTGGGAAGCTTTTAAAAAATCAACAGAAGGCAACTTAAAAAAGACATAAAGAGAGAAAAAATAAAATATGAAGGTAAGCTAGCCAATAATATAAAAGAGGATACCAAAAGTTTTTTTCAGATATATAAAGAGTAAAAGAGAGGCAAGGAAAATGACACTGGAGAGGTAATAATGGGGGACAAAGAAATGGCAGAAGAACTTAATAAGCATTTTGCATCACTTCACTGTGGAAAACTCTGGCAGTATGCCAGAAATTTGAATGTGTCAGGGGGCAATCTAGAATGAGCTAATTGTATTCTGGTCTAGTCTAATTTAAGAATATTAGAAATTAAAGAAATAATATTACAAATAATAAAATTGCTTAGAACATTTTCAGTGGAATTAAAAGTATTGTGTCCCAGTAAAATAAAGAATAAAATCTATTTATCTGCACTTATATTTCCATTCAGGTCAAGGCCGGCATAGGACTTAACTCCACCCTTGGATTCAGTGCCAGCTCCCAGCTCATTCCTACATGGATGCCAGGAATAAATTGATCTGGGTGCTGCACCAACTGATGGTTCTCTAGGTACTACTTGTTCGTAAACACCAGGATGTGGGTCATTGTTAATTAAATTCTTGATGTATAGTTGCTTTGGCGGAGAGGAGTTCCTATGGTTGGGGAGGAGCCTGGAGCAATTGGGATCTGGGGTCAGGTGGTTTTCAGGCTAGTGCTTGGGAATGGAGTTTGATATTGGGTCTTTCATTGGGAGCCTAGAAAGATGTCAGGGGTTCAAGAATTTCAATGGAACTTTGGGAGGTGTTTGAGGGTCACTGGAAGTGTGACTTGGTGCTGTGTGCAAGCTGGCCTGAAAAATGCGAGCCAAGGTATTTAACTTACAGACATCCAAATCTAACACTGTACCTTGAAAATGATTGACCCAAAATTATCTTTTGATGGTAACTCATGAGATGTTTTGGTCTAATCTCCTCCATGTTCATGGGGATTGTTGTAAAGCAATGATGTCGCACCCTGTGAGACTGATATTACACAGTGTTACTGAAGGTATATCACAATCAGAAGTGCAAATTCAAATTTCTTAAGTGATACAAAGTGACCCAGACATGGTTGTTATTGTATTTTGCGTAAGGAAAAAAAATATAAATTTTGATCACATGACATTGGAAAAAATAAAATGATGTGATTGAATTTCTGGAAAAAGATTCAGCTATGATTTAATTGAATGCAGAACAGGCTTGAGGGTGGAAAAAGGCCATATTTGCTTCTGTCTTTTCATTTGGTTGATTACACAACGGAATATTTCCCCATTCCAATAACTCAGGAACCATCACCAGCTCAAACCATCTGCTTTTTTGCATACATTTACAACCTGAAGTGGAGCTCAAATACATCCTTGTTAAGAATGAAGTGCTTCAATTTAAACTTTTTCTGATATCCTGTTCTCCTGATGCAACACAAAGAATAAAATTCAGGTAAGACCTGTTAACATTGCACTTTGCTCTTCAATGTGTTAGGTGAAGGAACATGCTCTTATCTCCATTATCAATTCTTCAGACATGAATCTAGATCATACTTCTGTAGAAAGGACTAATGATGGGAGCCTCACCTCATAACCTGGAGATCTCTTTGTTTCACCTCTGAACAGTATTACATGAATTTTCCTGAAGCCAGGTTGCACACGATTGCACATAATAATTGACCTTATCAATGAGTTAAGCAGTCACAATAACCTTTGACATATAACTAAATGTTCTCAATGAGCAGAACTCAATTATGCGTCAAACATGTCTGACCCTTAAGATCCTTCAGAAAATATAAATCGATATACATCCAGACTAATTCTAAAGCTTAATACATAAAGACTGTCAAAGGACACGGTCTCTGGTTCTGCACAGTATATTTAGTCAATCTTTTTTTGATACAGCATGGATTAGGCCCGAATGGCCCTTCGAGCCACGTCATTAGCAACCCCCGATTTAACCCTAGCCCAACCATGGGACAACTTACAATTGCCATTTAACCTACTAACCAATATGCCTTTGGATTTTTGGAGAAAACCAGAGCACCCAGAGAAAATCCGTGCAATCCATAAGGAGGACGTACAAACTCCTCACAGCGGATGCTGGGATTGTACTCCAAACTCTGGCTGTAATAGCATTGTACTAACCACTATGCTACCATAGCATATGTAAGCACAAGAGAGATGACATGAAAGTCTTTGTGAATTGTGTGAATTGCTAGTGCACAACTCTATGTATATTTAAGGCAGCGGTTGATAGATTCTTAGATTCTTGATTAGGCAGGGCATGAAGGAATACCGGGAGAGGGGGGCAATTGGGGCTGAGAGGAAAATTGGATCAGCCATGATGAAATGGCGGAGCAAACTGCCTAATTCTGTTTCGATATTTTATAGTCTTAATTTTAGGTGTACTAGCTATTTACAATCGTTATCAGTGCTCTGAATGAAGTGGCTCACACATCTGAGTTTGCTGATGATACAAAGCTGGTTAGAATGAAGATAGAGGAATGTGAACTGACTCACTGAATTGAGAATACAGCAAATGGAAAATATAATAGAAGTGGTGAAAGCTTAGAGAGCATTGGTGTAGACAGGGAGCTAGTTATCCTTTTGCATTAACCATTTGCAGTAAATGTGCAGACACAGCAAGCAATTAGGAGAGCAGATTGGGTATTATTGCAAGAGGACATGAGTATAACGGTAAAGGATTCTCACTGCAATTATGCAGTTCCTTAAGACAACACAAGGAATATTGCAGACTGATCTAGTCTTCCTCCCTGAAGGTGTACTTGCAATTGGAGTCTAACAAAGTTTCCTGAGACTGATTCATGGGATAGGAGAAATTAAACAGACTCTCTCTTGTGTTTAGGATAATTAGACTGATCTTACTCAAACACTTACAATTCAGGAGTGAAATGACAGAAAACTTTCTTAACCCAGAAATGAGTGAATTTTTAAAAATCTCGGTACAAAGGGTCTTGGTCACCGGACACATTCAAGTTGAAGATCAAAAGGTTTTGGATATTAAGAAAATCAAGAGATATGGAGCCAGTCTAAGTAGATGCTCTGAAATACAATAGAAGCCATAATCTTATTGAATAGTGGAGTAGATAGAGAAGCTCAAATGTCCTATTTGTTTCTTTACAAATTCAGCAGCTGAAGAATGAGTCATGTTGATACTTCTTCAGTGATCCCTCTGATTTGGAAGAGATGGCCTAGATTATATCTTTCACTTCGATTTCATGCCCTTGTGCCTGAGAATCAAACTTTTTTTTCTGTAGTTAAGTGGGAACCAGCACTGGGCATGGAGATTGGCTTTTCGCTTTTTATGGTCTACAGGAGGAGTCTCTTTATCTCTCACCATCCTCCACACACCACCACATCCACTAAATGTTTATACAATTGCTTTGAGATTTCCTCTGCGGCTCAGCCACCAAATATGCACTGAAAACTTAAGTCTGCATTTTGCAGTATATCAATTTAATCTAGCAGATACTTCTTGGGCTAGAGAGAATTACGATAACCTCAGACATTCTGAGCTTGTCTGTGCACGAGAGTGTGAAGCGTCTGAGATCAGTTATAAAGGTGCAATTTGTCTAAGTTGACAAATTGATTTGCTCTCTTTGAATTCATTTGAGTCAATTTTCTAATAGTTGCAAACCTATCTCAAAGATTGACAGCTAAATTACATTTTCTTTGTTCAATCACCTGATTTGTGTGCAAATTTAAATGGATCAGAGATCAGAAATGTCATAACATGTCATAGTATCCCAATATGTTAAAAAAACTATAATAATAGACCCCGATGAATTTTTACTCAGCCATCATCGAGAGTGTTGTGACCACCTCTATCACTGTTTGGCTTCCTGCCACCTCCTCCCTCGCCAAGTCCAGGGTGGGCAAATGGTCCACTCAGTGGAGAAGATCATTGGCTGTCAGTTACCAACATTAAAAGATCTGTTCATCACCAGAGCGTAGAAAAGAGCTGGAAAAATTTCTGCTGACTCCAGTCGCCCTAGTCGTCACCTATTCACCAAATTGCCATCAGGGAGATGCTGTAAGTCCACCACCAGCAGGACTACACATCATCTCTGAAGCTTCTTTCCTGTAGCTCTCCATCTTCTCAACAAAACTCAATCAGGTATAATACCTGAACAATCCTGGCACATCTGTTCAATGGTCTTTTCTTTTCTCCTTGTTCTGTTGATAACTGTTGAGCCTGCTCACATTTATTTAAATTTGACTATTGACATTTATGCATGTGACCATTCTGATCATTGTTGATTGCTCATGGCTGTTTGCACTATTGCTGGTTGCAATTGTGTCCTCCATTATGGTACTGTCCTGTGTTTTATGCTGGGCACAAAACCACGATCAATTCTGGCGTGTTTCATACACTGGCACAGAATCATTCTGATTCTGATTCATAATTAAGTCTCATTAATCATTGAAATCTTAAAGAAAGGGGGAAAATAGGTTTGTAAAATTACTGGGATCATGGGAAACTCTAGATACTGGAATCTGGACAAGATACGTCAATTAATATCGTTCATTCCTGCACAAGATCAGAAATGATAACATTTGTTTTTTGCAGCAACACGCACATCTTCAGTGATACAACAAGAACAGATGCTCACAGCTCCAGTGACCTGGATTTAATTCTAACCTCAGGCACTGTCCATGTGGAGTTTGTATGTTCTACTCAAGACAGCATGTGTTTTGTCAGGATGTTCCAGATTTCGGTGCATCCCAAATATCTGTGGGTTGATAGGTTAATCTGCTGCTGTAAATCGTCCATTGTGTGTGCAGGTCAATGGATTAATCTGGGGGAATGTTGATGGGAATATGGAAAGAAATTTTAAAAAATGGACAAATGTTGGATTAACATAAATGGGAGCTTGATGGCAGGTGTGGGCCCTGTGGGCCAAAGGGCCTGGTTCCATGTTGTTTGATTCAATGTGGAAACAAGCGCCAATCTACAGGTAGGCAAAGTGACAGATGAACTTTAACAATCAGTACAGATTCAGATAGGTCATTATAATTAAGTAGGAAAGGGCAGAAAGCATGGTACAGAGCTTTAGAAGGATCACAAACAGCAAAAGCATTACTGGGAGTGATTGCAGTGTGAGTGACTGAATAAGAACTGGGTGTGAATGGAGTGGGTAGGTGAATGTTTAACTGTGCTAATGCACGTGCAAAGAAATATGTATATAAAATTACATTATAAGAAATACTAAACCAAACATCAAAATAATGAGGGCATTAACAGGTCGAGAAAAATGACCAGAGATTCTCGTTCAAGAGGCCTGCTGCACAATACTGATATTTGATTGTGGAAGCAGACCTGAGTTCAATCTACCCTTGGTTCATCATCTGTAAATTATTTTTGCTTTTCTGCCAGTAGAGTCCATTATTAGTCAATGGAAGATTCTTAATCCTCTTCCTGTTGAACACATCAGTGATACAGTATCAGCATGAGAATATTGTTGGTGGGGAAAGACCTGAAGGGGTAGAGACAACCTGATTTAAGAATGGTTGTAATTAAGGACTTAAGATGGAGATCAAGAGAACACAAAGGGATATCCAATTCATTAACCCGAAGCAGAGATTTGCAGGTAAAGGTAGAAGAGCTTTCAATTGTCAATCAAAAGCTATTAGTAGTGCAAATATTTCTGAGGAAAAAAAAACATGAATCTATAACGATGTTCACACCATATGATTTTTTGATACTTGAACATTTAATCCTATGATGTTATATTTCAGCCAAAATTATCACGGAACCAACTTTCCCAGCTATACATCTTGCACCTTATCACCTTCATTCCGTGTCCCTTCCATCCCTCCCCACCAATTCAACGTAAGTTTATTTTCTGTATCCCCTCAATTTTCCAGTTTGCTGAAACTTTCTTGATCTGAAATATTAATGCTGCCATTGATGCTGCCTGACCTGCTGAGTGCTTCTAATATTTTCTTTTTTTCCCTGTGTATTTTGTTTTTGTTTTGATTGTTTGCACAACAATCCTGGGCAATGTAGCTCTGTATGCTGTTTTTAGGGAAATTATATTGCAACAGGCTTTAGAGGAAGAGAACAAAAACATTGAAGATGATGGAAATCCAAAATAATCACAGCACACGCTGGATACACTCAGCAGGTCAGATAGCAACTGTGGAAAGACAAACAGAATTATCATTTCCATTCAGACTGGAAAGAAAAGGACAGAACAAGCTTGTTTAAAGTTGTAGAGAGGATAGGGGAGTGATGGCAACACAAAAAGGAAACCTTTGAAAGGGTGAAGCCAGCGTTGCCATGGGGATACAATGTTGAAGCAGTTATCCAGTTGATAGGTTAGGGAAGATGCTCCTTCAAAATGGTCTACTATCGTCAACAGCATTCTATCACCAGACACACCTCACCCCTCTTCTCCCCTTTCAGCATTCCAAAGAGAATATCCCTTTCATGATTTCTAGATCTGGTCTTCCATTTCAATCAACTATTCCCTTTCTCTTGGGATTTTTCCAAGTAACTGCTGGAGATGCAGTTTGCCTTTTTAACTCTTTGCTTCCCATCACTTAGGATACCCAAATAATCCTCCCAGATGAAGTGACATTTCACTTGCAACTCCTTCCAATTATGTGTACTGCATCTGTTATGAACAACATAGCTTTCTCTGGATTGGAGAAACACAAGTGCAAGAGAGATCCTGAGCTTCCTGTTGGCTACGTCTTCAATTCTGCATCCCACTTTGATGTATCCATCCTTGACCTCTTGCAGTGTTATAATGGGAAGTCATTGTAGTGTAGCTGTTAGCACAACACTTTACAACAGCGTCTGTAACATTGGGCACTGTCTTTAGGTGTTTGTCTGTTATTCTCATGACTGCATTGGTTTCCTCTCAGTGCTCCAGTTTCCGCCCACTTATCAAAGACATACAGTTAGGGTTAGTGAGCTGTGGACATGCTATGTTGGCAACAGAAGTGTGGCAATACTTGTGGGCAGTCCAACATAATCCTTGCTACTTGGTGTGACATTGTGTGTTTCGATGTACACGTAACAAATAAAGCTCATCTAATCTCACAGCCCAGTGTAAACTTGAGGAATACATTATTTTCTGTCTGGACACAACAGACTTTTGGACTCAATTCAACAACTTCAGGTAGGCCACTTTTTCTGTTAATATCAGAGCGGGTTGGTTCATTTGTGGGTCACTGATCAGAGATTTTGGTTCAGTTTATCACTCTTTGGAGCACTTTCTACAATTCTGCATTTTACAGCTTTAATATCCTTTTATTCTCTCTCTCTGTCGTTCTAACTCCATTCCTTAACCTATTAAACATGAGTATCTAAACCCTGTGGCAATGTTGGGCTCACCAAAGCATTGATGAGATCGCTCTAGAGCTCCTGCTGCTGATTGTCAAAGTCCCAGAAGCATATCTGAGGGCATGAACCATTTGCTGCCCATTATACCCTGAGGTTTAACAGCAAAAATGTAATAATAACTAAACAACAGGAATTCTGCAGATGCTGGAAATTCAAGCAACACACATCAAAGTTGCTGGTGAATGCAGCAGGCCAGGCAGCATCTCTAGGAAGAGGTTCAGTCGACGTTTCAGGCTGAGACCCTTCGTCAGGACTAACTGAAGGAAGAGTTAGTAAGAGATTTGAAAGTGGGAGGGGGAGGGGGAGATCGAAAACGATAGGAGAAGACAGGAGGGGGAGGGATGGAGCCAAGAGCTGGACAGGTGATTGGCAAAGGGGATATGAGAGGATCATGGGACAGGAGGTCCGGGGAGAAAGACAAGGGGGGGGGACCCAGAGGATGGGCAAGGGGTATAGTCAGAGGGAGAAAAAGGAGAGTGAGAGAAAGAATGTGTGTATAAAAGTAAATAACAGATGGGGTACGAGGGGGAGGTGGGGCATTAGCGGAAGTTAGAGAAGTCGATGTTCATGCCATCAGGTTGGAGGCTACCCAGACGGAATATAAGGTGTTATATTCCTTCCAGGTGAGGCGACACTTCACCTGTGAGTCAGCTGGGGTGATATACTACGTCCGGTGCTCCCGATGTGGCCTTCTATATATTGGCAAGACCCGACGCAGACTGGGAGACCGCTTTGCTGAACACCTACGCTCTGTCCGCCAGAGAAAGCAGGATCTCCCAGTGGCCACACATTTTAATTCCATATCCCATTCCCATTCTGACATGTCTATCCATGGCCTCCTCTACTGTAAAGATGAAGCCACACTCAGGTTGGAGGAACAACACCTTATATTCCGTCTGGGTAGCCTCCAACCTGATGGCATGATCATCGACTTCTCTAACTTCCGCTAATGCCCCATGTCCCCCTTGTACCCCATCCGTTATTTATTTTTATACACACATTCCTTCTCTCACTCTCCTTTTTCTCCCTCTGACTATACCCCTTGCCCATCCTCTGGGTCCCCCCCCCTTGTCTTTCTCCCCAGACCTCCTGTCCCATGATCCTCCCATATCCCCTTTGCCAATCACCTGTCCAGCTCTTGGCTCCATCCCTCCCCCTCCAGTCTTCCCCTATCATTTTGGATCTCTCCCTCCCCCTCCCACTTTCAAATCTCTTACTAACTCTTCCTTCAGTTAGTCCTGACGAAGGGTCGCGGCCTGAAATGTCGACTGTACCTCTTCCTAGAGATGCTGCCTGGCCTGCTGCACCAGCAACTTTGATGTGTGTTGCTTTAATAATAACTAAATTTATTTTGAGAGAAGGAGGATGGGCTGATGTACATTGAAGCACGTTACTGCAGGTGATAACCTTCAGGTAAGACAAACAAAAGTTGGAATTCATTCCCATCTGTGACCTGCACTTTACAATCAAGGAAAAGGATGAGGAGAAGATCAAGAACCGGTATTGTAACAACCAAAGAGATTCTCATCAGAGCTTCTTTGAATCAGCTCATTGTTCATCCATGGGAATACAAACCATTTGTGGTAAATAAAAGTTCTACCCTTTGAAGGTGGGCTGAGTAATATATCAGAATCATCTTTCACTTTTCCTTTGCTCTATCCACAGTGTTTATTGTGAATAATCACAAAAACTTGTATCTCTTTTCACTGTACCCACTATCAATACCCTCCAAATTTTTTTGCCATACTGTAATAGATGACATGTTGTCTGTATTCGTGCCAAAAACACAGGTTGATGAAGGGATGAGAAGTAGGCTGAGTTTAGGAAGTGAGGAGAAAGTTAAAAAAAGGTTATTATCTCAGAATTACTTTCAATGTGATATGCGAAAACCTACAGAGTGAGAAGGATTGGAGAGATGAAAACTTGTCTGAAGAGATGTACATGTGGGGGAGCTTTAGGTACCTGAGGCTCTGGGGCAGGTGGGACCTGCACAAGCCAGATAACCTGCAGCTCAACAGGGGGAGAAAAATCACCATCTTTGCAGTGGATGGGGATTGCCTGTGGCATTATGGAGGGTGGAAATAAACTTGACAAGGAGATGGAAATCTTAAAGCAATTCAGGAAGAGAAAGTTAGAGAAGTGTCAAATGAAATACGTAGCAAAAACTAAGTGTTCTATTGCAGGAAAATGTTAAATTGACAAAATTAAAGGCAAATCTGAATGCTCTAAACATTTGCAAAATCATAAATGAGTTAATGGACTTATAAAAGAAAACAGATAAAATCTAACTGTCATATAAAAATGTGGCTCTTCAGTGTCTAAAGCCTGGAATTAAATAATCCTAGGTACTCAATGTTTAGGGCAGATAGACAATGAAAAGAAAAGGGACAAGGGGGCATTGTTAATAATGGAAGGGATCAGTGCCAGTGTGAGAAATAATCTTGATGTGACAAATAATAATGCCGAACTAGAATAAATTTGCCATCTCAAGAAATAGCAAACAGAAAAAAACATTTGCTGAAGATACTTAGAGGCCACAACATCATCCCAGTAATATTGGGCATGGTATGAATCAGGAAATTTGATGTGCTTAATAATCGAGAGGTTGTATAATAATCAAGAGGTTTTAAACTACATACAGACTAGACAAATCAAATTTTCTTCAACAGGTTGAAGGATGAATACATGAAATATATATGAGATGAATATCTGGATCAATATATTGAGGAACTGACTAGGGAAATGCCTATTTTGGATCCTATTTTGTACAATAAGGAGTTAACTGATTACCTGCTGTCAAGAGGTCTTCAGGGAAGAATGAGGAGAACATATTATAGAATTGTGTTGTGTATTTAATATTTCAGTAATATTGTAAATATATTATGTATTCTTTGTTTATATAATTCAAAACTGATTATATTTAAAAGTATGTAAATGGCATACATCATCACATCACATAAGTGTGAGCTTTGCTTAAAGTAAAAATGAAATTGAAACCTGTTTTCCTTTTTCTTGCAACTAATTTTATGTTTTGGAGTTACAAAATGTAATAGTGGCAGCTTGAGGAAGTTTTACACAAACTTGAAGTGTAGCAAGACATTTCAGTTAAAAATATGCAGCGAGATGTTTAAGTTAAAAACAACGCAGCATGTGTTCTTGAGAAGGGAAGAGACATTTGAGTAAAACAGAAGGCAGAAAATGGACACATCAACGGGTTTATAAACAGTGAATACCGTGTGATAAAAATCCCAAATAAAAAAAAGTAGAAATGTATGGCTACACCAGAAAGATGCATGTATTTGATTGCACAATGGATGAGTGAATTGAGCTGTATTATTAAACAAATGAAATAGCCAATGAGAAGCAAACATCAGTTTTGCTGAGTGCATTGAGTTTAAAGGCATACAGTTTGCTTAGAAGTTTAACTGCTCCAACCAAGTCAACCAAAATTAGCTTTCCTGATATCGTGGAAATAATGCGGGAACATTATTGCAGAATGTGTTAGGTTTCATAAGTGGAATCAAAAGGAAGGGTATGTGGCTGAATTGAAGAGAGTGTCCGAGCATTGTTATTTCAGTGATGGGCTTAGTAATGCACTGAGAGATCATTTAGTTTGTGGAATTTTACAAGAAAACATTCAAAACCAGCTCCTAACTGAACCATATTTAAAAGAGCAGATGAAATAGCTGTGTCAATAGATACAGTATACAGAGATGCAATTGAGTTTCAGTCAGGAATGAAAATAAGTGTGAACAAAATTTCAATGTCTTAACTGAATCCTGCCTGGCTGAAAAAATTGTGTTACTTTGTGGCGGGGGCTCACATATACCAGACCAATGCAGGATTAAGTGCAAACTTACAGAAAATGGAACAAAGTAGGACATATACAAAAAGCACGTTGGGCAGACAAAAATAAATGGACACAGGGAAGAGAAAAAGCTAAAAAGTCAAACTGCAGTTTAAAAAGAGTATTAATCTTTATCCTGTTAATGAAATATCTAATCATGATGAGAGTGACACAGGACTGCGGATTCTTACGATTTACAGTGTGAAAACTAACAAGAGACAAGCAATGTGATTTACACCAGAAGTGAACGTCAAATTAATTAAAATGGAATTGGACACTGGCTAGGCTGTTTCTGTCATTCCACAAAATAAGTTTGAACAGCATTTCAAAGATACTGAACTGAAGCCTACAGATGTCTAACTTAGAGCTTATACTGGAGAAAATATAACTCCTGTGGGAATGATACTTGTAACAGTAAAATACAATAACCAACAAGCCACATTGGGCTTGTATGTGGTAAAACAAGAGGGCCAGTGTTGTGGACAACGACAACTTGATTGGGAATTCATCCATCATTTCCATGCCACATCCCCCGCGATAAAGTAAATTGACAGTGAATTAAGGAAGGTACTGGATGATGCCATAGCAGTGTTCAAAGATGGCATTGGAAAAATCAAACATGTCAAGGGCAAAATAGTGTTAAATAGTCTTTAGGGAAGAATGAGTAGAATATATTATAGAATAGTGTTGTGTATTTAATATTTCAGTAATACTGTAAATATATTGTTTAAGTATTCTTTGTTTGTTTATATAATTCAAAACTGATTATATTTAAAAGTATGTAAATGGAATACGTCATCACACCAGCACATCACAAGTGCATGCCTCACTTAAAGTAAAAATGAAACCAAGACCTGTTTTCCTGGACTCCCGTCTTTTTCTTGCAATGAGTTTTATGCTTTTGTTATGTTTTTAACAAATTTGGCATCGAGTTTGAAAGTGATAGAACTTAGTGACAAACTAGGGTCCTAAATTTAAACATAAGAAACTATGAAGATACAAGAGGAGAGTTCACTGTGGTTGACTGTGGGAATACATTGAAAGTTATGACAGTGATGAGTATTTAAGGAAATAATCTTTAAGTTGCAAAAAAATCCTTTAAAGCACAACAACCAAAAAGAGAAATTGATTTACCTGTGGCTGTGGCTGACAAGAGAGATTAAAAATAGTTGTAAGTTGAAGGAAGAGATTTACAAAAGGTGCCAGAAGTAGCAGTAGTCCTGATTTCTGGACATCAGAGGAATCATGGAATCTGGGGATAGTGTTGGAAAATGGCCAAGGCAGAAGATCAACTGAGAGCTTGATGAACAGTAGAATGGATTCATAGGTTTGGACAGTCTGCTCTGCTACTATTTCTTCTGTTCTTATTTTCAGCTCCATTGGGCTTTGAATTCATGTGCTCTGTCTATATGTTCTGTTTTATGTACGACATTTTCAGATGAATAACAATTCCCAAGACAGTCTGTTAGCTTCCCTCTTCCGTATCTAAGGTCTCACAGAATTGTGGAAGGAGGCCATTCGACCCTTCCTGTCCTAGAGAATGAAAAGGCACAATCTCGCTTCCCAAATTTTTGTCCTTAACCTTGAAGGTTGTAATGCATTATTATCTAGCTACCTAAGTGCTTAAAAAACACATGATGAAGGTGTCTGCTTCTATCACTCCTTCAGGCAGTGAGTTGTGCCATTCGTAGTACAAAATAAATCAGATTAAGTTCATTATGAGCCCTAATCTCGAATTCTTGGTTGAAGGAAATAAGCCCTTCCTGTTCATCTTATTCAGGCCTCTTTTAACCTTGAATATTTTGATTAATTCTCTCCTTAGCCTCCAATGTTCAAAAGAAAACCACTCCAGCACTTTTTTTCTCATAAATAAAATTTTGTAGCCCAGTGATGGTCCTGTAAATCTCCTCTACTCCCTCCTGAGTGTTATTACATCATTCCACCAACATAACAACTAACTTCAATATTTTCCATTGTGCTACAAAGCCTTTCAACAAGGACATGAATGCTTCTTACATTTAGATGAAGTCACAGCAATTGACTGTGAGGATATTGGAATTTACATATTCACCTGCTTAAGTGATCTGTTTGCAAAGATAGGTCTAAAATAGAAGCAGAAAGCACTTAGTATTTTACACAACAGAGACAAGTCAATTGGTTCACTATATTGGAGACCACAGATTACAATTGTTGGATAAGTCTTAAGGAGCAATACTTCTACTTGAGATGTATTTGAAAGGACACACCTGTATATGTATACCAGTGCTAGTTCCATTAAGACTCAATCTCTGTTCTGTGTGAGTCACTAACTGTAGAAATATGTATATTTACTCTCTTGTCAAGAGGATGGACTGTACCTGGAAAAAAGCCACTGATTTTATTCCCAATCAATCTCCATTGATCTCACTTTTGGAAAGACAATCACATATTGTTAAAAGGTGGACTGCTTGAATTCTCACGGAATGGCATTGTCTCATCTAAACTATGTGATGACAATGGAGCCAATGCATTCAGACTTGAGGGTTACAAACTTGAAGATACAAAATAAGTGAACACAAACCACCCTGACAAGGGGTAAATTAGAATCTGTTGCTGTACTGAATTGATAGAGCACAAAGAAAAATGAACAAAGACGTGGCTCAACAATTTCCTCAGAAATCTGAATTCAAATGCAATTTGGAAATTGATTGTTCAGATTCTGCTGATAAATACCGTCACTCCTGAATGAAACCATTGGCATTTATATTAAATTCTACTAAATCTGAGACTTATGTACAGTAAATGCAAACAGCCTGAAGTTGCTCACCGTACATTGATCCCATAGGCTCCAATACAGTATGCCTGTCTAGTGGACTCCATACTAAGTCTATCAACTGTGTTCATTCTTGCCAAGCTACCTTGCATGTTTTTTTTTTTGGAAATCAGTTTTCAGAACTCATACAAGATTAGAAATGGTGTGTGATCTGCATTCCTTCGCTTTCAATAGGGTCTGAAGAAATTTGAAGTTGTTCCTTTATTTCCCCCCCGCCAAAAATATCTGCCATTTTACTTTATTTATTTGTTAAAATTTAATTTTGGCTTTTGCTTTAAAAGATGATCAATGATTTACAAAATTAATCTATTTTGTTTTTCTATTTTAATTCTTCTGAATCCAGACAGCAGAAATATTCAAAAGACATCTTTGACAGTTGACAAAACTGTCCTGGGAGTTTCCCCATTAAATCCTCAAACACTCTGACAACCTGTTGGTTTTAATGCAGAAATTCCCTGTAGTTTTGGGCAAGAAATATCTAGGCCCTCCACATCTGGATCAATTAAACTGAGAAGGGGTGGTGCAGGAGATTGCAGAGAGACTTGGAGACAGTTCCTAGTGGAGATACATACCAGTCTTCAAAAGTGAGTTGGGCCTTTCAGGACTTATCCATGGAGTGGGAGATTATTTTGATTATTAGTAGCTTGACAAGGGCCAATAGAAAGATGCAAAGTGTAAACAAAGCGGCCATTATAGGAGCAGCCATTATGTGAGTGGGCCAGGCTTAGAGTGGGAGGTTTTGGCGAAAACAGGTGGCGACTCTAAGTAAGTTTCTGGTATGTTTTTATTTCTCTTTCGTTGTTATTAGTACATAGCTAGTGCAGTGAGAATGGATCCATGGTTAATGGTGTGTTGTTTGTGTGAGATGAGGGAACTCTGAGAAACCTCATGTCTCCTGGATACATCTACATCTGCACAAAGTGCATTGAGTCGCGGCTCATTAAAGTCAGTGTTAAGGAACTGGAGCTTCAACTGGAGGACCATCAACCCATATGGGAGAACGAGGAGGTTATAGGTAGGAGCTAACGGAAGGTAGTCACCCCTGAGTTGCAGGAGGCAGGTAGCTGACTGATTGTCGGAAGAGTATCGCTATGGCCGCTTCCCCTCAATAATAAATATACCACTTTGGATACAGTAGGAGAGGATAATCTATGAGGGGGAAGTTGCAGTGACCGTGTCTCTAGCATTGAGTCTGGCTCTGTGGCTCACAGGGAAAGGGGGGGAGAAGAGAAGGGCAGGAGTAATAGGGGGTTCCATAGTTGGAGAAGCAGACAGAAGATTCTGTGGATGTGAAAAAGAAACCTGAATGGTACATTGCTTCTCAGGTGCCACGGACATGGGTGTCTTGGTTCAGGTTCACAGCATTCTAAAGGGGGTGGGTAAACATTGGGAGGTCGTGGAACATATTGGTATGAATGACATAGGTAGGAAAAGGAATGAGGTTCTGAAGAGAGAATATAGGAAGTTAGGCAGAAAACTCAAAAGCAGGCCCTCAGGGGTAGTAATTGCTGGATTGCTGCCTGTACCACACACCATTGAGGGTAACAAAAGGATGATTTGACAGATGAATGTATGGCTGAGGAATTGGTGCAGAGGGCAGGATTTCTGATTTCTGGATCAATGTGATCTCTTCTGGAAAGATACGACCCATACAAAAAGGATGGGTTACAGCAATATTCTTGCAGGAAGGTTTGCCGGAGCAGTTGGGAAAGGTTTAAACTAAATTGGCAAGGGGATAGGAACCGAAGCAATATGGCTGAAAGTGGGGCAATTGTTAGATGCATTGTGTTGTGAGACTGTGAGGAAGGACAGGCAGATAATAGGGCAAAATTGCAGTTGGCAAGATGAGTTGAAGTGTAACATGGGAGCAAAACCAAAAAGAGTGATGAAAACAGGACAGAAGGTGTTATATTTGAATTCAGGCGGTATACAGAATAATGTAGATGATCTTGTAGCACAAAGATTTGCAGGTATGACGTTGTGGGCATCACTGAGTCATAGCTGAAAGAAGATCATATTTGGGCGTTCAAAATCCAAAGATATACATTGTATTGAAAGGGCAGGCAGGTAGGCAGAGGGTGTGGGAGACTGTGTTGGTAAAAAAAAAAAAAAAAAAAAAAAATCAAATCAAATCCTTGGAAAGAAGTGACATAGGATCAAAAGATGTTGAATCCCCGTGGGTAGAGTTAAGAAACTGTAAGGGTAAAAGGATTCTTGGGTTGGTGCTAGATCCCAAGACAGCAACTTTGTAGAATGTCTATGAGTTAGCTTTTTTCGAGCTGCTTGTGGTTGAGCCCACAAGGGGAAAGGCATTTCCAGATTGGATGTTGTGTAATGAACCAGATTTGATTAGGGAGCTTAAGGTAAAGGAACCCTCTGGAGGTAGTGATCATAATATGTTAGAATTCACTCTACAGTTTGAGAGGGAGAAGATTAAGTCAGATATATCAGAATTACAGTGGAGTAAAGGGAATTATAAAGGCATGAGCGAGGAGCTAGACAAAGTTGATTGGAAGAGGACACAAGCAGGGATGATGGCAGAACAGCAATGGCTGGAGTTTCTGGGAGCAATTTGGATGGTGCAGGACATCCCAAAGAATCAGTATTCTGAAGGGAAAATGAGGCAACTGTGGCTGACAAGTGAAGTCAAAGATAGCATAGAAATCAAAAGAGAAGGCATATGATATAGCTAAAATTAGCGGGGAGTTAGAGGATTGAGAAGCTTTTAAAACAGAAGGCAACCAAAAAAGCCACAAGGAGAGAAAAGATGAAATACAGTATGAAAGAAAGCTAGCCAATAATATAAAAGAGGATACAAAACATTTTTTCTAAATGGGGAGAAAATTCAAAAATTGGAGATGCAAAGGGAATTGGAAGCTCTTGTGCGTAATTCCCTGTCTGTTTATTTGCAGGTTGGATGGGTGGTAAGGAAGGTATATGCAATGTTAGCTTTCATTTTAAGAGGACTAGAATATAAAAGTAAGGATTTTAATGCTGAGACTTTACAAGGCATTGGTTAAACCACACTTGGAATATTGTAAGCAATTTTGAGACCCTTTAAAAAAAAGATGTGCTGGCATTGGAGAGGGTTCAGAGGAAGTTTACAAGAATGTTACCAGAAATGAAAGGATTAACATATGATAGGCATTTGGTAGCTCTGGGCCTGTACTCGCTGGAGTTCAGAGGAATGAGGGGAAATCTCATTGAAACCTATTGAATATTGAAAGGCCTAAATAGAGTAGATGTGGAGAGGATGTTTCCTATAGTGGGTGAGTCTCAGACCAGAGGGTGCAGCCTCAGAATAGAAGGACGACCATTTAGAATAGAGATGAGGAGGAATTTCTTTTGCCAGAGGGTGGAGAATCTGTGGAATTCATCGCCATGGATGGTTGTGAAGGCCAAGTTATTGGGTATTTTTAAACCAGAAGTTGATAGGTTCTTGATTAATCACGGTGTTAAAGGTTGAGAAGGCAGGAGAATGGGTTTGAAAGGGATAATAAATCAGCCAAAGTGGAATGGCAGAGCAGACTCAGTGGGCTGAATGGCCTAATTCTGTTCCTCTGTCTTACAGGTATACAAAATTATGAGGGGTATAGTTAGACTAAATGCAAGCAGGCTTTTGCCACTGAGGTTGAGTGAGACTAGAACTAGAGATCATAGATTAAGGGGAGTGAAATATTTAAGTGTAAGCTGAAAGGGATCTTCTTCCTTCAAAGGGTGGTGCAAGTGTGGAATGAGTTGCCAGTGGAAGTGGTGGCTGTGGGTTTGTTTGCAACGTTTATGAGAAGTTTGGATAAGTACACAGATGGGAAGGGTATGGAGGGTTATGGATCAGGTGCAGGTTGATGGGACTAGGCAGAATAACAGTTCGGCATGGACTAGATGGGTCGAATGGCCTGTTTATGTTCTATAATGCTCAGTGACTCTATAATATTTCAGTATTTGCTCCTATTCCGGTATAAATCAGAATAGTGACCAATCAGTAGGGTCTTCACTAATGTACAACTCCGAAGCTTTCATAGTAATATAATTGAGAGAATTAAAGAAAAAGGAGGTAGTAGGAGTCGGAGGGTGTGGTGAGAACAGAGTCAGTAGGAAAGAATGAATACCTGTCAGAAATCCTTGGTGACTCTTAAAACTGAAGGTGAATTTTAGGAATTTGCAAAAGATCCCAG
This sequence comes from Mobula birostris, assembly GCF_030028105.1. Classification (NCBI taxonomy): domain Eukaryota; kingdom Metazoa; phylum Chordata; class Chondrichthyes; order Myliobatiformes; family Myliobatidae; genus Mobula; species Mobula birostris. Next base: position 21,951,232 of record NC_092389.1, read on the forward strand.
ATACTTAGTTCGATTTCATTGGCATGTGAAATTAGTTTGCTTGAGCGCTTGGTTATCAGTGCAGAAACATAAACTGACACCATCATTCAGATAAAAGAAACAAGCAACTGGAGATTTTTTGTTCTTTATACACATCAGCATTCTGTGCAGGGATAAACACCCTTTGAAAGACTTTCTGGTATAACTGCATAATTATGCATTTCTCAAGCTGTACTTGAAATATGTAAGTCTGACAATTTTATGCAGAGAATTAAAACCAGCAGTATCCTCAGTGCCTTAATTGAATTTGTGGAACTGATGGAGATGACCTCCTCTCCTGGTCCAATCTGTGCTTGCCGATAGTTGGAGTGCAGAGGGAACTGCCAGCTATTGAGCTCTTTATGTCTCAGTACCAAATAGGATTGTGTGTACATGTGATTAAAGGCAGAAGACCAGGAATGACTGGAGTTCAGATACTAGTGCATCTAACCAGTCCTCTGCTGTACTAGCTACTTAACAATGCAGTAGATGTGCTGAAGAGAGAGTCTAGATCATTTCACATTCAGACCCAAGGTTTATGCCAGACAGCATTAGAGTGGATAACCCAGGGGAAAATATAAACATTTATCCATGTTTAACTATACTTTGCTTCTAATTATATTTTAATGTATTTAAATTAAATTTACTTCACTTTCAATTTCCTATTACTTGTATTTTTTAATGATTTAATTCTAATATTCATTTAAACATCACTGATTGTCTGGGTGTCAGAGTTTCCCCAAGGATGGGGCCTAAGGATATAAGGCTAAGTTGCTGCTTGGAACCTGTCCAGCTCATGACATCAAGATCAGTTCCAGGGATTTGATTGTCTAGAGCTCTGCAAATAAACGCAGGCTGGCAGGGAATTTAGATACCTTGTTCTGGAGGCCGATAGGGTCCAGGGCAATACAACCACTTGTCTACATGTTGATATACAGAGGACATCATTTCTTGTGAATACCCAATGTGTGCACATAAATTACCAACTGTCATTCTTCACCTGAGGGCTTGTTCTGTGAATGGCAGAAGTCCATGAAGAGAATTAAAAGAGGTAATAGCTCAGAACTAAGATAGATGACTCCGAAATGGTATTTGAGAAACATTAGAGAAACTTATTGGCTGCTGGAAAAATATTCCAAATTAAGATCTCAACAGGGTTTTTTTTTGAAATTTTAGCATCAGGGAAGTTTAGGAGATCTTAATCAATGGAATATTCCTCATCAGTTCATCCACATGCAGCAATGACCTAAAATTTATTTTTAATTTCTGTCTCTAAAATTTGCAGTTTTTGTTTGATTTTTAATCTGAAACTTGGTTTCTCCTTATATATGCAATTGTCCCTCAAGTTTTTCTCATCTCCTTTCTCATCCTTCCATAAAATCGAAATATCCTCCACTGCAACGATTTATCGTCTAAAGTACAACACTTGTGACAAATATTCTAATTCAGATCAGTAGAAGAGAAATACAAGACTGACTCACAGATTCAAGGATGCAAAGGAGACAACCTCATTATGAAAGGGTTACAGAAAAGATTTCATACAGAAATAAATCTAATTATAGTATGCATTTAAAACCCATGGATGGAGTTACTCTATATTAAGCCAAAGAGATCAAATTATTGCAATTATCCCAAGATGTATCTAAGTATTTCACAATTCACTCTAATTGGAGTGCAAAAGGAAAATACCGGACTCTTCTTTATCTCCCATAGCTCGCGAGAAATTTATGCTTATGCATTTATTAAAAGATGTATTTTACTAAGTACTTTATTGAATTAAATTAAGCTTAATGTGTCAGGACTGCATTTTCTCACTGTGTCTTTCTTCCAGACTATTACATCAATTCTAGTTCCATACCAAACAAAAGACAAAGACTGGTCACATGACACAATCCATGAGCGATTTTACAGTGAAAGGACAAAACACAGAAACAACAGTAAAGGAACACACAGTAATTGAGTGAAACATGATAGAGATAAGATTTTAAAGGAATAATTATAGAATGTTGGGAAACACTCAGCAGATCAGCTAATGTATGGAAGTAACAGTTAATGATTTAGCTCAAAAGACTTGCATTAAAGTACATTTAAAATATTAAATCTGCTACTCAGCTGGCTCAGACTGCTTGACCTTCTGCATATGTTCTGCCATATTCAGTTTAATTCAGATCACCAGTGTGGATTGTACTTCGCTTCAGTTGCTGTTTGAAGAGCTGCTTGAAAACCAGTGAAATAAAGGAGGGGTTTATAAAGGCGGTGCATGTAGGAGAATAAAATACTATTAATTGTCTCAGAGAAGGTCCAATAGAAAATGTATTGAACAAACAGCCTTCAGTATTGTGAGCATGTCTATTGTCAGCTCTGTGGCAGAATAATGTGGAGAGATAGTAAGCCAATACTGTTGAGGGAAGCAATATGCTGGATATTCTTGACTCTGGAACACCACCCCATCTGTTTCTCAGGACTTTACAACCCAAGGGCTGAAAATAATCAACAAAGTTACCAATCAGTACAGGAGATTCATTTTCTTTTAAATGTACACAATGAAGAATATCGGCCTTCAGGGACTTAAATGTAGCTTCAGTTTAGCCTATTATATTTTTTTTGATATCACTTGCATTTCAGTGAGGCAGATTCATAAAATCTAAATCAATATTAAATTGATTGCATAACAGTGCAGGGACAAAAATGTTAAAAAAAATTAAAGACAGAAAATGCTTGGGATAATTGCAATAATTTGACCTTGTTAGTTTAAAATAGCATAGTTCCATCTGGGAGTTTTAAATGCAGACTGTAATGAGATTTGTTTCTAAATGCAATCCTGTATTTCCCTTCTATTGATCTAAATTAGAACATTTGTTGCAAATATTACACTTTAGAATTATTGCAGGGGAGGAAATGTAGATTTTATGGAAAGATGAGAAAGGAGGTAAGAAAAACTCCAGGGACTATTGCATAGATAAACGAAAAAAACAAGATTCAGACTGAAAATTAAACAAAAACTGCAAATGTTAGAGTGCAAATATGGGAAAATAGGCAATGAGGAGGGGAGATGCAGAGGACTCAGGGAATGGCTGTGATAGGATGGCCGCTAAAGTTGTCAGTGCCATCCAAGATCGTGTTTCAAAGAGAAAGTTTATCTTTCCTTAGATGTATCCTGACCCAATGAATATACCCCTCACTTCCTGTTTATATTTAAGATTTCCAGTTACTGCAGAAGTTTTCTTTTGAGCTTTCAAAGAATAACTTGCTTTTCCACAGAGCTGTTTTTCCCCCATTTCAGGAACATCTTCATGTATAGGAAGCTGTTCTGTTCCTTTAGTTACCTGACTTAATACATTTGAAACATAGTTACTACTGAAATAAGCTAATTTATGTACAGCAGATACCTTCAAACAGTGTGCCGATTCTTTATTTTAATAACACGAACTGAGGGATAAATATGGTCAAGAATAGGAATTAGTAGGAAGTCAGAAAAATAAACTATTTGGAAAACAAAGCTTGATGTTGAAATAGCAAGGAATGTATATAAGCAATATATTTTGCAGACGGAACATAAACATGGTTGGTTGGGGAATAGTTTCATTAAGAAATGGGCATGACAATAACACAGAAAACAACAGGAAGATGGCAGATTTATTAAGCCATTATTTTGTTATTTACTAGGGAGATAGAACAGGTGGACATGATATTAGATGATGAGCAATGAGATAAGTGCATTACAAATGCAAAAAAAAACTGAATCTTAGTCAGAGGATGAAACTTCAGATTGAGAGTGATTGCATCTTTGTATTTTAAATTTATTCCGGGAAGAAATAACAGAATTGTATTTTTAATACTTTGTTAGAAAAATGTGTAATACTGGAGGACTGTCAGATTGCTAACAACTATTTTTTTTTTGGAATATTGAGCATACTAAGGGACTATGCACAAGTGAGTTTAACATTAGTGACAAAAAATATTCAAATTCCTGCTATAGGACAATTTTTAAAATTGTAAAGAAAAATGATAATGTATAGTTGGCATGAATTTTAATTCATCTGTTTTTCATCAACTAAGCCTGATGATTTTTTCTCGAAGAGATAACAGAGAACAGTAATGGTAATGCAGGAAACTATTTATTTAGGTTTACAAAAAAAAAATCAACATTAGATATATGTATAAATAGTGGAACTACAGAAGACGTGAATTAGCCTATTTCTGTTCTGCAGGTCATGTAATCTGGTTGAGGCACTGTGGTTCTCTGCCCTGAGCTTTCTTGAGAAAGTGTCTCGTGGGACCTTTTTCACGAAACTGAAAAGAAGGGTTCTTCTTTTAATGTTTCATCCAAAGGACAGCAATTCCCTCAACACTGCATTAGAGTGCTAATTGATGTTTAAGTCCCAGAGTTAGAAGCTGAACCCCAAACTTCATAACTCAGGAGCAGAATTATTCCAGGATACACAAACTGGCAATGGCATAAAATGCATCACTTGTAAAATTAAAACATTTAATCAAGGATGTGAACAGATGGAAAGGACACAAATATTTTTAAGCAACGCACACAAAATGCTGGAGGAATTCAACAAGTCAGGTAGCATCTATGGAAGGGAATAAACAGTCAATCTTTCAGGCTGAGGCTCTTCATCAGAACTGGAAAGAAAGGCAGTAGAATCGGGGGGGGGGGGCGGAAGGAGTACAAGCTGGCAGGTGGTAGGTAAAACCACGCAGTTGAAAAGGGAAGTAGTAAGAGGGTAACCAGACTGGGGAATGGAAAAAGAATGATAGAGAAGGGTGGAGTAATTACTGAACACAAGAAAAATTGATTTTCTTGCTCTCAGGTTGGAGGTTACCCAGACAGAATATGAGGTGCTGCTCCTCCAGCTTGAGCTGGGCCTCATTGTGGCAGATGAGGTGGTCATGGACTGACATGTCAACATGGGAACAGGGCGTTGAATTGAAATGGGATAAGTGCAAGGAGGGAGATCAGTGGGGAGGGACAAGGATGTCATATAGAGGGCAATCTCTGCAGAAAGGGGGTGGGTGTGTGGGGAAAATGTACTTAGTGGTAAGATCTTATAGAATCCCATGGGATTCTATTCAAATATTTCTTGGAGTCATTTCTACTGCAATTTTCATTTCTCTAAGATGCCAAGGAATTATATACTGAGAATTATTTTTTAACATTACAACAAAAAAATGTGAGAGCTTGTAAATCATGCAAGAAATAGTTGATCATGTGCAATTGTTTACATTAAGGTTATCATTGGAGGCATTCCCTTCTCACATCCCTAAAACTCTAATTCTAGTTTCTCAGAGTTTTCACTTTGCTCAACTCAGTGGAGGTCCCCAAAACAACTGCAGAATGCAAAATATTCATGATATGTTTTTTTTTCCGAAGCAACACATCTGGTATCAAAAATTTTTGATTCCCATCTCTGAGTCTTAGCTTTTTAAAAGTAGTCTGGTTATGCACAAACTCTTCCCCCACCCATCGCCAAGAACATCTTCAAGAGGCGTTGACTTAAGGTGACAGCATTTATCACTAAGGATTAGAAATATAACGTCTGTTCCAGTTCCAGCCCTTTAGCTAGACCAGATAACTGCATTCCATTGTACCCTACTCACAATTTCCACGTTGTTTTTGCAGTATTTCTTATTTAATGCATGAACATGAAATGTTGCCGTCCATCACACATTCTACTTACCTATCAATATTCAGTCCTTATTGCTATATGCCATTAATTATATACTGTTATATATCATTATCAGACTTCAGTATCATTGATCTTGTGTTGAAAATGGAGAAAAATGCATAGCTCACTCTCGATCTGAATATATATTGAATACTCCTACTTATTCTTACTGGTTACCAGTGTTCATTATGGCATTATCTTTAAAGTTGTAAGTTCAACCATAAGTACAACATCATATGAGTTATCAAACATATTCCTTCTCCTACAAGTCCTACATGTGTACATTTGGATTAAACAGAAACATGACCTAGCTTTACAAATCTATCACAAACACTTCCAACCAGAGAGGGGTATGGACCAACAACAATTATTTTCATGAAATATAATCAGTTCTACTCTTTATCTTTTAACAAATTAATGCACTTACTTTATTCACTTTCTTGAAGTGTAACAATTTCCAGAGTTATCTATTGAAACCAAAGCTATTTGGTCCTGCCACATTATGTCATGATAGGCAGTGGATAATGAATAACTGATTGAAGAAAAAAACACCATAAACTGCACCTGTGTTTATCACTTTCACAATTAAATGTTTACTCAAACCAATTCATTCAATGCGTGTCAAACTGTCACACTGAACACATATAGACTTTTGGGTCAGATCAGCATAGTATTGAAGATGAATACTCCAGAACCTTGCTGTGTCTTCTGCTTATTTGTTCAAGTCAAGATGGCATCTACCAGACAAAGTGGAAGATTTCCCATACACATTCAGTCTAGACCAGGGGTCGCCAACTTGGGGTTCACTGACCCTCTCAGTTAATGCTGAGGCTCCATGGCATAAACATGTTGGAAAATGATTCATTGATTCATAGTGTGACATCATTTTCCCCTCAATCATCAGTAAATTGATAGAAGATGCCAGTGAGATCAAGCGACCATCATATAGTAACCAAGTGCACATGTATGTTTCATCAGAACTTTGTTTAGCTTAGTGCAAAGTTAGAAAGAAAAGCTAAATTCCAGAGGGGAGGCTAAACTAGTATTTATGGGTGGTGTCAAAAAGCCTTGGTAATGGTGAAGTTATAAAGAATCAGTTAATTAAGTTCTCGCCCATTGGAAGTTATAGTTAAGCATAAAGGAAGATGCTTGTGACTGTTGTAAGCTAATTTTCTCTGTGACAGAAATCCTTCAGGGCAGTCTGTGGTCAAAATATTTCCCATTGTTGCATTAAGATGTCCAAGTGAGAATGAGCATGTTTATGATTAGTTCCATTCTAATTCTCAAGCTAATGAAATAGTCAGTAATAACACACTGCAAGACATGGACAACAATTTAACTGGAGCTGATACTGTAAGCAGCTAACAACATTCACTCCACACCGTTGCAAACCCATGACCATCTCCAATAAGAACATCTAAGTAATACTCCTTTGGAATTTATGGCATTACCATTACTGAATTCCTCCACTGAAATATCTGGAGGGTGGAGAGATATTGCAATTAACTAGATCCTTATATAAAACATTTATATAGATATTGTGGCACAATAGGTCAAGATCTGAATGGTCTAATGTATGACTCATCATTTTTTCCCCAATGAAAAGCATCTTATAAAGCTAAAATTCAGGGGATAGGATGAGTACATCTCCAACAACCTTTAATGTTAAACAAATCAGCATTATTTATTACTCTAAACAATCACTTCCTATGCTCCAAGTATGTACCAGCTACAAGAAATGATGCAACAATTTCAAAAGGCTTTTTTTTTTGGACAGCTGTTCCTAAACCTGTGGCCTCAGTTGCCAAGGCAAGAACAAAGATGCATGGGAAATTTAAGTTCCTTCCAAGTTAAATATCATGCATTAAAGTTTCTCCACCAACATTGTTTGGAGAGGATTTCTTGGATTTTATTTTTTTTAAAAAAAACAGACGAAGAAGCAGAATTACTTATCAGAAATATATTTCACATTCTTCTTTAGTTCTTGGTTAAATGCCAGAAAATGTGTTAATTGACAGTTGTGGAAGCATCTTTACGGTGCTCAAGAAAGTTGCCCACCAGTCTTCAAGGATGACAAATGTTGGCCTCTCCAATGATGTCTATACTCTCCTGTATTTTTGCCATTTGAATTATTGTCACATTTTCCTCATTTTTTTTTAATAACTCGTTAGACTGTACACGATCAGTCACAGTATCTATCACAGTTGGACATACAGTATATCAGTATGACTAAGAGCAGTTCTGACTACCTTTGAAGTATTATTTTATAACTACAAACTTGTGTTTCAGGGGACATTAAGTATTCATGATTATAACTTGGTTAACGATAAATCTTTCCAAAATGCATCAAACATTCTCATTTTAGGTTCTCTGTGTTCCATTAAATACTTTTTGATGTGGTGACAGACTTCCATCTCACAGAAAGAGTGAGCAATTTATATATTGCTCCTTCAACAAATTCAGGGCATCCTTGTGTTCCTCAGTGAATGAATTGAAGTGTAATCACTTGTAATGTGTCAGCAGTCAAATTGCACAAACAGCTCAAGGTAAGTTACAAAAGAATGTATTTGCCTGGTTTTGACAGATTCAGTGACTATGAGATCTTTTATATAACCCTGGACATGGTTTAATGTTGTCTCAAATGTAGCAATTTGACAATACAATGTTCCTTCAGCACTGTATGGAAACAAATTGTTTGCACAAATAACACATGTAACCACATGACATTCTGCCCTAAAATAGTTACAATGAGCAAAGTAACTTTTCCGATTCTGTTGTTCAATTCCATTTTTGTTTAAATCTTCTGTGCAATGGATACAAATACTGACACATAAATTCTTTGCCACTTGGTTCCTGTTCTTCTCATCATCACTATCTTCACTTCTCTTTCCGTTACAGGATACACTTCCCACAAAACAATTCAGAACATTTTCTTTTATTGTTTTCTTTTTTAATTTTAATCACTTAGCAATATTCGTTGAGATTTGACCCTCAATAATTTAAAATCCTCTCTACTGCACTGTTCAGCTTCCTTAAGAGCTGGTTTATAGAGATCCTCACACAAATTAGTTCTCGTGTCCCTGAAAACTGGTGATGTACCCTTTCAATACTTCTACCCATGTTTCCATACAACTTGTTCAACAGAAAGCGTCATGAAATTACAGTTAATATCTTTAAAGTTACGCAAGATCTTCACCTATTTCTTTCCAATGTCTGGCTCTTCTGATACCACAAGTTCTTCCTTTTTTAGAGGTGTTAGTACACATATTGAATCCAGATCAGATTCACTTTGTCACATCAAAACATACAGTGAAGTGTGTCATTTTGTGTCAATGACCAACACAGTCTGAATATGCACTAGGGGTAGCCTGCAAGTGTCGCCATGCTTTTGGCACCAACACAGCATGCACACAACGCATTAACCGTAACTCACTCATCTTTTGGAATGTGGGAAGAAACTGGAGCAGCTGGACACAGGGAGAATGTAGAAACTTCTTGCAAACAGCGGTGGGAATTGAACCCCAATCTTACAGCTAGCAATGTGGAGTATCATCAAAATTTTCAGCGTCCTGCATTACTACCATGCAGTGCTCTGTTGGAGGGCTCTTTCCTTTCTTGGTTACTTAGTGACATTCCAGTGCGACTTGAAATATTAATACCTTTTCCTATATGGATGGAAAACTAGAAGCTCTGTTGTAGAAGCAAAGGAATGTTTTGTTTATAAACAGACTTTGGAGCGGTCACTTCTGTTGATAAGGATTGCAACCTTATTTTCAGTACATTCACTGCTGTCCCAACATGTCTTTTTCAAGGCATTCCCAACTGAACCAATTTAGGGTACTGCTAAGATGGTAATGCAGTTGATACAACTTGCTGTATCTCAGATGGAAATTCTGATTGTACAGGAGTCTGTGGCTTCTCTTGGTTCATATTAAATAAGGCAGCCTGGTTTTGGGTAATGCATCTTGTCTCAGTTTTTCCTACTTAGCACACTGTTAGTACTATGTGACAATATTAAGGATGTCTTCAGTCAGTATCAGGGCTTAAAGTCTCTGCTAATTAATTCGCATGACTTTACTCTTCATGTGGAAAGGCAAAATCTGCGCTGATGGTTTTTGAAGAAGATGTTTCTCAGAGGAAATGTAACTGTTTTATTTGCACTGCTTCTGTTCAAAGTAAAGCACGCAGATAATCATATCATTCACCTACTCCAGAACAGAGCTCATAATGAAAAGAAAATACATTGCAATTCAGAAAAACCTAGGAACTTAAATTTAAATCTGTTCCACTTGTCCACAGCTCCAATGATAAAATAATTGCTAGTGCCATTCTCTTATTATCCTTCATTTTAGACAAATCTAAGAGCAATTCTGGACAGTCAGAGAGTTAAGCCCTTCTGTATTTCCATTAGCTCTTTATTGATTTATAGCTCAGAATAAATCAAAGACTTGCTGGTGGCACTGGGATCTGGAAGTGTACTTGAGGGAGCAATTTGAACTTGATTTTACAAACCATAATAGACCTATTCGGACAATCAAAGCAGGATCTATAGCTTGTCGCTGGAATAAAGCCTTGCATCACATTTTCAATTGATTGCACTGAAAGGATTTATTACAGAAACTTATAGTTGACATACAGTATATGTAGACACATACAGTATAGTACAGTGTATAATTGAACCACTCTGACAGTTCATTGGCCAATGTGATATTTACAAAGTGTTTTCAGTCTGATCCTTTTCTTTGATTTCCAATGATGGAAATGAATTCCTTTTACTGGTAACTATAAATTTCAGAATTAAAAATAGTAATTAGACCAATAAGTGAAAGCTATCAGCAGTGATGCTGATGAAATCTACATCATTGCCAATCAAATTACTGCGTGTGCAGCAAATGCTGAGGGCATTTGCCAATATTGGTGAGTTAGGTCCCAATACTCTGCTTCAGAGAATAATTATTTCTGCACATCTGAATAAATTTAGACAGTTTCCCTTATGTCCCCTAATCCTTTGTCTGTGAACACAAATCCAATAAGAAAAGTGCAGTTCATGCAGCTTCTAATGAACAATATTCAGTGCGAACCCATTTTAGTTTCAAATTCACTGGTAAGTGCACACCATGTGCAGTTATACATCCATTTTCTTTCCATTGTAAATAAATCAAGTTCACAAAATTCCACCCTGTGACATTTTGCAGAATCAAGGGATGTGGAGTTCATGCAGGAAACTGATGCTAAAATTAAAGACGGTATTATGATCCTCTGGATGGCAAGTTGGAGATACGTCTCTACCAAAGGAGGTGTAATTCACACTTACTCTCTGCTAACCCACAGGTCACCCTTGGGCAGGGTGTAGCACCTGCTTAGCACCCCCACCGCCGCCCCCGATCAGGACCACGTGAACCCATGGGAACAGGTGGTGGATGGTTGTATGAGCAGCTGGTGCATGTCACAAGTCCTGGTTATACAACCATTGACGCCAGGGAGACAATCTCTGAAGTTTACTGATAATGGCTGGGGTCACCCATCTTGTAAAGACCATGCCCAGAAGGCGGCAATGGCAAACCACCTCTGTAGAAAAATTTTCCAAGAACAATCATGGTCATGGAAAGACCATAATCGGCCTTGTCATACAATACTGCACATAATGATGATGATGATATGATGCTATTGAATGCCAGACTAAGCACAAAAGGACAAGTGGCTGACTTCTGCTTCTACATTCTTCTGACTTATGTTGGTGCTTTAGCATGAGAGTAGCTAACAAGAACTTAAGTGTGGCAAGCTCATCTATATTAAGCAGCTTCCAAAACAGATTTAAATGAGCAATCTGATTAAAAGCAGCATCCCCTTGAAAAGTGATTTCATAAAATATATATACTTCTATTGATCAAGATTAAGCACAAGTTAAAGCAGTGTCAGCATATTCAAGATTACTTAGCCTGACCTGCTCTTGGAGTACCTGCTTTTATATTGTGGTTACTTCGGCAGTTGAGTCATGGTCTTGCCAATACTTCACTGCTTTCATCATCATTTTATTCACCTCAAAGGGGAAGTTCCTACTAAATCTTGAGACAGACCGAGAGTGACTCCCAAGACATTTGTGAAGCCATAATGATAACTGTTTCTCATCCTGTAAGCCACAAAATTAATAAAAACTGTAACTGAAAAAACTAAGAGATCAGCAACCTGCTGAGGGCTACAACGGTGGCAATCAAGTCTGGTGACCCAGGAAAATACAAGAGGTCCAGTTACGACCTCCAGAAAACTATCTCACGGTGAAGAGGCAACTCAGGACCAGACCTGAAACAAAGAAAGATGCTCAACAGCTGTGGCAGTGCTTGTATGCTATCACCTCCTACAAAGTAAAACCAAGCAACATTGGTGACACAAGGTTTCACTCCCAGATGAGCTCAATGGCTTTTATGCTTGCATTGACCAACAAAGCATGGAGGCACCTTCACGAACTCCCACAATCCCTGATGATCCTGTGATTTCAGTCTCTGAGGCTGACATGAGAGCATCCTTCAGGAGGGTGAACCCACAGAAAGCAATTGGCCCAGATGATGTACCTGGCTAAGAACTGAAGACCTGTGCTGATCAACTGGCTGAAGTGTTCACTGAGATCCTTAACCTCTCGCTTCAGCAGTCTGAGGTACCCGACTGCTTCAAGCAGGCTTCAATTATACCGGTGCCCAAGAAGAATATGGTAACCTGCCTCAATGACTATTGTCCTGTAGAACATACATCCACTGTGATGAAGTGTTTTGAGAGCTTGGTCATGAAGCAGATCAACTCCTGCTGAACAAATGACTTCCATCCACTCCAATTTGTCAACCGTCACAATGGGTCAAGAACAGATGCTATTTCATTGGCTTGTCACTCAGCTCTGGAACATCTGGACAGTGAAGATGCATAAAGCAGGATGCTCTTCATTGACTACAGCTCAGAATTTAACACTATCATCCCTTCAAAGCTAATCAATAAACTCCAAGACCTAGGTCTCGATGCCTCCTTGTGCAAATGGATCCTCAGTTTCCTCACTTGCAGATCCCAGTCAGTTCAGATTGGCAATAACATCTCATCCACAATCTCCATCAGCACACATATTCCATAAGGCTGTGTGCTTAGCCCCCTGCACGACTCGCTTTATACATATGACTGTGAGGCTAAATACAGCTCCAACACCATATTCAGGTTTGCTGACACCACTGTCGTTGGCCAAATCAAAGGTTGTGATGAATCAGCAGAGAGGAAGGAGACTGAAAATCTGGTTGAGTGGGGCCAAAACAGCCTCTCACTCAACATCAGAAAAATCAAAGAACTGATTATTGACCACAGTAGGAAACCAGAGGTCCAGGAACCAGTCCTTATTCAGAGATCAGAGGTGGCGAGGGTCAATAACTTTAAATTCCTGGGCGTTATCATATTAGAGGATCTGTCCTGGGTCCAGCACATAAATGCCATTTTGAAGAAAGCACAGTAGTACCTTTACTTTCTTAGAACTTTGTGCAGATTCTGCATGTCATCTAGAACTTTGAGAAACTCCTATAGATGCAAGTGGAGAGTATCCTGATTGGTTGCAGCACGGCCTAGTATGGAAACACCAGTGCCCAAGAATGGAAAATCCTTCAAAAAGTGGGGTGTACAGCCCAGGTCATTACAGGAAAAGCCCTCCCCACCATTAAGCACATCTACAAAGAGCATTGCCACAAGAAGGCAGCATCCATCATCAAGGACCCCCATCATCCAATGCCATGCTCTCCTCTTACTGCTACCATCAGGAAGGAGGTACAGGAGCCATAGGACCCATACCACCAGGTTCAAGGACAGTTGTTACCCTTCAACCATCATGCTCCTGATTCCAGCATGGACATCTTCACCCACCACAACGCTTAACACAACCTTGGCATTCTACAACTTACGTTCTCAGTTTTATTGATATACTTATTTATTATCATTATTTTTGTACTTGCACAATTGGTCAATCTTTGTGTATAGTTTTACATTGATTCTATTGAACTTCTTGGTTCCACTGTGAATGCTTGCAAGAAAATGAATCTCAGGATAGTATTTGGTTGCATGAACAGTACGTACTTCAATAATAAAATTTACCATAATCTTTAGATGGGAGAGAGGGAATCTACAGACTTATTTGAGATACAATTTTCTGATATTGGATTACAACCACTGTTGGTGCACCAATCAGTTGCTGATGGACAAGACGTCACCAAAAAAAAAACTAAAGTAAATTATGACATGCTTGTTTATATATAAAAAAGTGCTGTGGTTCCAAGGATGCTGGAGCCAGACTGGTGCTTTAAAGTCACTGTAGCTTGTTGAATGGCCAGGACAATATCAATCTACATGATGCTAATGGGAGCTCTCCATGGCAGATTCAGGTTTGGCTCCTGAGCAATGCAGTAACTGATTGAGCTTGGGACTGAGGGATGGGGATGACTGGATAGGAATTGGCCATCAATTAGGGAGACATGACTGTACATATGTCATTGACAGCAGCCATCGTTAACACAATGAAACTGACATAAGAGCTAGTAAATAATTTATGAAATATAACAACAATGTCCCTTTAAAATACACAGGATTAATTATTTTTACAACATGTACTACTAGTTGAACAATGCATTATAAGAATTATCAATTTCAGTTTTGATACAATGTTTTTCATTAAGTATTTAATGATGATAATGCACATCTGTGACATAATCACTTGTGGGAAATGACATCAGCTTTAGAAAAATTTGTGGTCCAATTTCACAGTGTACAGTTTTTCTATAGGCGATGGGCAAAAACAATTCAAACATGCCACATTTTATATATGTACATATGAATAGCTCAGATGGATTTTGAATCTAATTTCTATATTTCAGAAAGCCAAGATTAAAATGTTTTCCCTTTATGTGCCTGAAGTCCACTTGAACCCTAGTCAACTCATTCTGTATGATAAGTTTAAATTTTTGTTGCCTAGCAAATTAACATCAAGGGATATCACTTCTGAAACTGCTTTGATGTCAACAATGAAGCAATAAAATTTCAAAACAAAGATGACTGTAAAAACAATATATTTTGAAAATACAAGCAGAAGCAAAATTTTCAAATGGTGAAACAATGTGATCCTTTTCTTTGGTTCCCACTGACATTTTCTATTAGATTAAATGCAGAGTTATTGCTACAGCACGGACCTTATTCAGCAGATTTTCACTTTATCAGCTCTAAAGATGCTTCCTAACCAGTCTAGCTTCTTTTTTTTTTATTTCCCCTGTAACACTACAAAAGTTTTCATTTTTAAACTCTTACTGAATTTACTTTTGAAAATTGTCTCTGAAGTTGTCACAAGTTCTAATTCTATCACATTTGGAGAGCATCTAAAGATATAGACATGCTCCCTATCCTTCTGTCTTTTCCTGTTAACTATCCTACCACTAATCCTCATCCCACTGCTCACCATCACCATGTGATCAGTAAAAGCATTCTTTCTTTACTTATCCCATCAAAGCAGAAGCTCAACACCTTTTCTGTTGCAAGTTGAATCATCTCTGTCCCTTCAGGACCTACTTGAGGTCCTATGTTTTAATTTCATTCCAGGTAAACTCCTTTCTACTTATTTTAATACTTCCATGATTTTAAATTGATTTTGATTTTAATAAACACATAATGATTTTAAATAACACACACAAATTGCTGGAGGAACTTAGCAGGTCAGACAGCATTGATGGAGGGGAATGAACAGTCAATAGACCAAGACCCTTCATCAGGATTGGAAAGGAAGATGGCCGAAGCCAGAATAAAAGGGTAGGGGGATGGGGAGGAGCACATGCTGGCAGATGATAGATGAGTTCAGGTGAAAGGGGGAAGGTAGATGGATGTGGGAAGGGGGGAGACGGAAATGAATGATGTGAGAATCCAGGAGGCAATAGGTGGAAAATGCAAAGGGCTGAAGAGGGAATCTGGTAGGAGAGTGCAGTAGACCATGGAATAAAGGAAGACAGTGAGGGGCTCGTGAGGGTGGGGGTAACATAGAAAACCTACAGCACAATACTGGCCCTTCGGCCCACAATGCTGTGGGAAGTGGAAGGAAAAGTGTGAGTGGTCAGAGGAATGAAGGAAAACAAAAAGGAATGTGGGTGTGGTTCCTAGAAGTTAGAGAAATCAATGATGTCATTAGTTTGGAGACTACTGAGATGAAGTATATAGTGTTATTCCTCCAGCCTGTGTCTAGCCTCAACGTAGCCATCGAGGAGGCCGTGGACATAAACGTCAGTGTGGAAATGGGAAGTGGAATTGAAATACATGGTCACTGGAGATCCTGGCTGTTGTGATGTATGGAGTGAAGGTGCTGAATGGTTTAAAATGATCAGACAGGCTTTGAAACAGGCTTTATCACAGTGGATGTTCAGGGAACAATAATTAAGCAATAAGCTGGGTGTGAAAATAGCCTGGAGGCCTTCATACATTTTGTTAATTATCTGAAACAAATGGGTAGCTATAAATTTGGCACTTGTCAGGAAAAGAAACATAAACTTTAATGATCACTTGTCATGGTTTACTCAGAAGGTAGAATTGTACAAATTAAGAACAAGTCACTTCCTCACTCAACTGTTGCCTCCATCATTTAATAAGAGCATGGCCAATCTGATTGTCCCCTCAACTCTGTATTTCTATCTACCCTCAGTAACTTTACACCCCTTCCTTATCAAGGATTTATCCAGTTCTGTCTTAAATATTCAAAATTATGCTTCCAATGTCCTTTGAGAGAAATAATTCTGATGGTTCATGATCGTCTGAGAGAAAAAGAAAATGTTCTATTTTAAATGAGCAACCTCTCATTCTTAAACAATGACTCACTTTACTAGATTCTCCCATCCATTCCATATCCTTTGTGTTGATCTTTAGGAACAGCTTCTCCCCCTCCGCCATTTGATTTCTAAATGGATATTGAACCCATGGACACTATCTCACTACTTTTTTTTTTAAACTTCTGCTTTTGCAATACTTATTTTAAATTAACTATTTAACATACATATATACTTACTGTAATTCTTGTTTTTTTTCCCTATAGTTATCATGTATCACATTGGACTGCCGCTGCAAAGTTAACAAATTTCATGGCATATGCTGGTGATATTAAACTTGATTCTGATCTTCTGTTTCAATTAATTTATTTCTCTTCTAAACACTAACAGATTCAAACCCAGTTTGTCCAACCTCTCTCCATAAAATAAACAAACACATTTGAATCGTTCCTTAAATAATGTACAATATTCCAGATGTGGTTTCACAGATGCGCATATAGTATTAGCTTTCTTCTTTTGTGTCCCTTGCAATTTTCAATATTTTGTAAGCTTTTCTCATTAGTTGCTGTCACTATTACCTATCTTTCTACACATCATCCACTACATCTCAGAAATCTGCAATCCCTCATTTCCCAAATAATATGCTTTTTTTTATATATCCTGCTAAAGTGGTAAAGTTACATTTTGCCACATTATGATCTTTGCCCATCCACTTAACCCACACATGCCCCTCAGTAGCCTCCTTATGTCTTCTTCACATCCTGCTTTCCACCAAATCTTTGTCACCGGAAAATTTTGTAATTTAAGTGTCTTCTTCCAGGCCATTTGCATACATAAATATTTATAAGCCAAGACTCTCACAATTGCTTTCCACTACAAAAAGTACTAGTTGGTCCTTTTAAATAATGAGTAACTTCTCCAACATGAGAAAATAATTGTTTTACTTTATCATTACTTCCCTACTTGTATCCATCTTGAAGTAAAAGGTCTGTACAATTGTTTCATCCTATGACATATTCATATCCCACTGACCAATAATATGATTTGAGGCCTTAAAATCCAATAAACTTATTCTGATATCAATAATTTTGCTTACCGCACCAGCAGTATAATCACAGAATGACCACAATTTCAATGATTCAAAATATGCACATACTTGTTCTTTTTTCTTTGTTGCATTTATTCAGATAAATTTGATTTGTTGAGGTTTTATTTCTTCTACAGACTATGATGATGCTCTTGCTGGAATCAAGGATGTTGCTTTTAACAGTTTGCAATGATGAGATTTAACTGATTTAACAGTTATTTCTGTCTAGCCATGTTTTGTCTGCATAATTGTGCAATTTATTTCTCTTATTGAAAACAATTTTGGAATGAACTGTTAATATTAAAAATAAAGGACATGCTTTCAATTCACATGTTGCTCTGGTTAGAAAGGTGGAGATAACTGCATCCACACTCACCCCCTGGCTATACCCTGCCTTACACATGCTGTTTGAATGAAGTTTGAAAATTTCATTGGAGGCAGATGGAATCTGAAGAGACACACAAAGCATTGGATGAAATAATGGGTCAGGCAGTATCCAAGGAGGGAAATGGGCAGTTAGTTTTTCAGATTGAGGTCCTTCACTTGGACTGTGCTTTCTGTGCTGTCTAAGATGTTACTCCCTGCTATAATGAAGGAATGGCAAATTAATTCAAGGCAGGATAGTCCGTGACATGGAGGAGAACCCCAAGCTATTGGTCCTCCTACTGTCTTTGTTCTTCTTATTTGTAGAGGTCAGGTAGTGAGAAGGCTGTCAGAGAAGCCTGGATGGGATGCTGTAACTGCATTTTATAAACAGCGCAAGGCGCACTGGCGACAGCAAGAGTGATGAATGGTGGTGCTGATCAAGCAGGCTGCTATGTTAGATATGAACTTGAGCTTCTTAATGTTGCTGGGGCTGTCACATGAAGATAAATGCCAACTATTCCATCACACTCCTGACATGCCTTTTAAATTGTGGGAATGGGTGCAAGTGAGAGTCAATCATTGCAGAACACTCAGTCTACAACCTCTTCCTGTCGGCACTGAAATTGTATGGCTAGTCCAAGTGTCATTCCAGGTAACCAGGTTTTTGGTTGGGAAAATTGACTGAAACTATTTTACATTAGGTCCCTTACTAAGGGTAATTCTTATTCAGTGGAGAATGAACTGTTTTTCAATATCATGTTAAAAGAAGAATGCATTGATTTTTCCACTTGACAGATCATTAAATAGAATTTTTTATAGCAAAGACAACCTACATGCATAGAAAGAGCAGCAGCTTTAAAATGTTTTCCAGCCTTAATATAATTCAACTGAATATCCTTACAAAGTAATTGAAATCCACACACATAAATATGCAGCTTTCCTCTCTAGGGTTGATTTGTGCACAACTGCTTTAGTGGAAGAATTAATTAAATATTATTCTGACAGAAGTGAAAAATTCTCCTGAATAACTGCCAGCCATGATGAAAACTCAGATTGGGCACCAGAGCCTTCTTACCTATAGGGAAATTGAGGTCCCGCCAAATCGAATATGGCAACATTATCATAGCTTTTCTTTGTTTCCCACTTGCTAGCCAGCTGAACTGTGCTTGACTGGTAACTGGGTAAACCAGTACATAGAGCAGAGACCCTGGAATTGTCAAGGGTACTCTGGAAGAAGATGATGGGGGGGGTGGGGTAAGAGATTGGACAGAGTCACCGTGTTCGGCTGTAGATTCATGGGGCTCTGGGTGGCAAAGCTCATCTACATCTCATTGCCATGAGTAATGCTTCAAGATCTTTATAGAACCAAAGGCACTTGTATCCCAAGAAATCTCATGGCAACAAAATTTTATTCTTGAAACCAAATTTAAACCTCTGAAACAAAATGGCCACCCCTTTGCTGAAGGGTACTCAAACACCTCAACATCTAACATAGTAACATTATGTTATGTACATGGTAATCAGGGAGTTCATCGATTTATTCAACCATTGCCTGTCAAAGGGAGCTAACAGTAGACTCAGATATTAAGTACGACAGCATAATTTCTTTACTTTTCGTTAGAGATACAGTCTGGTAACAGGTTCTTCTGTCTGCCCAATTGCACTCATGTGATCAATTCACCTACTACAGATCCACCTGGATCTGCCTATCACCCATTAGGTCTTGCTCTACACCTTCTCCCTACCTATTTTTTTTTATACACTGGCTAGTGTCCCTTTCTTCTTTGCAATTCGGATAAAGGGTCTCGACCTGAAATGTTAACTGTCCATTTCCCTTCCATAGATGCTGCCTGACTCACTGAATTATATTTTAATTTTATTTTATTGAGCTGGAGCATGAAATATGCCCTTCTGGCCCTTCCAGCCATGCCACCCTGCAATCACCCAGTTTAACCCTCGCCTAATTATGGGACAATTTACAATGACCAATTAACCTACCAATTGGTACATTTGGGTGTAGCGGAAACCGGAGGACAAGGAGGAAGCTACGTTGTCACGGAGAATGTATAACCTCCTTACCGGCAGCGGCGGGAATAGAACCCTGTACTGTAAAGCATTGTGCTAGCCACTACACTATCGCCCAGCTCCCCAGCTTCTTTGTATAGTGTACCAAAAGAAAAGCTAGATTGCAAGAACAGTTCATATTAGCAGACACATGAAGATTTCAGTAAACTCATATTAAGTGTACAGGCAAACTAGACGGGTAAAGAGAACATATTTGCACTGGTTTTCGTTTAGGTCTGACAGCCCAATCAAAAGTTTGAACCAAGGCTTCCAGGGGTTTTAATTAACATTGAAGTGGTAGATGTTTGAACTCTCTTCCAGAAATGAAAATGAAACTTGACCAATTGCTCCCATCTGACCACTCCTCACCCTTCTGATTCCCTGACCACCCTAATTTTAGTGCTGACTTTTTTTTTTACTTAATGTCACAAATTCTCATAGTTTCACTAAATGTCTAGAAGGGCTCCCTCTTGATTTTATAGCCTTCACCTTAATCTGTACAATATAATTCTAGTTCAGTTCTGCACAACTAAGTCCACGCTGCTTTGTGTTCAGTTCATCAATTATTTCCTTCCTATTACAATTGCGTGGTCTTCTAAGTGGTGATACAGTTGCCCTGGCATCAGTTCTGTGCTGAACTGAAGCCAAGGTGTTACATGGGTTGGATATACATCTGTACTTCATTTAGAGGTGTAGATGGGGTGTCAAGCTGAGTGATCTGGGGAGTGAGCATCTACTTGGCCAATTAAAGATCAAGAATAATATGATAAGCATCTAAAACAAGGACTCATACTTCTCCTCAACAGACTTATGGACAACTCGGGGCAGACTTTCTCCAATTTGAAGTAATTCAAGCGACTTGCATAAAGATTTGACCAACAAATTTATCATACAGAAAATGTTGCAGAATTCATGACCATGAGTGATGAAGTAACATTCCTTTGCAGAATACATAATTTTGTAGTTAAAAATATTGTACATTTTAAACAGACCAGCCATGATATTTACTAGAAAATCTGAAGATGCTGGAAATCCAAGCCGAACACACAAAATGCTGGAGAAACTCAGCAGGCCAGGCAGCATCTATGGGAAAGAGAGTACAGTTGATGTTTCGGGCCAAGTCACCTGATGAATACTGATGAAGGGTCTCGATCTGAGACATCGACTGTTTACTCTCATCCATAGACGCTGCCTGGCCAGCAATGATATTTAACATTTATTCATTTACAATTTGAGGTTTGAATTGATTGCAGGTAATTAAATCAGAATGCAGCTTTTTCTGCTTCTGGTAATTCCCACTGAAGAAAGTTTTGCTTTAGAATCGAATTTTTCCTTAGTACCATTGATGGGAAAATTTGAATTTTATGTTGCTCCCCTCCTCCACACACACCCACAAAACATCTTGGTCATCTTCTCTGAAAATTAATCTTGATCAATCTAGCTCAAGTTGTGTCAATGATGAACTCCAACCGACAGCAAATCAAACACTAAGAGGTTGTCAGTTTAATTATGCACTTATCTGTAAGAAAAGAGCAAAACCCAAAGTTGACCTGGGCTAGAATGAACCAATCCCAACTAGTATATTAGAGTAGATAAGTCAGCTTGAAGAATGAGAAACAAGAATTTAGTCATCGAGTCCTGGAAGCAGGCCCTTTGACCCATAGAGTCCACACCAATGGCAAAGCAGCATTTTACACTGAACTCCACTTATCCCACTTCCGTTATTCCTACTAATTCACCCAAGATTCTACCACTTACTTATCTACTCGACACAATTTACAGCAGCTAATTAGCTGATCAAACTGCACTTCTTTGGGATGTGAAAGGAAACACACACGGTCAGAGGAAGCACATTCAAACTTCACATAATCAGCACTGAAGGTCAAGTTTGAACCCAAGTCAAGGACGTAGTCAGACAGCACTTCTTTCTTCTCACTGCACCAATAAAGCACTCCCATTGATTTCGATCTTCAATGAAATTTTCCAGTGATTTCTTTAATGCGATAGGTATGTACTGGTATCAAAGCAATGGGAATTGTAATTTAGGTGGATTATAGTTGCAGAGATGATCTTATTTGCATGAATATGCATTGAAGAACTGCAGAAACTTAACTAGAGATACAGGTATTAGGATCAAGGAGTGACTGAAAAATTAAAGGGAAAATATAATGGAACATCAAGTCCGCGTTAACATCTCAATGATCAATTTCACAGGAGGGTGGATGAATCAAATATTTAGTGAAACTGATAAAGTACCATAGCATCATAGAGCACAGAAACAGGTCCTTCAGTTCACCTTGTCCATGTCAACCATGATTCCATCTATACTGGTCCAGTTTACCTACATTAGGCCAACAACCTTCTATAATTTTCGAAATGCTTTTTAAACTTTGTAATTGAACCTGCCTCTACTATATCCTCTTTTGTGTGAAAAACAGACCTCTTCGAAATGTTTGCCCTTTTGCATTAAACCTGTACTTATTAGTTCTAGAGCCCCTGCCCAGGGAAAGAAAACCTAACTATCCTATCAATGTCACTCATCTGATTCAGATTCATTCATTTATCACATGTATATCAAAATACACGAAGAAATGTGTCGTTTGCATTAACAACCAACACAACCCAAGGATGTGCTGAGCGTAGCCAGCAAGTGTGGCTACACACTTCAGCTCCAATATCGCATGCCCATAATATTCAGTGGAACAAGCAACAAAACAAGCCCCTCTCCTCCCTCTCTTCACTCACCAATCCATTCACCTGCACATCCCCTTGACAGACCAGGCCTCCAGTCTCTACTGGATTTGCATACATTGGGCTCCAATTTCCCTAGAGGAATCGTAGACCCTGAGCTTCAACTATCAGGCTTTGATATCAATCTTAGGACTTGCCAACAATGAGACACTGAACTCCAGGCCTCAAACTCCAGAATCGCCAGTGATAGACCCTGAACTCTGGCCTCACGAATGACGGGACCCTGAACTCCGGGCTTCAAACTACAGGTTCCTTCTCACTAGATTTCATGCACTACACTTGCTGGCCTGACATATGCTTGCAGATGTCCTTCACCCATGTCGTCACTGGCCTTCCAAGGCAGAGTAGAGGCCTAGATTCTGGTCTGATCCCTAACTCACTCTCTGTTCCCAACACCATCCCGAAAAACTTAAAAACCAACTAAACCTGAGCCATAACCGCGATAGAGAACACAGCTTGGTGCCATCTTGACTGGATTTTTCCCAAGTTCCCTCTGAATCTTAATGCCCCTTAAGATCCCTGCCATTGATGCTCTGTCCTTTGAGACTTGGACAAATGCAATATCTCAAATTCAATTTGCCCCTTTTAGAAATTTACTAAACTTCAATTCACTGTCAGGTGGTGTGGCTTTTAATTCTTACAGAATATCAAAGTTCAAAGTAAGATTATTATTGAAGTACATACATGTTACCATATACAACCCTAAGATTCATTTTCTTGCAGGCATACTCAATAAATCTATAGAAGAATAATAACCATAATAGATTTAATGAAAGATCATACCAACTTGGGCATTCAACCAATGCACAAAAACAAACTGTGCAAATACAAAAAGAAATAAATAATAAATAGGCAAAAAATATCAAGAATATGAGATGAAGAGTCCTTGAAAGTGGTCCTTGTGGAACCAGTTTAGTGATGGGGCAAGTGAAGTTGAGTGAAATTATCACCCCTGGTTCAAGAGCCTGATGGTTGAAGGGTAATAACTGTTTCTGAACGTGGTGGTGTGAGTTCTGAAGCTCCTGTACTACTTTCTTGATGGCAGCAATGAGAAGAGAGCATGGCTGGGTGCTGGAGTCCCTAATGATGGATGCTACTTTCCTGTGACAATACTTTGTGTAGATGTGCTCAATGGTGGGGAGGGCTTTACCCATGATGGACTGGGCCGTTTCCACCACTTTTTGAAATACTTTCTGTTCAAGGGCATTGGTGTTTCCATACCAGGCCATGATACAATGCAGCCAGTCAATGTGCTCTTCACTATACACTTATGGAAATTTGTCGAAGTTTTAGATGTCATGCCAAATCTTCACAAACTGGTTCATGGACCTTGGGTTTCCTCTTCTTGAGATCAATAATCAGCTACTTGGTCTTGCTGACATTGAGAAAGATGTTATTGGTCCTTTGAGGGGCCACTTCATACCTAAATTTTATCAAATTAAACCAATAGCAGATCTTATGATGAGTATCTCAAGGCAACAAGCTTCAATTGATATTTCAAACTGAGGAAGAAATGTAGAGAGGGAAAAAAAATAGATGAGTAAGACTAATTTGACAAGTCTTACAAAGAGACACAGGCATGTGTAGCCAATCACCCCTCACTTTGCAATATGATCCTAAACTTGGACTGATTTCCCATTTCAGTGGGAAATATCATACAATCCTGGAGGCAGCGAGTTTCTGTCTCACTTGCTGCTTATTTTAACTGCTGGTCACATTTTGAGCACTGAATTGCAAACTGCTGCAGAGAAATTGTTTGTCCCTTTAAACATCTCCAACCTGAAAGCATAATTAATTAAGGACTAATTTTGAGTGAGCTTATGATATTTAAACTAGTTGCATATATGCCAAAAAAAAAAGAGGTCACATGAGGTTTCTCAGACATCAGATTGGGCCTGACTATCATTTTCCTCAAGGCAGACTCAAAGGAAGTGCACCAGTCTTAAAAAATAGTTAAGAACATTTAGTTTGGGTCATAATCGAACCTTTGAGCACTGTAGTACAGGTTTTAACAACTGAAATGTTGGACACTAATTTTACTTCACTGCGTTCATCTCAGACTTGTTTCTTTATTGACTGCATTACATGGTTTGAATCATTCATGATTTATTGCAAAAATGATAAGGATAATGAAATTCTGAAAAAGAAATTGCATGATTTACTATTGATAAACCAATTTGCATTGGAATTATTAAATCAATAACCAAGGTTCTTTTGCAACATAGAATTAAAATTCTTTCAGATGTTCTTGTTGCTCAGAAATAAGTGGAGAAAAATTAGATTTTCATGTAATTTATTCTCAAAGGTTTCATGGAAACTCATGAGCATTAATTGAGATCGGTTCTGTTATCAAGATCATGGATCATTAATACTATTCTAAAACACAGTGGTGAATGAATAGAGGAACAAAATTAAGGGCGCATTCTAAAATGAGGCAACTAAGCACCCTGGATGAGGAAAAGTTATTTTGCTTCTGCTAATCTTCAAAATACATTATCAGTTCTGTGCAGAAGATGGTCAAAAATTCAAACGTTCCAAATAGGACAAGATTCCATTCAAGGTACTAGGAAAGATGCAAATTTAAGCATTCAGAACTTGATTCTTCATAAGTTGACCATGAGTGCAAAACAGGCTATAAAAATGTATTGCTAATTTCCAAGCCTAAGACCATGATCGCCCACCTCAATACGACAAGGCACAAAAAAAATCTCAGGATGTGTCAGTGATGGCTGACCATGACCATACACTTCCCTACATTATATTCCATCTGACACTTCATTGTCCATTCTCTCAATCTGTTCAAGTCCTTCTGCAGACTCCCTGCTTCCTCAACACTACTGGCCCCTCCACCCATCTCTACATTGTCCGCAAACCTGATCACAAAGTCATCAATTCCATCATCCAAATCATTTACATATCATGTGAAAGAGGCAGTCCCAACACAGATCCTTATGGAACATCACTAGTCACTGGCAGTCCCCCTTTATTCCCACTCTTTATCTCCTGCCAGTTAGCCAATCTTTTATCCATGCTAGTATATTTCCTGTAATACCATCGGCTCTTATTTTTTTAAGGAGCCTCATGTGCAGCACTTGTCAAAGGCCTCCTGAAACTCCAAGTAAACAACAGCTACTGACTCTCCTTTGTCTATCTTGCCTGCAATTTGTTCAAAGAATTCCAACAGATTTGTCGGGCAACATTTCCCCTTGAGGAAACCATGCTGACTTCAGCCTATTTTATGATGTGCCACTAAGTTTCCAAAAACCTCATCCTTAGTAATGGACTCCAACAACTTCCCAACCACTGAAGTCAGTGTAACTGGCTATAAGTTCCTTTCTTCTGCCTCCCTCCCTTCTTAAAGGGTGGAGTGACATATGCAACTTCTCCTCAGAAATAGCAACTATACTCACTTCTGTATCCTGACACTCTCGAATTTCTGGCATACTACTCATGTCTTCTACAGTGAAGGCTGACGCAAGATACTTACCAAGTTCTTTCACCATTTCTTTATTCCCCACTACTACCTCTCCAGCATCATTTTCCCGCAGTCCAATATTCTCTCTTGCCTCTCTTTTACTCTTTATACATCTGAAAAATCTTTTGCCATCCTCTTTGACATTATTGGCTAGCTTACCTTCATATTTTATCTTTTCTCTTTTTATGGCTTTTTAGTTGCCTTCTGTTGGTTTTTAAAAGCTTCCCAATCCTCTACCTTTGCATTAATTTTTGCTATGTTATATACCCTCTCTTTGGCTTTTATGCTGTCTTTGACTTCCCTGTCAGCCACGGTTGCCTCATTCTTCCTTTAGAATACTCCTTCCTCTTTGGGATGTATCTTCCAAATTACCCTCAGAAATTCCAGCCATTGTTGTTTTGCCATCATCCCTGCTAGTGTTCTCTTCCAATCAACTTTGGCCAGCTCCTCTCTCATGCCTCTGTAATTCCCTTTACTCCATTGTAATATTGATACACCTGACTTTTTATTCTCCCTTTCAGACTGAAGGGTGCATTCTATCATATAATGATCACTGCATCGAATGGTTCCTTTACCTTCAGGTCACTAATCAAATTTGGCTCATTACACAACACCCAATCCAAAATTGCCTTTCCTGTTGTGGGCTGAGCTGCAAGCTGCTCTCAAATGCCATTTCATAGGCGGCTACAAATTCTCCATCTTGAGATCAAGCACCAACCAGATTTTCCAAATCTACCTGTATATTGAAATTCCCCATGACTAACATAACATTGCCCTTTTGGCATGCATTTTCTCTGTCCCACGTCCTGGCTACTGTTCGGAGGCCAGTATGGAATTCCCATCAGGAAGTTCCTTAACTCTAGCCACAAGAAGGTTACATCTTCTGATCCTATGTCACATCTTTTTTAGAACTTGATTTAATTTTTTCCAACAAAGCCACCCAGCCCCTCTGTCTACCTCACAACCATAATCTTCTTTCAGCCATGACTCAGTGACTCCCACAATGTTGTTCCTGCCAATCTCTGATTGCACTACAAGACCATCTACCCTATTTCATGTACTGCGTGCATTCAAATATAACACCTTCAGTCCTGTATTCATCACCTTTTTTGATTTTGCCCGCACGTTACACTTCAACTCAAACCATTGACTGCAATGTTGCCCTATCATCTGCCTGTCCTTCCTCATAGCCTCACTACACACTGTATCTACTTGTACTTTAACTGCCCCATCCTCAGCCCTATCATTCCGGCTCCCATTCCCCTGCCAAAGTAGTTCAAATCCCCCCCAGCAGCTCATGCAAACCTAACCACAAAGATATTGATCCACCATGGTTTCAGGTGTAACCCATCCTTTTTGTACAGGTCATACCTTCCCTAGAAGAGATCGCAATCTATATACTACTAAAACTCTCATGCTCCTTCTGCCTGTTTGTGACCTCCAATTAGCGCAAACGGTGCATTACAGCGGCACTTTTTTTTTGGCTAAATCGAATTAAAATGCGCTAACTTACAGAATACAGGCTAAGTTCAGGGTTATATATTCGTATAAAATTGCTCATTCGCAAAAAATCAATAGGCCCCCTTTTAACCCAAGAGCCAATCCGCCATCATAGAAATCAGGACACGACAGCCTGACGCATGCGCACGGCCAGCCGCAGCAGTGACACCTACCGGAGCAAAAGGGCAGGGCAGCTCTATTTTGAGGGGTCACATTCTGCCCATCACCATCAGCATGTGCAGGATTGGGACAGATCTAACTGCCACCCATCAATAAGAGATAATTAAATCTTATTGTAATGACGTACTTCGAGACACCCATAAAACCCTTTGCTGCAGTCAAAGGACAGCGGTGACTATATCACATCCATTTAGGAGAGCACCAACCACATCATCAAGAATAATCAGCATCCTTTGGTGTTATTGTTTCATATCTTTTATCCAGCATTAGGGTAAAAAGGTCAGCCTAATTATGTCGTGTGGAGAGGGAAGGGGGGCATTATGGTCAAGAGATGACACCAAGCATCGTCGGGAAGTGGCAAGGAGATGGAGAGAACAAGAATCGGATGAGGCCAGGGCCGCACGACTCCAGGATCAAACAGTCAGGACAAGAAAAGATGAGAGAAGAAGAGACAGAGGAGGAGAGGCATGCACGTCTCCAGGATCAGAGACAAACAACAAACAGCAGAAGAGATGAAGAGACAAGGTTGAAAGGACTGCACATCTCCACAATGACAACAAGAGGCACCAGGTTGGCAGATAAACCAGAAATGACGCCATCAAAAGTGTCCTTTGTTAAACAAGGAGCTATATTTGTTTTGCTACACTTCGTTCTTCTTTAATAAACTGAGGTTTTCTACTTCAGTTTCCAAAGCAAAGCGATACCAATAGCACTCAGGAAAATTTAATGTTCATTCTGGTCACATCAGACTGCAATACCCTTCTCTTAAAGGGTGCCCCAATGGGTCACCCCGTTGTCTAGTGATCCATAAATCTGAAGCCTTGCCCCCTGCTTCAATTCCACAGCCTCACATTCCTATGCCAAATCACTCTATTTTTACCCTCACTGGCACATTGCACAGGTAGAAATCCAGAGATTACTACCTAGAAGTCCTGCTTTTCAGCTTTCTGCCAAACTCACTATATTCTTTCTTCAGGAAATCCTCCCATATCCTACCTATGTTGTTGGTATCAATATCAATATGTTCCATGACTTCTGGCTGTGCACCCTCCCCCTTTAGAATGCTCTGGACCCAATCCAAGACATGCCTGACCCTGGCACCTGGAGACAAAATACTATCTGGCTGTCTTTATCATATCCACAGAATCTTCTGCTTGTTCCTCTAACTATGGAATCCCCTATTGCTACTGCAGTACTCTTCTCCCCCATTCCCCTCTGAGCCACAGAGCTAGACTCAGTGCTAGAGACCTGCTTGCTACAGCTTCTCCCTGGTAGGCCATTCAATCCCCCCCCTCCCAAATAGTATGAGAAGGCTAAATAAATCTTTCACCAGTCCAGCAATGGACTGCGGAAAGTGTCATTTGCATCATTTTTTCTTTGTCTCGTGCTTGGAGAGCACACAAGTGACACCATGCTTCCAATGTCAACATAGCATGCCCACAACTCACTAAACCTAACTCGATCATTTCTGAAATGTTGGAGGAAACCAGATAACCCAAAGCAAAGCCACATGGTCACGGGGAGAACGCATAAGCTCCTTACAGACAGCGGCAGGAATTGAACCCCAATCAGTGATTGCTGGCAGAGTAAAGCAATTGTGCTAACTGCTCCAGATACAAAACTGTGATTTTTCTAGTCATTTCAAAGTGTGACTTTCTTTCCCTCAAGCCAAAGTGTGGCAAGCCCTCAGTTTCAGCACATTTAATCAAGGAAAAGAAATACAAGAGAAATTTAATACAGTTTTGTGCTATCATTTGAAGATTCTGCTGGCAACATTGTTAAAAGCACAAACTGTTGACCAGGCAGCAGTATTTTTCTTTTGCAACCTCTGTTAACTGAGTTGAAGCAACAATTCCGTACTGTAACTGTTGATTGGTTTATCATATATGTAAGGGGTTTCTTCTTTTATGTTACTGCATAGGCTAATTAAAATGGCTTCTTTGTTATGTTATAATTAAAATGGCTTCTTTGTATATTAACTGCTGAAAAAGTTCTCCCGCTAGCAGCTTGTTGGGGTTATGTTATTGATAAGAGAGAAACGAACCAATTGGGATAGATGTTATTCTTTCTAGTGTGTCTGTAAGTTATTGTGATGCATGGGTTTTTGGGGAGGGAGGAGGAGGAGGGGGAGAGGGAGGAGGAGGGGGGGAGGGAGGAGGAGGGGGGAGGAGGGGGGAGGGAGGAGGAGGGGGGAGGAGGAGGGGGGGAGGAGGGGGGAGGGAGGAGGGGGGAGGAGGAGGGGGGGGAGGAGGAGGGGGGGGAGGAGGGGGAGGAGGGGGGGGGAGGAGGGGGGGAGGAGGGGGGGAGGAGGGGGGGGGGAGGGGGGGGGGAGGAGGGGGGGGAGGAGGAGGGGGGGGAGGAGGAGGAGGGGGGAGGAGGAGGGGGGAGGAGGGGGAGGAGGGGAGGAGGGGGAGGAGGGGAGGAGGGGGAGGAGGGGGGGAGGGGGAGGAGGGGGGGAGGAGGGGGGGAGGAGGGGGGGAGGGGGAGGGGGGGAGGAGGGGGGGAGGAGGGGGGGAGGAGGGGGGGAGGAGGGGGGGAGGGAGGAGGGGGGAGGGAGGAGGGGGGAGGGAGGAGGGGGGAGGGAGGAGGGGGGAGGGAGGAGGGGGGAGGGAGGAGGGGGGAGGGAGGAGGGGGGAGGAGGAGGGGGGAGGAGGAGGGGGGAGGAGGAGGGGGGGGGAGGAGGGGGGGGGAGGAGGGGGGGGGAGGAGGGGGGGGAGGAGGGGGGGGAGGAGGGGGGGAGGAGGGGGGGGGAGGAGGGGGGGGGAGGAGGGGGGGGGAGGAGGGGGGGGGAGGAGGGGGGGAGGAGGGGGGGAGGAGGGGGGGAGGAGGGGGGGAGGAGGGGGGGAGGAGGGGGGGAGGAGGGGGGGAGGAGGGGGGGGAGGAGGGGGGGGGGAGGAGGGGGGGGAGGAGGAGGAGGGGGGAGGAGGAGGAGGGGGGAGGAGGAGGAGGGGGGAGGAGGGAGAATGAATGAGAATGAGAATATGGACAAGGTGCTGTGAGCTGGCTAATGGGGTCGGGCCCCAAGCAGGAGTCCGAGGTTTTTGGCAAGGTGAGGAGATGGAGAGTCTGGTCGACCACTGTGGTTGGTCCCAGGCGGCGGGCTGAGGTGGTCAGAGGGGATCAAATGGTGAAGAGAGGATCGTTACTAGAGCTCCAACTGTTTGTGTATGAAGAGATTAAACTTTGATAAGTGTGGCGCCTTTTATTTCCCTTTTATATTTTATCTCTATTAATTACATAGTCCCAGTAATATCTATAAACTGTAGTTCATTTAATCATGTATGATGTATTGTCTGTTATTTGGCGGGGTGGGGTACATCACACAGCATCCACAGAAACTTAGTTACCCAGTTTGGCAGGGCTGAGGGCTGAGGGCTGTTTCCCCTAGATGACAGTGAGTTGAGCGACCTGAGGCTTGCCAGGGGGGGCTACATATACTTTTGCTGGAAAGTGATCTGGACTGGCTCTTACGGTCTCCAAGAGGATATTCCCTACTAAAGCCTCACAGTCCAAATGGGCAATTTGCATTTGTGGTTCTCACACCAACACACACCTATGGAAGGATTGATGTTTGAAAATGAGTAAATTGAAGGGAAAGATGGAGATAAGAGTCTGGCAATAGGGAATGATGACATGGATTAATTTGCCTGGCTTTTGCTGGTAAATACCAGCACTTCTGAACAGAACAACCAGCACCTACCAAGGAAACTTGGGGCTTCCTTGCATTTGCTAAGTACGGAAAGTCTGAAACTATTGATAGAAAAAGAAATCAGGTTCTGTTAATTCAGACAAATATTAGATTTCCAACCAAGCAGTCCAACACAGTTTTCCTGGAATGCCCAGCACTTACATTGGGAATTATCTCTCAGATCTCATGCCAGGTTGAATGTGAAGCAAAACTAAAGGCCTTGTTGATTTCAACAGGGATTAAGCTACTGTCATCATCAAAGAAGATATTAATATTTGATGTCTATTTAATAAATAGTTGTTAATTGTTTATCAGTAGATGGTCTGGTTAAGTCCATATTTATTTTTTCATAGGTTTTATTTCAGACTTCAAATTCAGTATGTTTAAATCTGAGTTGGAGTCAGCCCTCGAGCCTTTCAGAGGTATTCTGGTACCGAGCATCCTCGATTCATCAATAGAGGCCCTGTCACTGCTGAAGGCACATTGCTGGATTGCGGGACAGAAAGATGTGCACGCAGAAAGGTGTAAACAAGTTAAATTTCCCTTATCTCCACAAGTGCCAACCCGGGAAAAGAAAACAAGCAGCAATTCTTGGTGGGAAAAGGGAAGATCTGGCTCACCAACTGGAAAATGTGATTATTCCCTTCAAAGCAAAATGCACCAACGAAATTCAAGGTGCAGTTTCTTACTCCAAAGCTAAGTACTCCAATATAATTCAGACTGTTTACACAAAGATCAATTCTGCTCCCAAATCTGCGGAGAATTGTGAAATTGTGACCAGACCCTTTAACGTTGTAAACTAGGTTCCAAATCAATTATTCCTAAATTTCGATCAGTTGTGGTGAAAAAAATCTCAACGGTAAAAAACAGCTTTGCAGCTTCAGTCTCAGCATAAGGGAAACATAAAAAAATGTAGAATTAGCTTGAACTAATAAATCAAACTACTTCCAAATTTTATTTCTGCGAGTATTTCCAGCAACTACTTACCTCCTATGAATGAAAAGAGGCACTTTGTTTCAGAACATCTAATCCACAAA
The DNA here is from genome assembly GCF_030028105.1 of Mobula birostris. NCBI lineage: Eukaryota > Metazoa > Chordata > Chondrichthyes > Myliobatiformes > Myliobatidae > Mobula > Mobula birostris. The sequence continues at coordinate 21,983,884 of NC_092389.1, forward strand.
TATTTTCCTAACTGATAGACTTTGCATCAATTAGTTGCTTCGTAGATCTTTTCTACATCTTCCAAACAGCTTGATGGAGCAGTTGGAAATTGGCTTGAAGTAGGGAATCATTATGTAACTTCCAGATCAAAGTCATGGAACGGCCAAGTAACAGCCGTCTGTACTTTAAGCTTCAAGGTTTATTGCAAGCACACTGCCCCGTTTGCTTCATCATCATCATCTTAAAGTGAGGAATATTTATCTAAGGCTATTTTGTTTTAGATTTGGAACCAAATACACCTCATTCTACTTTTATTGCTCTACATGTGGGGTCTGCAGCTATTTCTAGGAACACAACCTTCGTTATTACAACAGGACTTCCTCAGGGATTCCCATCAAACAATCCTGTGCCCTCCGATTTTCAAGGGCAATGGTATCAACTTAGAAGCTTTTAGTATTGATTAACTTAAAGAAAAGATTCCATGCCACTGCATCTCTTCTCCAATTATTGCGGCAAGTGAGCTAAACAAAACTGTACAGCTGTCACTTTCAGAAGTACCTCTGCCTTTGAAAGAGGGACCAGATCAAATTACAAGTGACAGATCTGTACTTGTCTACAATTATACTCCATGTGTAAACAACTGTTCTGCTCTTGAATCTGCCAAGGAGCATGCTGACATAAGCCTCTGCTGCTATCAGTTGGTCATGTTTGCTTTCAAAAGGGCATGGAGGACAAATTAAAGTCAAATTACAAGGTGCAAGCTTTTTGGCAGGCAAAATAAAACAGATGATTTAGAAAAATTGTCATGCCATATGTTATGAATAAGGATACATGCATTTCAAGGCCACCACTTTTGTCCGAATTTCACCCTCTTAAGCTGAAAATCTTAAAACATGATAGCTTAAATAGATCTAACTTAAGAACTATGGCTTTAGACATGATAATAATCAAAAAGTATTAAAATGTCTGCTTTATCTAAATTTGTGGCTCACAATCTCTAACAGGTTCCGCGTTAGAGCATGAGGTTTTAACAGTACTGGAGCAATGTATTTGGAAAAGTAGCAAAAGGTAAGTTACAAATAAAAGAAGAATATGGAACAAGATGTGTACCCTCCAACCCATCAGTCCCCAGGTCTTTAAATGGAAATGCCATGCTATTATCAGATGTTTATGGGGTGTATGGGTAGGGGTATAAGATTCTACATCATATAAACAAGTGAGGCTTTCACTCAATGAAATGGGAGCCACTGATCCGTTTCCCTCAGATGAAAGGAAATGCTAGAAATCTGGTATGATTGACATCCTGTTGCAAAGATAGATCATATAAATTTTTTATATTTAAAAACATTTTAATAATAGATGAGACAACGGGATGAAATCAGTTGCCAGGAGTGTAAGACTGCAATCAATGCTACAGTCATAGACTTGTTATTAAATGCAAAGCAAAGAACTGAAAGTATGAGACACAATAACCCTTTTAAAATGGTCCATTCAGCTTGACTGATTCATGAGCACATTTTGATCAAAGTACATTCTTCAATTACAAATAAGAGAAAATCTGCAGATGCTGGAAATCCAAGCAACATACACAAAATGCTGGAGAAACCTAGCAGGCCAGGTAGCATGTATGGAAAGGATTTCATCCTGAGGAAGGGTCTCGGCCTTGAACTGTATTCTTTTGTATCCTTATTAATTTTAGTGTGTTATGTTCTTTAATTTCTGGCTTCAATCATTGTTTTGGATAGTTCAGACAATGATTCAGTGGGCCATGCTAACCAAGAAACAGTTGACACAATTGGCTCATCCCTTTGGTGACTGTCCATTGAACACAGCTGGAAGGGAAGGCAGAGAGACATGTGGACTCAGCTGCAATGCTTCTGTCGTTGAAAACCGTACTGACATTCATCCACTTGAAAGATACTCATTCAGCCAGCAATTGTGTCTTTCAAACCCTCCAGCAACAGTGAACAGTTTCACTGAGTCTGCTCTACCATTTCATCATGGCTAATCTAATTTTCCTCTCGTCCCCAATCTCCTGCTTTCTCTCTGTATCCCTTCATGCCTGGATCAATCAGGAATCTATCAAACTCTGCCTCAAATATACATAAAGACTTGGCCTCCACAGCGGCCCGTGGCAAAAAATTCCATAGATTCACCACTCTCTGGCTAAAGAAATTCCTACTCATATCCGTTCTAAAAGGGCGCCCCTCTACTCTGAATCTGTGCCCTCTGGTCTTAGACTCTCCCACCATAGGAAACATCCTCTCCACATCCACTCTTTCAAATCTTTCATCACTTGATACATTTCAAAGAGGTCTCCGCTCATCCTTCTGAATTCTAGTGAATACAGGTCCAGAGCTGTCAAACACTCTTCATATGACAAGGATTCAATCCTGGAATCTTTTTTATGAATCTCCTTTGAACTCTCTCCAGTTTCAGCACATCCTTTCTAAGATAAGGGGCCCAAACCTGCTCACAATGCTCCAAGGTCTCATCAGTGCTTCATAAAGTCTTAACATTACATCTTTGCTTTTATATTCTAGCCCTCTTGAAATGAACGTTAAAATTGTATTCACCTTCCTCACCACAAACTTAACCTGCAAATTAATCTGAGGGAATCCGGCACAAGGACTCTTAAGTCCCTTTGCGCATCTGTTGTTTTGTATTTTCTCTCCATTTAGAAAATAGTCAACCCTTTCATTTCTTCTACCAAAGTGCATGACCATACACTTCCCAACACTATAATCTATCTGCCATTTCTTTGCCCATTCTCCTAATCTAAGTCCTTCTGTAGCTTCTCTGTTTCCTCAAAACTACCTGCACCTCCACTTATCTTCATATCGTTTGCAAATTTTGCAACAAAGCCATCAATTCCATCATCCAAATCATTGACATATAACGCAAAAAGAATCGGTCCCAATACAGACCCTCGTGGAACACCAATTGTCACTGGCAACCAATGAGAAAAGGCTCCCTTTATTCCCACTCTTTGCCTCCTGCCAATCAGCCACTGCTTTATCCATATTGGCATCTTTCCTCTAATACCATGGGCTCATAGCGTGTTAAACAGCCTCATTTGTGGCCACCTGTCAGGATCCTTCTGAACATCCGAGCACACAACATGAACTGATTTCACTTTGTCTATCCTGCTTGTTATTTCTTCAAATAATTCCAACAAATTTGTCAAGCAAGATTTTCCCTTAAGGAAACCATGCTGACCACAGCCTTTTTTATCATATGCCTCCAAGTACCCTGAGACCGCATCTTTAATAATCGACTCCAACATCTTCCCAACCATTGAAGTCAGTCTAACTGGCCTATAGTATTCATGGGTATTCATGTATCGTTCAATGACAATTAGTCTTGAACTTATTTCATTTACCTCTCAGCCAGAGCGAGGTTTTGTAATAAATTACTATAATGTTTTATTATAAATTACTATAAGTTGCACATTGCACAATTAGACAGAGATGTAATGTAAAGATTTTTACTCCGCATGTATCTTCAAGGACCGCTGTCTCAGAATGGCAGCATCCATTATTAAGGATCTCCAGCACCCAGGGCATGCTCTTTTCTCGCGATTGCCGTCAGGTATGAGGTACAGAAGCCTGAAGGCACACACTCAGCGATTCAGGAACAGCTTCTTCCTCTCTGCCATGCGATTCCTAAATGGACATTGAACCCGTGGACACTGCCTCACTTTTTTAAAATATAGTATTTCTGTTTTTGCATAATTTTTAATTTATTCAATGTATGTATACAGCAATTGATTTGAGTTATTTATTATTATTTTATTTTGTGTTTTTTTCTATGTTATGTATTGCATTGTACTGCTGCTGCTGCTAAGTAACAAATTTCACATTACATGTGGGTGATAATAAACCTGATTCTGAGATGAAGGATGCAAGAAATAAAGTCAATTCAATTCACTAATCCTATAACCTCACTTTTCCACTTTAATTGTGAACCCTCTTGCTGTTTAATCTTTCACCCTTACACCACGTTAGAAACATTCACCTTTTCCTAGATCCTCTTCTTTAACTCTATTATGATTTTTGATGAAACGTCCCTGACCAAGACACTTAATTTCAAAATAAAACAAAATGCCGGAAATTGGAAAAGTAAAAAGTCAAAAATTCTAGAAATATTCGACAGGTCAGGTAGCAGCTGTGAAATTTGAAACAGAGGCAACACATCAGAAAACAGAGGAAGGTTCATCAATCTGAAATTTAACTCCGTTTCTCTTTCCTCACATGCCGCCTTCAGCCCATTGCATCTACGTTGACCATGGGGCCCACAAACCTGATGTGTGTGCATTTACCCTGTATCCCTCTAAATTCCTCCTCTTTGTGAACTTATCCAAATGTCTTAGAAATGTTGTTATTGTTTCTATCTCAGTGGAATAAAAGCTATCTTGACAAATACATTTTGCCTGTGGATATCTAACAGGATGAAAGTCTTGGAGAGATTTACAAGAATCTGTGCAGTTACAATGCATCTGAGTCACATCAATTGCAATTAAATACCTTTTCAGAGGGCCTAGCACTGAAATTATCGGACAAACTAGGCTCAAAAATGAATACATCACAATACTGCTGTTGGTGATAGCATCTGACTGTATAACTCTCTTCTCAAGATCTCAGGATGAGTTAGTCAGCTCACGGTCGAATCCACTGACCACAGAGCAACCATGTTTAGACTCTCTCCATCTGGTTAGCAGTGATCGGATGTGAAATTACCAACCTCAGAAAGACTGCAGGATGATCAATGCAACCACGATAAGTCTTCACAGGTGTAGCAGATGCACTTTCAAATCTGCAACAAAGCCACACAACTTGGAAAGTTGATGAAAAAATTGGTGATTGGTGTTGAATTTAAAATCTGTTCTCAATACTAATATTTCTCAAATTGATCAATGTAAAACAATCAACTATAATTTGGTTAATGAAACACCCTTTTACTCCGACTAAATGGCAGCAGTTTACTAAACAATTCAAATGTGACAATGTTAACCTGGCACAACAGATTCCAAATGAAAGCAGAAAATGCTGGAAGTACTTAGCAAGTCAGGCACAACTTGAGGAAGGAGAAACAGTACATGATTTAATTCAGGATCTTTTCACAACTTGGAACAAGCCAGCATCATAGATGCATTCAAACTCCCTGGTGTTTCACAAGGCAGACTTCTCTTCCTATTCCAAGATCCAGATTCAATGTCATGCTTTAGCACATGTATGCTTCTGATCTCTCTCTGCTACAACACTCATTTACCTTACGTCAACAACGCCGGTCCGCAGTCTCACTTTATCCTTCACAAAAACAAGGGTGGATTCCCGACCTGAAATATTAACTGTTTCTCTTTTCACAGATGCTGACTGACCTGCTGAGTGTTTCCAGTGTTCTCTCTTTTATTTTAGAATTCCCATATATGCAGCTTTGATTTTCTTTAAATGAGTGGTTAAAATTTGAGTGATGCAATGATAAGCAGGGAAAACTTAATTGTCAAATGAGATACTTCAATAGGAGGAGCTAAAGATGGCACCAGAGATTTCTGCTGACCTTGGTGACTTCTTTGAGTTCATCCACAAAGCAGCTTAAATTTCTGGGTTTTTTTTTCTTTCAAGGTGGCTGGGGTCCTGTTGGAGTATATGATCTACAGCTATGCTCAAACAGCGTTCTTCATGGACGGTGGGTTCTAGTTCTTCAGACCTTGCCGAGCAGCCTGCATTTCGGGATCTCCAGGAGCAGCTTGGAAACATGCGCCTTTAATGTGCAGCCTTGTGGACGACCCAATTCCTCACCGATGTTGCCAACTGAAACATTGCAGGAGATCAAAACATCGAGGCAGTGGCTGCAGTTGTCAGAGGCTTCTGCCTCGAGCAGCCGCTCTCTCCCTCCTGATGGCGAGAGAGAGTTTGTTGCTGATTCTTGAATCAGGGAAACTCAGAATAAGTGACACTGCAGACTAACATCGAAACAGCGAGATGGTGGCCTCTCCTCACTATTGCAGGAGTGATATCTCTGTCTCCCTTGTTAGTGAGAAAGAGGGCCTATTGTCGAAGTGTTGGACGAAAGATAGTTTTAGATGGACTACAGATCATACTTACTGGGAGTTTGCTATTGCTTGAATGGTGGGTGATGGGGGGGCTGATGCTTTCTGCTGGAATAAGTTGGGGGGGAGGCTGTGGCTTGTTGCTTTGCTGCTGTTTGTGCATGGCAGGGGAGGGGGGGCTTTGGGGTTCTGACATTTTACTGTCATTCATTCTTTCCGGTTTCCTCTCTCTGTAGCGTGGATGTCTGTGAAGAGTAAGAATTTCAAGTTGCACACTGCTAACATTCTCTGACATTAAATCGAACCATGGAACATTCAAAATGAGGCCTCTGCCCTCAACTCTTCCCTGTCCTACCTGGTGAATGGTGTCTCCTATGTCAGAATGCTGTTCATCAACTTCATTTCAGCATTCAATACGATCATTCCTCAGAAGCTGGCAGGTAAACTGTCCTTGTTGGGTCTCAACCCCTCCCTCTGCAGCTGGATCTTGGACTTCTTGACAGAGAGCCCTCAGACAGTCCGCGTTGACAGCAAATTCTTCAGCTCCATCATGCAGAGCACTAGCACCCGCCCCCCCCGCCAAAGTTGCACACTCAGCCTACTGTTGTCCACGTTGCTGACGCACAACTGTATTTCTGGAATCCAGCTCTGATCACATTGTTGAGTTTGCTGACAACAAGACAGTGGTTTGCCTCATTAGCAACAGTGATGGGTCGCCATACAGAGAGGAGGCAGAGAAGCTTGTGGGCTAGTGCGAATACAAGAACTTGAGTCTCATTGTGGACAAGACTAGAGAGATGATTGTGAACTTCAGGAAGGTGCAGGCTGACCACTCCCAGCAGCACATCAATGTGTGCAGTAGAGAGTGGTCTTAACATGGAGAGAGTCAGGAGCATCAAATTTCTTGGAGTGCACATCACAGATGATCTCACCTGATTTCTCAGCACCACCTCTTCCACGTCCTGAGGAGATTGAAGTGAACAAGGATCCCCAGCCCCATTCTAACACCATTGAGAATGTCCTGCCCAGCTCTAGTATGGAAATATCTGGCATGGGAATTGCAAGGTATCTGACTGCAAGGCCCTGAAGCCGATTGTGAGGACTCCTGAGAGGATCATCGAGTTCTCCCTTCCCCAATTTGGTTGACCTCCTACTGTAAGGCAGAAGATACCGCAGTATAAGAACAAGGCTGGGTAACAGCTTCTTCCCTCAGGCTGCAAGACTTCTGAACACACTGTTACTACCCAGTACACATTATTTATGACAGTGCCAGTAACAGTAATACTCTTGTATATTTAACTGTACACTCAGTGGCCACTTCATTATGTACCTTTTGTACCTAATAAAGTGGCCACTGAGTTTATGTTTATGGCTGTCGGTTGCTGTAGCTCATCCACTTCAAGGTTCGATGTGTTGTGCGTTCAAAGATTCTCTTCTACACACCAGTGTTGTAACACATGGCTATTTGAGTTATTGTCTCTTTCCTGTCAGCTTGAACCAGTCTTGCCATTTTCCTCTGACCTCTCTCATTAACAAGATGTTTTCTCCCACAGAACTGCCACTCACTGAATGTTTTATTGTTTTTTTTTTGCACCATTCTCTGTAAACTCTGGAGACTGTTGTGCATGAAAATCTCAAGAGATCAGCAGTTTCTGAGATACTCAAACCATCAACAAATATTCCACAGTCAAAGTCACTTAGATCACATTTTTTCCTCATTCTGACGTTTGACCTGAAGAACTGACCCTCTTGCTCATGCCTGTGCGCTTTTATGCATTTGGTTGCTGCCACATGATTGGCTGATTAGATATGTATTTGCATTAATGAGCAAGTGTACAGGTGTATCTAATAAAGTGGACACTGAACGTATGTTGTATATGGATTTTATCTCAACTTGTACATCAGAATACTTTTTAAACCTTATTCTGTTAATATAATTTTATGTTCTGTATGTGAGAAATGTGCTGTGTTTTGCACCTTGATCCCTAAGGATCAAGCTGTATACATGTGTATGGTTGAGTAACAATAAACTTGAACTTAAAAGTTGTTCAGGTTTGCTGAATTCCTTTTACAGCATCTTTTGAGAACTGAAATAGAGGCTGGTCATACATAGTGAATTAGCTTACTTGCATTTATCCTGCTTGGAGGGCACTAAGGCTACGTCCACACTACGTGGATAATTTTGAAAACAAAGCTTTTTCTCTTTGTTTTGACCCTCCGTCCACATTGAAACGGCGTTTTCATCCCCCGAAAACTGAGCTTTTCTAAAACACTCTCCAGAGTGTGTAAATTTGAAAACGATTGTTTCGCATTGTAGTGTGGACGGGGTAAACGGAGATATTTAAAAGTGCTGTCGTGACAACACCATGACAACAATGCTTTTTCTGCTTCTGCTTGGTACTGCGCAAGCACTGCCAGACGGCTGTTATAACGCACAGTCGGTGTGAATGGCGTGAGAGTTAAATTGTAAAGTGAGCTTTTTTGATTATATCCCCTAAATTGATTTGATTGAGTCTATCTTTAAAAATATTAATGTCAGAAATACTGCGCAGGTCTGGCGGCAGAAGATTCCACTCTCTTGTTGATCTTGGGTAGAGGACGGCTTCATGCGTGTGTTGTTTACTTTATTGTCTACGTTAATAGCTTGTTTGGAATTAAACATCTCCACGTTCTCCACTGCTTTGCTGACTTTGTAGTCATTTGTAACTCGCAGAAGCAGCTTGACTTCATTGTCTGTCTAAACGAAGTCTGGTCTGCTTTTTCTAGTGGAGGTTTTCTTTGTATTCCTCAAAGACATTGTTGAAAACTTTCTTTTGCTGTTGTTGTAGGTACTCTAGTTTTTGACCAATGGAAATAGCACAATGCCGCCGCGGAAACGTAAATATTATACCGTTTCCTCTTCGATTGTTTTCTGTAGATGTGTCTGCTCATGCCCAGTAGTAGATTCGCCCAAATATCTGTTTTAACGTGGACAAAAATATTTTGAAAAACGCCTAGTGTGGACACCTGCCGTTTTTACTCAACACCGACGTTTTCAAAAGTATCCAGTCTAGTGTGGACATAGCCTAAGAATTTGGCAGCGAGAGGCAAATCATTTGCATTCGGTAGATTGGGTCTGAAAAGCTTTAAGTTTGATATTCAGCTGATTTCCATTTTGTTGAAACACAACCAGGCAGTAAACAAATGCTATAATACAAGAGCAAAATGGAATCCATGAAGATCAGTCATTCACAGTGTTCCATATTAATCTATCACTGTGTTTTGTGAACCATTCTAGCAAAATATGAAACTGTGAATTGTTAGATCAAATGAGTACAAAGTAGTCCTAACCAGCAGTTCAGAGTTAAGGTTGATTTATACTTGTGTGTCAAATGTACGCCGTAGGTACAGTGTCGCGGCGTAGCCTGACACACACCTCTCCCAAAATGTAACTACGCATCACAGCGACACAGATCACAACGAGTTTGATTGGTCCGCTTGGTAGCATTGCATTTCCTCCTACGCTGCAATAGCTTCCCATTGGGTGACTGAAGGGCAAGGAAGGAACTCTGGCTGTAATGCTTTCCATAAAGTTTTACAGACCTCCAGAATTATAGAGGACCCTGTACTTGAGTTTGTAGCTAGCTGCTACAGCCTGTTGACTTTCACCTGAAGCTAAAACTCGAATGGTGATTGCCAGTCTATGAGTATACCATGCGCACGCTGATGCAAAATAAATGGTTGGAGACGATGAACCAAATCGTCAAATCTACCTGCCGACATCCAAAAATATTTGAAATGCATTTCCTCGTCCACGTCTCTCAGTGGCCAGACAAGCACAGAAAATTCAGCCTCCTTCAGTTTCAGTCGTCATTGTTTGAAGTTTGAGTTTCTTCATGTTGAGTTTCAATACGAAGAAACTCAACACAGTGGCATAGAAACCCCACCGCCAACTAGCATTTTGATGGTGAATTGCAGAGCGATGCAGACAGACCAACGCACAAGTATAAATGCTCACAACGGCATAGCCTACTTGTGTAGGCACTTGAGTAAGCCAGCGCGCACAAGTATAAATCAGCCTTTAATTTTAATGTGGGTGTCTTTCTTTATTGCCTTGTGCGAAAAAAAACTTTGGAAATTTGGCCAATGAATGAGATTTCAATCTCATTTTGGCCTGAAATGTTGACTGCACTCTTTTCCAAGATGCTGCCTGGCCTGCTGAGTTCTGCGAGCATTTTGTTTGCATTGCTGGGATTTCCGGCATCTGCAGATTTTCTCTTGTTTGCGATTTGAGTCTACTACTTTGTCTATTTAATCACCACTGTACCAAAACATGCAGGAAGCATGCTATGATTTATATTTTGCTAGTAAATAGAAAGTTAAGGAAGGTAAAACTTTGAAGGATCCACAGCTTTATGATCTGAAAGTCACTGTTAAATTGATCACCATGATATGAGGAGCAATATCATTTGCCATAGGCAGGCATCTGTGTCAGGCAAATAAACTAACCTTTTGTCATTACCATTGGAGTCAATTACCAACCAAGGCATTACTTAGATTATTCTTGTACTACTTCAGTCAGTTCAATAAGTACTTTGCACCTCGTTACCCCTCTCTATTACCAGTAGATTTCAAGCAAAATCAAGTCATTAAACAGTTTCAATCAGCTTTTTCCACCTCATTAAAATGCGATTACCTTCTTGACTTAAAACTGGTGACTTTTAGTGTTAACAACAGGAATTCTGCAGATGCTGGAAATTCAAGCAACACACATCAAAGTTGCTGGTGAACGCAGCAGGCCAGGCAGCATCTGTAGGAAAAGGTGCAGTCGACGTTTCAGGCCGAGACCCTTCGTCAGGGCCCATTTAATTCCTGATGAAGGGTCTCGGCCCAAAACGTCGACCGTTTACTCTTTTCCTAAAATGCTGCCTGGACTGCTGAGTTCCCCCAGCACTTTGTGTGCATTTCCTGCATTTGTATTTTCATTTTTGATTTTCATGATGAGAAGTTCAGTGCTCCAAGCTCAGAACCCCATAAAGCTTGTAAATTCGAATCCTGGCTTTTCTTTTATTCTACCACTGTCAACAAAAAGTACAAATCAAAGCTCACAGAGGATTCTTGAAAAGAAGGTATAATGTGATGCATACCGAAAATATGAGGACCATTTCTTCTGAATTTAAAACATAGAGCTACATGCACATGATAAACATTTTGTTTGACACCGAAGTGATTTTGCAACCAATGTTTCAGATCAACGTCTTGCAGTCCTGCTATATACATTGATGAATGGCTCCGGAGAATTCTAAGAAGAGATGCCAAGAAAATTCTCATCTTCCTTGAACTCATTCTCATCTGAGCACATGAGGGGCAACAGAAGGATGAAATGTTTCCAGCCTCTGTGAAGAGTCAGAGACTTGTAAAGCATAGAAGCAGGCCTTTTGGCCCACCAAGTTCATGCCAGCCTTTGTACTCATCTACATTAATTACATTTACCTACATGAAGATTGTATCCTTTCTTATTTAAATGTCTGTCTCTTAAAAGTTGTGATATTATCTGATTCCACTACATACTTGTACAGGTAAGTGTATAGTGTATGGGTAGAGTGAGTGGGTATGAAAATGGGTACAGTAAAGAAATGGTTCGTAAGGCCAGTGATGTTGTGGGGATGGAACTGGACTCTCTCACAGTGGTGTCTGAAAAGAGGATGCTGTCTAAGTTGCATGCCATCTTGGACAATGTCTCCCATCCACTACATAACGTACTGGGTGGGCACAGGAGTACATTCAGCCAGAGATTCATTCCAGCGAGATGCAGCACTGAGCGTCATAGGAAGTCATTCCTGCCTGTGGCCATTAAACTTTACAACTCCTCCCTTGGAGGGTCAGACACCCTGAGCCAATAGGCTGGTCCTGGATTTATTTCATTATTTACTGGCATAATTTACATACTACTATTTAACTATTTATGGTTCTATTACTATTTATTATTTATGGTGCAACTGTAACAAAAACCAATTTCCCCAGGGATCAATAAAGTATGACTATGACTACGTTAACAAGTAGGAATTTATGTTGTTGGGCAGATTGACCTTTGATACTAAATAAAGGGGGGAACAATATATGACCCTGGTAGACCAGATGACAATACATGAAAACAAGCTAAAAACGCATATTTGCGTAAAAGCAATTAACTTGTCTGTAAAAATGTTTTTTATATTGTTTGATTGTAAGCTTAATAGAATGCATTGTCCCTGGGGAGGCAGAGGCCGACTGTTGATGGCCACCCAATTGTGGGACCTGCAGGTGTGAAGGATGTATGTTGGCCTAATATGTGACCAGGACTTGGAATTGGCCCAAGTTGGGGTCGTGTAGGTGTCGGATTGGATGCTTGGCCCCTTACAGCTGGACTAGGAGGTGGTGATAGAGCTATAAAGGTGGGCAATTTCTTTCTTGGGCAGACCACTCGCCTGGGTCCCACCTTCGAACCGAGCAGCCGAACCAGCACCAAGGACCTTCACCCCAGCCAGTCCATGGTCGATCGCCTGCTTCAGGGACCACGCAGACGTTGCTAAGTATACTCAGCAGTGTAGACTACTAGGGGTTGCTTAAGTTAGCCCTACTTATTAGTGGTGTAGGTAGTGTATGATATAAAGCATTTCTCGCAATTCTCTATTTTCTTCTTTGTATTAATAATAAAGTGGGTTTTGAAGGAACTATCGAGTTTGGGTCCCTTTATTCAAGCGAAACCAAATAGTTGCAGCATCCACTTGTTAGGTTATTCTATTTCGATATTAGATTTGCGGAACAATACTTTGGCAGTAAGTTTCCAATATCAACCCCTCTCTGTACCAAAGAAATTCCCCTTTAATCCTATTTAAAACAACTTCCTATCACTTTAAACCTATGCCCCCTTGTTCTTGATAACTCTACCATTTAAAAAAGGTTCTGACAATTTTCCCTGTCTATGATAATATTATATATCTCTATCAGATCGCTCCCTAGATGCCTTCATTCCAGGGAAAACAAGCCAAACCTATCCCATCTCCCCTCAAAGTAAATAATCTTCAATCCAGGCAACATTTTGGTAAATTTCCTCTGCACTCTCTCCAGTGAATCAGAATCGGAGTAATTTCATTCTTGCCATAGTACTGCAACAAGAACTGCACACAACACTCCAAGCAGCAAGTTGGAACTTAATGTCCTGACTTTTATTTCCTAATCCCAGATCTGTGAAGCCACACATCCCATATACTTCTTCATGATCCTACTTCATTGCCACTTAAATGAACATGAACCCTAATGTTCCCCTATTCAACATCCCTTAAGTGCTAAGCTATTTAGTTTATACATTCTATCCCTATATGACTTCTCAAACTGTATCTCCTTGCACTTGTAGGGATCTTCGTAAACTCCTAACGAATTAGAGGCACTGCACGTAAATGCAATTACGAAGGAAGCACGGCAGCACCTCTACTTCCTTAGGAGTTTGTGAAGATTTGGCATGACATTTAATACTTTGAGAAACTTCTATAGAAACGTGGTGGAAAGTATATTGACTGGTTGTATCACAGCTGGGCATGGAAATGCCAATGTCCTTGAAAATCCTACTAAAAGTAGTGGATATGGCCCTGTTCATCACGGGTAAAGCACATCTACATTAAACATTGCGACAGGAAAGCAGCATCCATCATCAGGGACACCTACCACCCAGGACATGCTCTCTCATTGCTGCTATCAGTAAGAAAGTACAGAATCCTCAGGACTTACACCACCAGCTTCAGGGACAGTTATTCCCCCTCAACCACCAGGCTCTTGAACCAAAGGGGATAACTTCATTCACTTGCCCCATCATTGAAAAGTTTCCACAGCCTATTGACTCACTTTCAAGGACTCTTCATCTCATGTTCTTAATAATTTCTTAATAATTATTGTTTTGTTATTTATTATTATTTCTTTTTTGCACTTGCACAGCTTGTGTTCTTCTGCACACTGGTTGAACGTCCAACTTAGTGATGTTTTTTGATGATTCTATTATGGTTATTATTTCATTAAGGAATATTGAGTATGCTTGCAAGAAAATGAATCTCAGGGTTTTATATGGTGATATACATGTGCTTCGATAATAAGTTTACTTTGAACTTTGATTAAGTTCCAAATATACCCAACTTTCTCTGTATCCTGCTGTAGCCTTAGATAACCAGACTCCCTATGCACAACACTAATTTTCATGACATCTGCAAACTTGCTAATTATTCTTCCTACATCAACATCCAAGTTGTTAACATGTGTCACAAACAACAAAGATCTCGGTGGTATACCACTGGGCACAAACTTCCAATGAGAAAAGTAACTTTCCACCATCATCTCTGTTTACAGTCAATTGCACAGTCAATAATTTGCCTTGGCTTCCTCTTGAGGTCTTCAGCTAATTCAATTCATGATCCATGAAATCACAACACAACTAAAGAGTACTGAATAAAATATCCTGATTGTAGCACTGGATGTGTATTCCAGCTGGCCTAAGCTGTTTAAATGGAGTTGAAACGCTGATATCCAACTAATAGTGTGGAATGTTGCCCAGGAATATCCTGTACACAAGCTGAATCCTGGAAATGAGGTGAGAAGTGTGACATTAAGGAAATATTTGAATGAATATGGATTTGAAAATTAAATTTGAAGTAATAAAGTTTCACTGACAAGCATCTTGCGAACACACTGAGAGATAGCTATGAGTGTTGGCATTCTTTTATCTGACCCCCAAAACAACATTGCAGTCCTACACAATTATTTTCAGCTACTTTCTAATGTCAGAAGTATGAATGTTTGCCAGTGATTGCACAATGCACAGTTCAATTTTCAACTCCATAGAACACTCCCTGCCGGTATGTAGCGAGACCTGGATAACATTCAGGCATGGGCAGATAAGTGGAAACATTTAGCAAGCAGCACAATACTGAAATATTGTTCATTTAAATCATCAGCAGTGCTTTGACATTTTAGATCACTTAATAACATCTCACTGCCCTTGTCCTCTTATGAAACATTGTGCTAAATAGATAGCAAGACAACTTTATATGATTTAGGCAAATAACTGAAGGGGAATCAATTTTACCAGGTCAAATGAAAAGTCTAATTGGTTTGCATGTATCTCTGTTGAAAATATTGCAAGATATATACAAACTTTATTATCATAAATATTTCAATGTTAGTACCTGTAACATGAAGTAGATTGGGATCAAACATTTTTCAGTTTGCTGTCATTGTTCCTTTCAACTTACTCATACCTGTTTCTGTTGGTGCACTTATTGTATCTATTCCATTAATAACGTGTCAATGTAATAATTCCTGTTAATTAAATACCAGTCAAGATGGAAAACCTTTCTACAAAATGGTTATAGTTACTCGTCATGCCAGTGGCCACCTACAAATTTGAAGAAAAATGCAAGGTGCATTGCATATCATTCTCAACAACAGAATGATGTTGAGAAGCTTGAGTGAGCTGGGGCTTTGCTCTTTGCAGCAAAGGAGAATGAAAGGACTTGTTAGAGATATATAAGGTGATAAG
Source organism: Mobula birostris (assembly GCF_030028105.1). Lineage (NCBI taxonomy): Eukaryota > Metazoa > Chordata > Chondrichthyes > Myliobatiformes > Myliobatidae > Mobula > Mobula birostris. The sequence continues at coordinate 21,999,460 of NC_092389.1, forward strand.
AGTTATAGATAAAGTGAACAAACAGCACCTTGGCTATGACTAATACTTTCCTTGAATCACCTTCTGGGGATCTTAACCATCTTTCCAGGTGAAGCAATGATTCATTTGCACTGCTTCCAACCTTGTGTACAGTGTTCACAAGGTGGCCTCCTCAACATTAGACAAATCAAAAGCAGACTGGGTGACTACTTTGCAGAATGCCGACGTTCAGTCCACAAGAGCAATCCTGAGCTTCCTATTGTCTGCCACTTGAATTCCGCATTCCACTCCCACTCCAATTTATTGGTCTGTCACCTCCTGTGTTGTTACAGTGAAGCCTATTGCAAGCTTGAGGAATAGCACCTCATCTTCCACATGGACAGATTGCAGCCTCTTAGACTCAATAATGAGGTCTACAACTTCAGGTAATTTGATTTCTCGGTGTGTAGCAGTCATCTATCCACAACATTATCTCAGTTTTTTTTATCATCTTTTTTTCCTTTCATTTATTTTCATCCCAGGAGTGGAGGACATAGCCATCCTACCCTGCTGGTCCTATAGCATCTCCTGCATTCTTTTGTCTCTGCACCCACATTTCTACTGTTTTCATTCACTCACTAACCAGATCACCTTACTTACAGCTAATCCTCAGGCTCACCCTGTTTTACCTAATAAGAGAGACAACCCACCCACCCCTCCCAGCATATTCACAAGCTTTTGCCTCCTTTTCAGTTCTGGCAAAGGATCATTGACCTGAAATGTCTGCATTCCTCTTCCCCCAGATACAGCCTCACCTATGGGTATTTCCAGCATTTTCTGTTTTTGGTTTAGATTTCCAGCATTAGCAGTTTTTTTTTAACCTTTGCCTATAGATGTACCTAAATGATCCAGTAACCAATATGCATTCAATGGCCACTTTGTTAAGTACACCTGCTCGTTAATGCAAATATCTCATCAGCCAAACATATGGTAGCAACTCAATGCATAAAAGCATGCAGACATGGTCAAGAGGTTCATTTGTTGTTCAGACCAAACATCAGAACAGAGAAGAGATGTGTTCTAAGTGACTTTGACCGTGGAATGATGGCTGGTGCCAGATGGGATGGTTTGAGTATCTCAGAAACTACTGATCTCTTGAGATTCTTATGCACAACTGTGGCCAGGTTTTACAGAGAATGGTGCAAAAAAAAAACAATAAACATCTAGTAAGTGCCACTTCTGTGGGTGAAAATGGCTTGTTAATGAGTGAAGTCAGAGGAGAATGGCTAGACTGGTTCAAGATGAAGCAAGTTACAACAGTAGTGTGCAGAAGAGCATCTTTTAATGCACAACAGGTCAAACCTTGAAGTGGATGGGTGACAACAGCAGAGCCCACATTGGATTCCAAGGTGTACCTAATGAAGTGGGCACTAACTATATGAAGCCAAAGCTCTATAATTCTACCATGTACAGCCATGAACAGCAGTGGCTAACTAAATAGTTGATGTGACAAGAAAATGCAAAGACCACTCTTAACCACAATAACATATTTATTGCAGTGCATTTCATTAATCCAAAATTGAACTGTCCATGGTACTGAAACCGTTTGTCTACTTGTTCCCTTTCCTTTAAAGCTACATGTGTTCACTGTAACCAGCAGAATGAAGTTAAATGGGTAACCCATGCCAGGATACAATTCTGCTGTGACTGTGACCAATTTCATAACTACCCTCTACTGACTATACTTATTGGAAAAATAACCTATTCTTGTCTCTCTCCATTAATGCATTTAACTTGGGAAATCAAGCTCCTCTTACTGGATGACTTTGCCATTGCATGTCTACAAATAATTTTTGCTGATGTTGTAGATACTCATTTAAATAGTCCTTATTCCCAAGAAGTTTGACCGCTGTAAAATAGATTGCTTTATGTTATGTTCAGGTCCCAGTCCACTATCAAGAGACTGACACGGTGATATTGATATTAAATTTGTTACCCAAATTCAAGAACAACAGTGGATATTTTAAGATTCAAGATTATTTAAATGTTATTTCCAGTATTCAAATATAAAGGAGAACAAAATAATTACCCTGGCTCTGATGCAGCACAAGAAAACACAATAAGATAAAGAATACAATAAATATAAATACATAGATAGCTTGTATACATAGATTTATTGTAGTCTATAAAGTGACACTAAGCACAGAGTATCTGCACATAAGGTCACTCTGACAGTAAATGATAAAATAGGGGTGGAGGTGTGTGGTGGGATGGGTTAGTGGGTGGAGATGTTGATCAGCCTTACTGCTGGGGTAAGTAACTGTTTTTGAGTCCAGTTGTCCTGGCATGGATGCTATGTGGCCTCCTCCTTGATGAGAGTGGGACAAACAGTCCATGATCAGGGTGGATGGGATTCTTCAGGAAGTTATTGGCTCTTTCCCAGCACCTTTCTGTATACATGTCCTTGGTAGTGGGTAGGCTGGTGCCAGTGATGCATTGGGCAGTTTTGACTACCCATTGTAGATCCTTCCTGTCTGCCACAGTGCAGTGATGCAGCATGTTAGGTTGTTCCCTATCGTGCATCCATAGAATGGTTCGCGTATAGATGTGCACAGTCCAGCTCTCTTCTGCATCCTCAGAAAGTAGAGGCATTGGTGAGCAAACCTGACTATGTAGGATATGCTCTGGGACCATGAGAGGCTGTGCAAGATGTGCATTCCCAGGAGTTTAAAACTGCTCACCACTGCTGTGCCACCGATATAGATGGTGCGTTTGAGTGGTGCGAGTTGTCCTGAAGTCGATAACCTTTTCATTTGTCCTGTTGATATTGAGGAAGAGGTCACTTGGCGAGCACCAGGTCTTGAGCTCTTCCAGCTCCTTTTTGTTGGCTGTCTCATTGTTATTGGCGATGAGCCCACCACTGTCAGGTCATGCCTGAGCAGAGTGTACAGCAATAGGCTCAGCAGCGTCCTGGAGGGCACCCATGTTTACGATGATGGGGAGGGAGCAATATTTTTGCATCCTGTCTATCTGAGGTCTGTTGGTTTGGAAGTTCAACACCCAGTTGCTAGTGGTGTATTTAGTCTGAGGACTAGGAGTTTGTTCACCAAGGTCTGTGGGGCAACAGTGTTGAATGCTGAACTGAAATCCAGAAACAGCATTCTGACATAAGTGTAAACAACAGGACTTCTGCAGATGCTGGAAATTCAAGCAGCACACATCAAAGTTGCTGGCGAACGCAGCAGGCCGGGCAGCATCTCTAGGAAGAGGTACAGTCGACGTTTCAGGCCGAGACCCTTCGTCAGGACTAACTGAAGGAAGAGTTAGTAAGAGATTTGAAAGTGGGAGGGGGACAGGGAGATACAAAATGATAGGAGAAGACAGGAGGGGGAGGGATGGAGCCAAGAGCTGGACAGGTGATTGGCAAAGGGGATATGAGAGGATCATGGGACAGGAGGTCTGGGGAGAAAGACATGGGGGGGGGGGGGGGGGGAGACCAGAGGATGGCCACACATTTTAATTCCACATCCCATTCCCATTCTGACATGTCTATCCACGGCCTCCTCTACTGTAAGATGAAGCCACACTCAGGTTGGAGGAACAACACCTTATATTCCGTCTGGGTAGCCTCCAACCTGATGACATGAACATCGACTTCTCTAACTTCCGCTAATGCTCCACCTCCCCCTCATACCCCATCTGTTATTTATTTTTATACACACATTCTTTCTCTCACTCTCCTTTTTCTCCCTCTGTCCTTCTCACTATACCCCTTGCCCATCCTCTGGGTTCCCCCCCCCCCCCCCCGCTTTGTCTTTCTCTCTGGGCCTCCTGTCCTATGATCCTCTCATATCCCCTTTGCCTATCACCTGTCCAGCTCTTGGCTCCATCCCTCCCCCTCCTATCATTTTGTATCTCACACTCCCCCTCCCACTTTCAAATCTCTTACTAACTGAAGGAAGAGTTAGTCCTGACGAAGGGTCTCAGCCTGAAATGTCGACTGTACCTCTTCCTAGAGATGCTGCCTGGCCTGCTGCGTTTGCCAGCAACTTTGATGTGTGTTGTCTGACATAAGTGTCCTTGTTTTCAAGGTGTGTCAGGGCCAGGTGAATGACAGATGCTATGGCATCTGTCACAAAGCAGTTCTGTCAATAAGCATGTTGGTTAGGGTCCAATGTGGCAGGAATAGTGTTTTTGATATGTGTCATTACCAGTTGTTCAAAGTATTTTATTACGACTGGCATCAGAGCCATTGGGCATAGTTGTTTAGTTCTGAAGGTGTAGAGATCTTTGGTAAAGGGATGATGGTGGTTGTTTTGAAGCATGTGGGGACAGCAGCCTGGATGAGTGAAGTGTTGAAGACGTCCGTGAAGGCACCAGTGAGCTAGTGTGTGCACTTCCTGAGCATTTTGAAGCCGGTTCTTGGACATCAGGTCAACAGAATAACACATTTCTCCTCTGTAGCAAGTTGTCAATTTCAGCCAAGCTTGCACAAAATTGAAAGGCTTAGACAGACTGGATATGGAGAGGAAATTTACAACGGTGGGAGATTCGAGGACCAGAGGACATAGCCTTAGATTAGAAGGATGTCCCTTTAGAACAGACATGAGGAGGACTTTCTGTGGCTATAGGGTGGTGAACCTGTGGAATTCATTGCCACAGATGGCTGTGAAGGCCAAGTCATTTGGTATATTTCAAGCAGAGGCTGTTAGGTTCTTGATTAGCAAGCGTGTCAAATGTTGCAGGGAGAAGGCAGGAGAATGTGTTTGAGAGGGAAAATAAATTAGCCATGATCAAATGGTGGAGCAGGCTTGATGGGCCAAATGGCCTAATTCTGCTCCTATGTTTTGTGATCCAAATTAGCCCTCTGTACTCTCAATTGTCAGTTACACAGTAAACAAGTCTTCAAACTAACCAGGATACATTCATTTTATACTGTAACTAGAAACCAAAATAAAGTGAACGGTTTTCAACAAATCAATGCAAAAGGGAAGGATTCTCTATGGTTCCTTCACAACAGCACATGACGCAGAAACAAAAAAATAGAGCGAGAGTTACAATCCCAACAGCTCTTCACTAAAAAATTGAAAAGGAATGTTTTAAGGCAAAGAAAGCACATCTAAATAATTCCCTATGTCTTCATTCCAGATGTGAGAACCGAATATCATCTTCCAGTAATCCTTTCACAGCATTGACCTAGATACTAATTAATTGCAATTGATGCCAAAGGGTTCGTAGTTAGAAAAGTCTTGACCATTTTGTTTTCTAACTGATATAATTTGTGTGCTTGTGACCAAACAATATTTTGGTATTTACTGTTGCTCAAAGGACACACTCATTAGTGATCAAATTTGTTCTTTAACTGCAGACTGTTGTCAAAATCGCAGGAGATGCAAGTGAGCTCACAATCTCAATTCAGCAGATGGAATGTGCATTCATGAGGTATTTTCTTTTAATACAACCAGTGATTCATTTATTTGCATCCCAGAGATTTTTCCCCCAGTGGTGAATTGGCAGACAGCTAGAATTGAGATGCTATTCTGGTGATTGTTGTTAGAAAGGGCCTGTGTGTGAATCAGGGTTGATTCTGATGGCTATACTTATAAATTTTCCTTCTTTCGTCATTTACATTTGAATTGCTTCTTGGCTGACATTTGTGAAATTGTACAAGTCTTTAGAATAGGATGCAAGAAAGTTTGAGTTGCAATAAATAAAAGCATTGTTAAAGTATTTTTGTTGAATCTGACATTATTCAGAGTGTGAGAAAATGCAGTGTTTATCCATTAATGGTGACACAAGATGAATTTGCAAGTTAATAGTGAAGATGATCAAACTGACGAGTCACTCATGGATGCAGGAGGCAGCACAAATGCAGTCATCAATGTAGCAAGCAAAGATTTTTAGAGTGGCGCCAGAAAAGGTTTGGAACAAAGACTGCTTCATGTAATCACTGAAAAGGCAGCCGTCGCTAGGGCCCTGCAAGTCACCATAGTTACACCTTTGATTTGTAAAGAGCAACACAAGTCAAATGAGAAGTTATTCAGAGTAAGAATAAGTTCCACCATTTCCAGTAATAGTAAACGAGACAGATACAGCCCACTGCTCAAGTCTTCTGAAATATTAGTTTTAAATATGTTTTACAGCAATAATTAGAAAAATAACAATAGAAAATTCCTTTATATAGATGAGCCACTGATGGTGCATAATGCCTTCAGCCTTAGTTCCTAGCTTAATTCAATTAGCTTGCAGTTTGGAAATATTTCCAATTTTTTTTTGACTTATTCATTTACAGGAAGTGGGCATCACCAGCATTTGTTGCCCCTCCCAAGTTGCACTTGAGAAGGTGGTGATGGGCTGCCTTCTGGAACCACTGCAGTTTCTGAGGTGCAGGTAGACCCACAGTGCTGTTAGGAAGGAAAACCCATGATTTTGACCCAGCGACGATGAAGGAACAGTTATATGTTTCCAAGTCAGGATGCTGAGTGACTTGGAGGTGGATTTCCAAGTGGTGGTGTTCCCAGGTATCTGGTGTACTTGTCCTTCTAGATGGTAGTGGTTGTGGGTCTGGAAGGTGCTGCCTTAGTAACTTTGGTGTGTTGTTGCAGTGCACCTTGTAGATAGTACACACTGCGACAACTGCTGGTGGAGGGATTGGATGCTTGTGGAAGCGGTACCAATCAAGTGGGCTGCCTTGTACTGGATGGTGTCAAGTTTCTTGAGTGTTGATGGAGCTTCACTCATCCAGGCAAGTGGCAAGCATTCCATTACACACCTGACCTGAGCCTTGTAGATGGTGGACAGGCTTTGGGGAGTCAGGAGGTGAGTTACACACTGCAGGATTCTTAGCCTTTGACCTGCTCTGTTAGCCACAGTGTTTATATGGCTAGACCAGTTCAGTTTCCTGTCAATGGAAACCCCCAGGATGTTGATGGTAAAGGAATCCGTGATGGTGATGCCACTGAATGTCAAAGGGCAATGATTAGAGCCTCCCTTGTTGGAGATGATCATTGCCTAGCACTTGTGTGTCTCGAATGTTACTTGCCACTTGTCAGCCCAAGCCTGGACATTTTCCAGGCTATGAACTGCTTCACTATCTAAGGAGTCACAAATAGTGCAGAACATTGTGCAGTCATCTGCGAACATCCCCAATTCTGACCTTATGACGGAAGGAATGTCATTGATGAAGCAGCTGAAGACGGTTGGTCCGAGGACATTTCCCTGAGGAACTCCTGCAGTGATGTCCTGATGATGAGGTGATTGACCTCCAACCATCACAACCATCTTCCTTTGGGTCAGGTATGATTCCAACGAGCAGAGGTTCCCCGTTCCCCGCCACCCCCCGCACCAACTCCCATTGACTCCATTTTAGCTAGGGCACCTTGATGCCATTCTCAGTCAAATGCTGCCTTGATGTCGAAGGCTATCACTCTCACCTCACCTCTGGGATTTAGCTCTTTGGTCCATGTTGAGACGAAGGAGTTGATGAGGTCAGGAGCTGAGTGGCCTCGATGGAACCCAAACTGGACATCCGTAAACAGGTTTCTACCAAGTAGGTGCTGCATGATAGCACTGTTGAATGCCCCTTTCCTTACTTAGCTGATGATTGAGAATAGGCTGATGGGGCGATAATTGGCTAGGTTGGACTTGTCCTGTTTCTTGTGTGTAGGACATACCTGAATCTAGTTTATTTCAATTGAATCATAGCTCAATTTTAATCCCATTGTTGTTCTAAACTTTTAACAGTCTCATGGGTAATAAAACATTGACATTTTGCAGTAAGCTTTGGTTAACACCCAGACCTGGGCTAATAAGTACTAATTAATTTTATGCCACAAAATGCTAGTCTAATTACTTTCTGCAACAATGAAGAGCTCATTACCTTACTTTTGATTGTACTATCTACACCAAATTTCACTGTCAGTATCCAGCCAGTTACCTTTGACCAGAGGCACAGTGTATATTTGCATATTGTTTGTCAGAATTTGTTCATGTATTTTTTTTATTGATCCTATTGTATTTCTTTGTTCTACTGGGAATGCTGTCTTAGAAGTTTGTGAAGATTCAGCATTTCATCGAAAACTTTGGCAAACTTCTCTAGATGTGTGGTAGAGAGTATATTGACTGGTTGTATCGCGGACCGGTAATGGAAATACCAATATCCTTGAATGGAAAAGCCTACAGAAAGTAGTGGATACGGCCCAGTCCATCACGGGTAAAGTCCTCCCCACATGTACATGGAGCGCTGTCACAGGAAAGCAGCATCCATAATCAAGGTCCCCCACCATCCATGCTCTCCTCTCACTGCTGACATCAGAAAGGAGGTAGAGGGACCCCAGGACCCCACCACCAAGTCCAGGGAACAGTTATTACCCCTAAACCATAAGGCTCTTGGACCAAAGGGTATAACTCCACTCACCCAAACAATGAACTGTTCCCACAACCTACGGATTCGCTTTCAGGTACTCTTCATCTCATGTTCTCAATATTTTATATTTATTATTATTATTATTTGTCCCTGTGTATTTATTGTGAATGCCCACAAGAAAATGAATCTCGGAGTTGTATATGGTGACATATACAGTGCCATGCAAAAGTTTGAGCACATCTGGTCAAAATTTCTGTTACTGTGAATAGTTAAGTGAGTAGAAGATGAACTGATCTTCAAAAGGCATAAAGTTAAAGATGAAACATTCTTTTCAATATTTTAAGCAAGATTAGTGTATTATTTTTGTTTTGTACAATTTTAGAGTGGAAAAAAGGAAAGGAGCATCATGCAAAAGTTTGGGCACCCTAAGAAATTTGAGCTCTCAGATAACTTTTACCAAGGTCTCAGACCTTGTTAGGGCTATGGCTTGTTCACAGTCATTGTTAGGAAAGGCCAGGTGATGCAAATTTCAAAGCTTTATAAATACCCTGACTCCTCAAACCTTGTCCCAACAATCAGCAGCCATGGGCTCCTCTAAGCAGCTGTCTAGCACTCTGAAAATTAAAATAAATGATGCCCACAAAGCAGGAGAAGGCTAGAAGAAGGCAAAGCGTTTTCAGGTAGCTGTTTCCTCAGTTCGTAATCTAATTAAGAAATGGCACTTAACAGGAATGGTGGAGGTCGAGGTCTGTAAGACCAAGAAAACTTTCTGAGAGAACCTCTCGTAGGATTGCTAGAAAGGCAAATCAAAGCTCCCATTTGACTGCAAAAGACCTTCAGGAAGATTTAGCAGACTCTGGAGTGGCGGTGCACTGTTCTAGTGTGCAGCGACACCTGCACAAATATGACCTTTATGGCAGAGTCATCAGAATAAAACCTTTCCTGCATCCTCACCATAAAATTCAGTGTCAGAAGTTTGCAAAGGAACATCTAAACAAGCCTGATGCATTTTGGAAACAAATCCTGTGGACTGATGAAGTTAAAATAGAACTTATTGGCCGCAATGAGCAAAGGTATGTTTGGAGAAAAAAGGGTGCAGAATTTCATGAAAAGAACACCTCTCCAACTGTTAAGCACGGGGGTGGATCGATCATGCTTTGGGCTTGTGTTGCAGCCAGTGGCATGGGGAACATTTCACTGGTAGAGGGAAGAATGAATTCGACTAAATACCAGCAAATTCTGGAAGCAAACATCACACCGTCTGTAAAAATGCTGAAGGTGAAAAGAGGATGGCTTCTACAACAGGATAATGATCCCAAACACACCTCAAAATCCACAATGGGCTACCTCAAGAGGCGCAAGCTGAAGCTTTTGCCATGGCCCTCACAGTCCCCCAACCTAAACATCATCGAAAATCTGTGGATAGACCTCAAATGAGCAGTGCATGCAAGACGGCCCAAGAATCTCACAGAACTTGGAGCCTTTTGCAAGGAAGAATGGGCGAAAATCCCCCAAACAAGAATTGAAAGACTCTTAGCTGGCTACAGAAAGCACTTACAAGCTGTGATACTTGCCAAAGGAGGTGTTAAAATACTGACCATGCAGGGTGCCCAAACTTTTGCTTCAGGCCCTTTGCCTTTCTTGTTATTTTGAAAGTGTAAAATATGGAAATAAAAAAGTAATCTTGCTTAGAATATTAAAGAAATGTGTCATCTTTAACCTTATGCCTTTTGGAAATCAGGTCATCTCTTACTCGCTTAGCTATTCACTGTAACAGAAATTTTGACTGGTGTGCCCAAACTTTTGCATGCCACTGTATGCACTTTAGTAATGCATTTACTTTGACTTTGGGTGAGCCACAGAAATGTCACAGCTATTACAGCAATTCAAAGGTTGGTATTGTGCTCTGTCTAGTCTCTCTATTGCAAGTAAGGCAGGTCATGGCAGAATATGCATTGCTTATTTGGATGTGTGCATTTCTAGCAATATTTTACAGACTCAAAACTATCCATGGTAAAACAGTCCAATCAATCATCATTGCATCAGTGAAGATTTGCTCCATATACCTACCATCAGCCATTTTCCAGCGTGTGCAATGTCCGGACTCTGGACCAAATCCAGGCCTACACTTGTGTACAGCTGTCAGTCAAAACTCAGTGCTCCACGTAGTACTACCTCACAATCTACTTCGTCATGATCTTGCACTTTATTGTCTACCTGCACACCACTTTCTCTGTAACTGTTGAACTTTATTTTACATTATTCTTGCTTTACCTTGTTTTCCTCAATGCATGATCTGATCTGCATGTACAGTATACAATAAGCTTTTCACTGTATCTTGGTACATGTGCCAATAATAAACCAATTCCAATTCCTTTCCCACTTACTGGGAGTAAATAGTCAAAGCAGTTTCCTGATCTGCAAAGATGGATTTCCACCTTAAATGGAAAATGCTCCAAAATACTTGGACAGCTGATTCAGCTTGTTCCACGTTTACCAGACTATCCAAAGAGGTGGATTGTCTGTGAATTTCTTTGTTCACCAATAACCAACATAGAAAAACTATAAATTAATAATTAATGCTATTCAATTATCAGAAATATTTCTAAGTTCAAATAAATGTATTATCAAAGTACACATGTCACTATATACTACCCTGAGATTAATTTTCTTATGGGTATACTCAATAAATCTGTAGAATAATAACCATAACAGAATCAATGAATGGAAGTTAAATATTTAAATATTTGTTAACACAGAAACTGTAAATTGTTTATTTCCATCAATGTCATTCCTTTCCTTTGAAATGAGTGGAGTCACTAGAAAAGAATCAATGCCCAGATTTCACACTGCTGGATCACAGTTGGAATGACAATGTTAATGACCAACATAGGAACTTTGGGATATCTGCCTTTGACAGTGAACCCGAGAAGCGATTCAGATCGTCAGTCCCCATAAACAATTCCTGCTCTACTGTTACTGTATTCCTGTGTGCACTTTGCCCAGATGATTCACTGCAGTGGCTTCTTAGCATAACCTCCTGGAACCCATGACCTCATCTAGAATATTTTGCAACAGTCATTTCATGGAAGCTCCCCCATCCCCCTTTGAATTGCACACATCACCTCATCAGGCAACCGGCTTCCAACAATGAATAAACAAAAACCATATCCTAAACTTGGTGATAGACAACATTTTAAAGATTCCCTGACAATCACTCTCTTCAATAACAATTTATAAAAAGAGCTTAGTGACATAGCTGGAATACCATAAATACTTTCTTCAGTAACTCAGGTTACATAACGAATTCCCTGAATAGTAATGTCTCCAATTCCAGAGTCACTGCTAAGTAAACATTAAAATATTGTCGAGCATTCAAATGGAAATTTTTACAGTAGTCAAACAAAGTGGAAGTTATAGATCATGGAAATGTTGCTCAGAGTAAATATTTGACTCATTCCAGATATATTTGAGTATAATTATAATTGATGCTTAAGCAGGCATCATGAGCTTAGGAAGGTTTCACAAATCCTTTTCTTTCACCACATAGAACAAAGTTGCTTCCTGTATTTTTAAAGCACCAATGGTGTAAACTGGCAACTGTTAACACTCTTGAACAGAGTGCTGCTTGTTCTAATATTTTTTAAAACAAAACATTTGCTTTTGATTAATCGGAAATGGTTGCCATGGTAAAAATCATGGTGTGAAGAGACATCCTGATACCAAAGTACCCAGTCAGATTAGACGAAAGGACACAAAAACAAACTGTTTTTTTCCCTCACTGTTAAATGACTAATGGTTCTCTTCAGCTTTTAAGTAAGGCATTTGTATTACAGATGTCAGCAACAGAACACTTAATTCATGTTCTTTTGCAATTTTAATTCTGCATTTTTAAAAAATTTAATAACTTTTCTTCCTGTATAACTTTGAGTTAGGCCCAAATTAAATGCAAGTCCATCAAGCAGCGGTCACTCCTACTGCTTCGAATAACTGGTATTTATGCTACTTAAGTTGAGGAGCATGACTAATGCCTTGACAGCACTGCTGTTCTTGCACAAGTCACTGTGCTAAAGCAAACAGCAAATCTACTAATATTTTTGGGTGTGTTTTTGGTGACCTGTTCTGAAGTGCAAAAATACAAAATTACATAAGAAATATTGTTAAGAGGAAGTATTCCTGTTTGCTCTTGCTATTGCACATAGAAGGTGACAAAGAAGGGGAGCGCTCAGACCGAAGATGTAGATTAGTCATAGTCATACCTTATTAATCCCAGGAGAAATTGGTTTTCATTACAGCTGCTCCATAAATAATTAGATTATGAGGACACTCAGTCCTCATTTATTGTCATTTAGAAATGTATGCATTAAGAAATGATACAATGTTCCTCCAGAGTGATATCACAAAAAAAAGGACAAGCCAAAGACTAACACTGACAAGAGCACATAATTATAACATATAGTTACAGCAGTGCAAAGCAATACTATAATTTGATAAAGAGCAGACCATGGGCACGGTAAAAAAAAGACTCAAAGTTCCGATCGACTCCTGATAGTCCCGATAGCAGGTGGCAAAAGGGAGAGACTCTCCATGCCATAAACCTCCAGGCACTGACAACTGCCGATGCATTGGAAGCACCCAACCACAGCCGACTCTGAGTCCATCCGAAAACTTCGAGCCTCTGACCAGCCCCTCCGATATAGCCACCCGAGCACCATCCTCTGCCGAGCGCTTCGACCCCACCCCGGCCGCCAAGCAGTAAGCAAAGCCGAGGACTCGGGGCCTTCTCCTCCAGAGATTCTGGATCGCACAGTAGCAGCGGCAGCAAGGAAGGCATTTCAGAAGTTTCTCCAGATGTTCCTCCGTGCTCTCACGTCGGTCTCCATCAAATCAGGATTGTGCATGGCACGCTACTTGACAGATAACAGATATCATTCACTGGAGTGGCTGCTGCGCGCTGCAGCGCGCAGCCATCTTCTCCAGAGAAGGAAGAAAAAGATAATGAAGTTGTTTGCTCCATTCGGGATAAACAGAGAGTAAGAGGTGGAGAGTTTCTTAAACGCATCTATTTTAATGCTAGGGGCATTGTAAGAAAGGTGGATGCGCTTAGAGCATGGATTGATACCTAGAAATATGATGTTGTAGCTATTAGTGAAACATGGTTGCAGGAGGGGTGTGATTGGCAACTAAATATTCCTGGATTTCGTTACTTCAGGTGTGATAGAATCAGAGGGGCAAGAGGGGGAGGTGTTGCATTGCTTGTCAGAGAAAATATTACAGCGGTGCTTTGGCAGGATAGATTAGTGGGCTCGTCTAGGGAGGCTATTTGGGTGGAATTGAGGAATGGGAAAGGTGTAGTAACACTTATAGGGGTGTATTATAGATCACCTAATGGGGAATGAGAATTGGAGGAGCAAATTTGTAAGGAGATAGCAGATATTTGTAGGAAGCACAAGGTTGTATTTGTGGGAGATTTTAAGTTTCCACACATAGATTGGAAAGCCCATTCTGTAAAAGGGCTGGATGGTTTGGAGTTTATAAAATGTGTGCAGGATAGTTTTTTGCAGCAATACATAGAGGTACCAACTAGAGAAGGGGCAGTGTTGGATCTCCTGTTAGGGAATGAGATAGGTCAGGTGACGGATGTATGTGTTGGGGAGTACTTCGGGTCCAGTGATCACAATGCCATTAGATTCAATATAATTATGGAGAAGGATAGGACTGGACCCAGAGTTGAGATTTTTGATTGGAGAAAGTCTAACTTTGAGGAGATGTGAAAGGATTTAGAAGTAGTGGATTGGGGCAATTTGTTTTATGGGAAGAATGTAATAGAGAAATGGAGGTCATTTAAAGGTGAAGTTTTGAGGGTACAGAATCTTTATGTTCCTGTTAGGTTGAAAGGAAAGGTTAAAAGTTTGAGAGAGCCATGGTTTTCAAGGGATATTGGAAACGTGGTTTGGAAAAAGAGAGAGATCTACAATAAATATAGGCGGCACGGAGTAAATTAGGTGCTCGAGGAATATAAAGAATGTAAAAAGAATCTTAAGAAAGAGATTAGAAAAACTAAAAGAAGATACGAGGCTGCTTTGGCAAGTAAGGTGAAAATAAATCCCAAGGGTTTCTACAGTTATATTAATAGCAAAAGGATAGTGAGGGATAAAATTGGTCCCTTAGAGAATCAGAGTGGACAGCTATGTGCGGAGCTAAAAGTGATGGGGGAGATTTTGAACAGTTTCTTTTCTTCGGTATTCACTAAGGAGAAGGATATTGAATTGTGTAAGGTAAGGGAAACAAGTAGGGTAGTTATGGAAACAATGATGATTAAAGAAGAGGAAGTACTGGCACTTTTAAAGAACATAAAAGTGGATAAATCTCCAGGTCCTGACAGGAGATTCCCTAGGACCTTGAGGGAAGTTAGTGTAGAAATAGCAGGGGCTCTGACAGAAATATTTCAAATGTCATTAGAAACAGGGATGGTGCCAGAGGATTGGCGTATTGCTCATGTGATTCCATTGTTTAAAAAAGGTTCTAAGAGTAAACCTAGCAATTATCGGCCTGTAAGTTTGACAGTAGTGTTGGGTAACTTAATGGAAAACATTCTTAGAGATGGTATATATAATTATCTGGATACACAGGGTCTGATTAGGAACAGTCAACATGGATTTGTGCATGGAAGGTCACGTTTAACAAATCTTAATGAATTTTTTGAAGAGGTTACTAGGAAAGTTGACGAGGGTAAAGCAGTGGATGTTGTCTATGTGGACTTCAGTAAGGCCCTTGACAAGGTTCCACATGGAAGGTTCAATCGTTAGGTATTAATATTGGAAGTAGTAAAATGGATTCAGCAGTGGCTGGATGGGCGATGTCAGAGAGTACTGGTGGATAACCGTTTGTCAGGTTGAAGGTTGTCAGGGATCTGTACTGGGTTCAATGTTGTTTGTCATATATATTAATGATCTGGATGATGGGGTGGTAAATTGGATTAGTAAGTATGCACATGATACTAAGATAGGTGGTGTTGTGGATAATGAAGTAGGTTTTTAAAGCTTGCAGAGAGATTTGGGCCAGTTAGAAGAGTGGGCTGAAAGATGGCAGATGGAGTTTAATGCTGATAAGTGTGAGGTGCTACATTTTGGTAGGACTAATCAAAATAGGACATACATGGTAAATGGTAGGGCATTGAAGAATGTAGTAGAACAGAAGGATCTAGGAATAATGGTGCATAGTTCCCTGAAGGTGGAATCTCATGTGGATAGGGTGATGAAGAAAGCTTTTGGTATGCTGGCCTTTATAAATCAGAGCATTGAGTGTAGGAGTTGGGATATAATGTTAAAATTGTACAAGGCATTGGTGAGGCCAAATTTGGAGTATTGTGTACAGTTCTGGTCACCAAATTATAGGAAAGATGTCAACAAAATAGAGAGAGTACAGAGAAGGTTTACTAGAATGTTACCTATGTTTCAGCACCTAAGTTACAGAGAAAGGTTGAACAAGTTAGGACTTTATTCTTTGGCGCATAGAAGGTTGGGGGAGTACTTGATAGAGGTATTTAAAATTATGAGGGGGATAGATAGAGTTGATGTGGATCGGCTTTTTCCTTTGAGAGCAGGGGAGAATCAAACAAGAGGACATGAGTTGAGAGTTAAAGGGCAAAAGTTTAGGGGTAACACAAGAAGGAACTTCTTTACTCAGAGAGTGGTGGCTGTGTGGAACGAGCTTCCAGTAGAAGTGGTAGAGGCAGGTTCGATTTTGTGATTTAAAAGAATTGGATAGGTATGTGGACAGGAAAGGAATGGAGGGTTATGGGCTGAGTGCATGTAGATGGGACTAGGTGAGAGTAAGTGTTCGGCACAGACTAGAAAGGCCGAGATGGCCTGTTTCCATGCTGTAATTGTTATATGGTTATATACATAATTAACTCAGCATGCAAGACACTTTACATTGTCTAATATCCATGTATGTATTGTCATGTGTGACGCCAAGCAGAGCTACCGGACGGATGATGCTAATGAGAGAGATAACAGAAGACAATGGAGAAACATTCAAAATGCTAATGAGAGAGAAGAGAGAGATTAACGAGAAAGAAGCACAATTCAGATATTGACAGACCGGTTGCTTTGAACCTGAACTGTTTGAAGTTTGATGGACAGGTGATACCCCAGCGGGGGGATAAAAAGAGCAGGTTTGCTGAGGCAGGAGACACACCACGAGACCCTGGAAAGAGCAGTGTGCCCCCACAAGGTGGTGGGAGTGTGGAGGACCGGTTCGCGGGAACCGATCAGAGGCAATAAATTTGCAATAACAAGTAATTTATTTTTCATTAATTTTGATATTTATTTGAAAAATGTGGAAATCCTTTCATCTTCTCCACTGCTGCAGCCCAATCAATAATAAATATATATATTTTTTTAATTGTTATGGGATAAGGACTTCAAACCCACTTGCGTTACTTGCGCTATTGTTCCTATTTATCATCATTATGGCAGTCAAAAGCTAACTTAAAATCAGCAAGGTTGATTGCTCAATTACTGAACCGAGATCACCTCATTTCAGCTGCAGTAACATTTCCCTCAGGGACACTGTTCCAGTCCTTTGCACATGTCTCTTATTTCCTATTCTGACAATTTTAGAACACAAGATAACTTGCAACTGATTCTTTCCATCACTGGTTCAACAGTCAATAATTTTAGGTTCTTCCAAAAGTTCAAGTAAGGCAGGTTAGCTGATCAATGCACTCAAAATGAATATTAGTAATTTTAAACCAACCAATTTTCTGTTCTTTACTGAATGATCCAACCAGCTGCAGAAATGAGTTTTCCAATTTCCTTTTTCATGTAGTATTGATTTTTGTACAAGTGTTGAAACCATTGCAAAACTTAAAAGCGGTCATTCCAAAATTCATCTATCTGCTTTGAGAATATTCTGTTGCGTGCTCCACACCACTCAGAAGTCAGAAACTAATATGAAAGCAAATAATCCAGGTTGAGAGATGTGAAAGGGTAAACAATGAAGACATTGTGTTAATCACTGGATTTCAATTGTCTTTTGATAGGAAGAGGAAAGAAGCCTCGAATCAAAATTTTGATTGAAGTGAAATCAAGAGAATTTTACTTCATACAGTAAAATAAAAGATTTTATGGATTACAGTATTAAGGAACTTTTACAGTAAGTGTTTGCCCTTGTCTCTCAGTCAGTTGTAAATCTGGCCCATTTTTAAGACTAGGGTTATGCTACTTTATTAACAGACCTCCTTTCAGTGTATGTATTATTACACCAAAACTCCATCAGTCTATTCAGGTAGTATTGCCATAACTCAAAGAACTCCCCATCTGACAATATCCCCTGAACCATCATTACCAAAAAGGATTATGTTATTCAAACAACAGGAATTCTGCAGATGCTGGAAATTCAAGCCACACACATCAAAGTTGCTGGTGAACGCAGCAGGCCAGGCATCATCTCTAGGAAGAGGTACAGTCGAGGTTTCAGGCCAAGACCCTTCGTCAGGAAGAGATCTCTTACTAACTCTTCCTTCAGTTAGTCCTGATGAAGGGTCTCGGCCTGAAACGTCGACTGTACCTCTTCCTAGAGATGCTGCCTGGCCTGCTGCGTTCACCAGCAACTTTGATGTGTGTTGCAGGATTATATTATTATTAGTTTTCTTCACATTTGTCACATTTTGGGACATGCCAAAACTGGCTGCTGCATAATAAATACTGACCATACTTCCAAATAACCTATTGCTAACAAAATATTACATCAGCATGATTGACAGATGTAATAGAACTTAACTTTATAGAAATAAGATCGTATAATTGCAAGTTATATCATTTTTCTGAAAGTCACATTCATCTTCAATACGGGAATTCAATGGGAGAAAGCCAACTCAAGCTAAAGTTGCTTTTTTTAAAAACTTATTTCAAATGTTTATGGAATAATAAATGATCACATTTGTTCAACTGATTGGTTCACGGCATAATGTGTATACAGATTTCCCCCGCCATCTGTAGGTAGAGCGTTCCTATGAAACGGTTCGTAAGCCGGAATGTCGTAAAGCGAAGAAGCAATTACCATTGATTTATATGGGAAAATTTTGTGAGCATTCGCAGACCCAAAAATAACCTACCAAATCATGCTAAATAACACATAAAATAACAGTAACATATAGTAAAAGCAGGAATGATATGATAAATACACAGCCTATATAAAGTAGAAATACTGCTCTACAACGATTGCCTGCACAGATCTCCGTAGTGAAAATCTCACGCAAGCGCTCTCGGCAGAAAATCTCATGGCAGCACTGTTGGCATAAACGCGCTCTCCAGTAACCTTTAAACCATGAAGCTGCCAAATCTACCAAATAACATGTAAAAATACACAGCCTATATAAAGTAGAAATAATGTATGTGCAGTGTAGTATCACTTACCGGAATTGGGAAACAGCGCTGAGCGCACTGATGATGGTGTGTTAGACTGAGTCGTCGCAGGCTGGGTGGTGCAGTGGCCCTCACCCTCCAGCCCGGATGTTGGGATGGTGGGACACGGGGGTGTCATCTCTTCGTCGATCAGGGCAGGCAGCTCATCTTCTCCTATGACTGCCCTCCTCGATGTCGAAGGTCGAGGTTCGTCGTCTGCTGTGGAAGGCTTGCTTGACTGCTGAGCCTCGCGCATTTTTCTATCATACAATTGTTTGTAAGCACTCAAACCATCCTGCAAATATCCCCTAAACCTACGTACCCTTTCAAAATTAAAGTCATACTTTATCATTGCAGCGAAAATCTCACGCAGTGACTTCATGTTCATTTCATTACTGCATTTGGTTTTGAGTGTTATCCTTTCCTCTTCCAATTGCATCAGCTCTTCATCTGTCAGTTCTTGGTCATGAGATGCCAAAACCTCTTTAACATCATCTTCGTCAACTTCTACAAGCCAAACTCACTTTGTCCTTACTTCGTTCACCACGATCAAAATGCTCAATTATGTCTAGTTTTACGTAAGTGTAACACCCTTACGAGCTCTTTCAGGCTTTTCCGATACCATAGAACTCATCTTGCAAATTGCTGCTCACAGGCACGTGTTAACGCAAAACAGTTCCCAATCCGGGGGAGAGCGGCTGCTCGGGGTGAGCGCTGCCTTTTATCGCACGCTGATTTTTTCGCGTGCTGATTTTTTATCGCGCGCTGATTTTTTTCGCGTGCTGATTTTTTATCGCGCGCTGAATTTTTTTTCGTAACAGTGAAAACACCTTCTGAAAGCGAAAACAGGGTACTAATGTAGGTCTTTCGTAACAGTGAGGTTTTGTAAAGCGAACGTTCAAAAAGCGGGGGACACCTGTACTGCAAAATAAATATAATCTCCTCTTTTATTTTTAACACACAAACACTGGATAAAGAATTTAAAGACTTACTTGGTCACTACCTCTGTCCTTACTTTTACTTTCTCTCATCCACCCTCCTGTCCATATTGCCAGTTACATTTTGGTCTCCAATTTCTAATTCTGGCTACTCTCATGGCCCACGTTTCTGATCCACCCTCCGTACCTGGGCCCATTCCTTCTCAGCTCCTAACATTCAGCCTGGCTGCCCAGAGGCAGAATCTGAATCAGGGTTAATATCATGGACATATGACATGAAATGTGTTGTATTGTGACAGCAGTACAGTGCAATACATAAAAATACTATAAATTACAATAAGAAATATATTATAAAATAAATTAGTGCAAAAAAGACAGCAAAGTAGCGAGGTAGGATTCATGGGTTGGGTTCATTGTTCGTTCAGAAATCTGGTAGTGGAGGGAAAGAAGCTGTTCCTACAACATTTAATGTGTGTTTTCAGGCTCTTGTGCCTCCCTTATGATGGGACGAACAAGAGCATGCCCTGGATGATAGGGGTCTTTAATGATGGATGTTGCCTTCTTGAGGCATTGTGTTTTGAAAATGTCCTTGATGGTGGGGAGGCTGGTGTCCATGATGGAGCTGGCCGAGTTTGCAACCCTCTGCAGCTTTTTCTGATCCTGCGCAATGGCCCCACTATCCCAGACAGTGATGCAAACAGTTGGAATGCTCTCCACAGTACATCACGTTTTGCACATGGTCCAGCCCGCTGTGCAAAAGACCACGTGCCTATGTTGGTTGGCACCAATATATGTGCCCAATGTGTCAGCATTAATATCCACCTTGGTACTCCTTGCCACTGGAGTCCATGTGGAAGCTGTTGGGTAATGGCCACTGCACACCAAAAGAAAACATCCACTCTACAAGACAAAGTTCAGTTCCTGGAATGCCCCTCAGGGAATAACCCAGCACCGACAGACCCAAGTGTCACTCTGCTATCATTGCCTGGGAAATCTGATGCTTTGACATCAACTTTACCACCCATGAATGAGGCAGGTCAGACAGGAGACAGGCAGTTTATGGAACAATGCAGTGAGTACACCTTCTTTTGAAAGGATAACATGGAAAAAAAATAACTTCTTTTTCGGTGGGCCTTGCTATCAAGTATGCAATTTTGGCATCCCAGCAGAGTTGCTTGTGGAATGTGTACAGTAAGTTAAGATCATTTGGTTCCACATAGAAACCCAGCATTCACGACGGATGGGATGAAAATTCACAGACTATCCACCCAACCACCTTGTCAGGCACCTCCCGCATCATCTATGGGGAAAAGCGTGTGGTTTTTAAATCCTCACACACCCACCTTCTCAACCATTCAATGACACACTGAAGAAATATTGAATCTCATTTACAACATTTGTCTGAGAGTGGCTCTGTGATGCGAGAAGTGGTCAACATTGATAGGGGGCGATGTTGTACAATGGGACAAGTTGTAGGAGAACCTTTGTCTTGTGGATGTTATGTTTAAGGAGCATTGACTTGCCAGCTTGGAGCTTAGCTTCTGAACCTATGCAAATACAATCATTATCTACTTACTGCAGCTTGGGTTTGGGGTGACCTTGGTTCCGCACTGTATTAGGTGCAGTAGAGTAAGCAGTTTTCTACTGGCTCTGAAGATCAACTCGGCCCCCCATGGGAAGGCTGCTGGAGGTGAGCTGAGGTGAGAAGGCTTAAATAGTAAAAACAAATTGTAGGGTTCTTGAATTCAATTCTTGTAATATTTTATGATGGAAAAGCAAAATAATATCATCACAAACCTTATATCATTAATTATCAAATAACAGCATTAACAGGATGACTGATGTCTGTCAATCATCATTTTGTAAATTCAGCTGAGGTGGAGCACGTTTCTGAATCTTTCTTTACATGTTCATTTGTAATTTCAAATTACAGAGCATTAACATGCACTGATACCATTTGTGGACAATGATATAGGTAATCTACTAATATGTTTAAAATATCGCACATAACCACTGTCTCAGACAAATTTCCACGTTAGGATTTGCTCGTTACATTTGGAAGCTCCCTGTAGTTTCAGGTTCTACCACTAGGTGATGTCATGGGTCAGGCTGTCTCAGTGCACCCAGCAACTTGTCTTTCACTTGACTTTCAGGTTTGTTTTTAAATTCTAGGACAGCTTTTCCCTCTAAAAAACCAAAAATCCCTTACGTGTATTAAGTAAATGTCCTATTTTAAATACCTTAATTGTCACTCAGGTGCACTTCTGTCTGCCACATTGACATTGCCCCTACCTCCCAGTCTGAAAAATATCTGAGCCGTACTGCAGCTCAAGATGCCCGATCTCCTGACTACCAAAACTCTCCAAAATCCCATTTTGCCTGCATCCTTCATCTCCCCAAGGGACCTTTTCTCCCAGCAACAGCTCTTTATGGTGAATTAGTTTCCACTGAAATTTTAATGAATATTCTGCATAAAATTTCGAACAGTGCTTCAACATACTCAGCAAGTCCAAGTATTGAAGATGAATTTAGCTTGCTTGGTTACAATTTTATATCAATGCAGGCAACAGCAGCTGCTGTATCGAGTCACCTTCTGTTTGCTGCAACGTTAACTGAGAGCCATTGTGTTTTGAATTCAAAACAATGTAGTTTCTTTAAAATCATTTCTGATTCTCACAAATGCCCCAAATAAAAGGAAACCACTGTGCAGCTGTGAGGTTGGCTAAACAGAATTCACAGAGATGCAAAACAGAAGCGAATCTGCTTGTATTAAAAGTCCCCCCCCCACTCTCTCTCTCGCGCGCTCTCTCGGAGTTTTTCAAGCTTCACTCTACCTGTGTCCTTTCTTGCTTCTACCTGAGCTTCAGTAACCTTTCTTAAAATGTGGTGAACAGATCTTCTGGTTTGAAGCCATTGTAAGAAAATAAATTCCTGTGTAACTTGATTCTAGGTACCTTTGCCAATATTTTGGCTGATATTGAAAATTCTTCTACACCTATTTACGTTGTGTCTTCAATGAAGAGAAAATGTACCCCCAGCTCAGCTGAGCCAATGAAGTCTTCTTTACAAACATGTGGTACCATGGCACATCTCTGATAAAAATGCTTGCAAAATTAGTTTCCAGTTAACATCCATATTGGTATATTATTGTCATACGTACTGTGATACAGTGTAAAGCCAATTCTTCCATCACATTACGTGTCACTCCAGCAGCAGAGAAGACCCATCAGAAGTGGCAAGACAGGTACATACAGTCATAGGGGGAAAGCACATTGGAAAGACACATGGCTCCACTGGACTTCGACAGGACTACCTCCTGATAATTACATCTACCACCTGTCCTTCACTGATGGTTTGCTGTTCCACTTGCAAGACACACAGTGGGCAACAAGACACAGAACATACATCTCCACGTCCGCTCCCCAAGAATTAATAATAGTATAATTACTGACGATGTTGGACAAGCCATGAAGAATATGCAGGTAAACAGCGACTGAGCAATGTGGTGTAACAAAACATGGAGGAAGAGCACCGTCTTAACCTCATGCTCACCAAACTACTTGTCATTGTGTTGTGCAGTACTACCACCATCCTAAGAGAAATAAATTCAGAACAGATTGAGTGACTCAAAACTATGGTAAGCTCTGGATCAAAGTTGAATTATCCTCTACCATGATTCAAGCCAGTACTTCCCTCATTACCATCAAGCAAGGTGACCAAACCTGCTTTAATGAGTGTAGGTGCAGTACCAGTCATATTGTAAGCTATACCAAAGTACTGAGCTCTGTTATAGATTCACATTCAGTGGCCACTTTATTGCATACAGGAGTAAAACCCAGTGTAGACTTCTGCTGCTATATCCCATCCATTTCAAGATTCAATGTGTTGCGCATTCAGAGATACTCTTCTGCACAACACTGTTGTAATGCGTGTTTATTCGAGTTACTGTTGCCTTCCTGTCAGCTTGAACCAGTCTGACCACTCTCCTCTGACCTCTGATTAACAAGGCATTTCACCCACAAAACTGCCACACACTTGATGTTTTATTGTTTTGTTGCACCATTCTTTGTAAACTCTAGAAACTTGTGTGAGAATCCCTGTTGTGTGATTGCATTTGCCTGTGCCATCCAACATGCTCCTGATCTCAACTGCCTTCTATGTAAAGATTCTTAACATTTACCTGATCAATGCCTCTTACAATTTTATACATCTCTATTAGATCACCCTCTCAGCCTCCTTTGCTTCAGGAAAAGCAACCTAGGTTATCCAATTTCTCCTTACAACTCCAGCCCTCCAATACAAGCAAATTCCTGTTGAATCTCCTCTGCACTCTCTCCAGTGTAATCATATTCTTACTTTAGCATGGCAACCAGAACTACGCTCAATACTCCAAATGTGGCCCAATCAATGTTTTGTAAAGTTATAACAGCTCATCACAACTCTTACGTTCAATGTCCCAAACTATGAAGGCAAGTATGCCATAATGCACTTGTTATAATCCCATCTACCTGTGTTACTACCTTTGGTGCATTAAGGACGTGTACCCCAAGGTCTCTCTAATAATCAACACTCTTTAGGGCACTACCACTTGCAGTGCATAGTCCTTCTCTAATTTGATTTCCAAAAATGCATCACCTGGTACTTTTTGGAATTAACTGTCATTTGCTTTCACTTTGCTGAATTCTCCATCTGAGATCTATTGTGCCTTGAACATTTTCTTCATGCTCCACACCACCACCAAATTTCAGATCATGCACAAATTTATCATACTTCCTACAATCACATCCAAATCATTAACAGACACATCAAGTCTCCAGAGTCCCTTCATGGTCTACACTTCTTGATGCCTCAGTAAAGCAGCCAGTATAGTCAAAGACCCCACTCACTTCAAACATTCTCTTTTCTCCTCCCTCCATCAGGCAGAAAATACAAAAGCCTGAAAGCACATACAACCAGGGTCAAAGACAGTTTCTATCCTGCTGTGATGAGACTATTAAATGTCTCCTATGTACAATAAGATGAACTTTTGACCTCACAATCTACATCATTGTGACCTTGTACCTTACTGTCTACCTGACTGCACTTTCTCTGTCCTGTAACGCTTCCTTCTGCACTCTTATTGTTTCGCCTTGAACTACATCAATGCACCATTGTAAATAAATTGAAATGCAAGACAAGTTTTTCAGTAAGTTTGGTACATTGATAATACCAAATTGATTTCAATTTAATTCAAACATTAAATGTATTAGTGCTGATCCTTGCCATACACCACTGGTTACAGACTTCTAATCAGAAAAACGTCCATATACCTCCTCCTACTGCCTCCAATCGCCAAGACAAATTTGGATCCAGTTTGCCAGCTTACCTTGGATCCCAGACACTCTAACCTTCTGAACTGTCCCTGAATGCAGGACACTACCAAAGGCCTTACTAAAATATGTACAAATAATACCTACTGCTCTGCCCACATCAACCTTCTTCGTTGCCCCTTCAAAGAGACTCAATCCAATTTCTCCACATGAACAGCCAGACTGACTATTCCAAATTAGCCCTTCCTTTTTCAAGTGTAAATAAATTGCTGCTTAGTATTTTTCGAATAATTTCCCTGCTCCTGACATAGTGTTTCCCATAATTTCCTATGTAATGCAAGCACAGATGTTGGGTTTTAGTCTGCAAAAAGCCCTAGAGACATGCTTCAAAATTTTTCCTGCTTTCACTGATCATAAATCATTTTTATCAACGCCACCTCTGTGTGCACTAAGTGATACTCGAACCAGTGGGTCACATTTAGGCTCTATAAGCCATATCCAGTTGGAATGATGTGGGACAATTAACCATCCAACATGAGGCATTGCTCTCTGAGTCTGTCCAGCTTGTACATAGTAGAGATTTAAGCCCATCTTTAAACAGAAATACTAATTTGATTGTCATTGTGGCCTCCTCTGCATATCCCCACATCACACATCCCAGTGTCATCAAAATTCAAGTCACATCATGACAAAGAAGTGGCTATGAAATTGGTTATGGGTTGCAACATATCTCATCTACAATGCCGAAGACGTCTTACAGAATTAAATGTCTTTAGCATAGCTACTCCAGTATGACCATAATGTTGGCATCTAGCAGATGATGCAGAAAATTGCCCAAATATATCCTCTCCATAAAAAGCAGCATAAATCCAATTCAGCCTATTAGTTTCAATCAGCCTACTCTCAGACATCAAAAACATAATGGATAGGTTTGTTGACAGTGCAATCATACACTCTTTACAAACTAATAACTTGCATGATGTTTCACCAGGACTACACTCCAGACTTCACTGCAACCTTGGTCAAAACACAGACAAATGAGCTAACTTTCATAGATAAATAAAGAGTGATTGACTTGGGAAATAAGGCAGCATTTGACTCCATATAGCAAAGATCTCTTAGAAAATTGGTCATTGATAATCAGAAGGATAATCACTGAAAGACAGCTTCAGATTTCTCACAAGGAATGGGAAGATGATTTTGACTGTTAAATCATTCATCTCAAATACAAAAGATTCTGCAGACACTGGAAGTCTTGAGCAACGGAAACAAAATGCTGGAGGAACTCAACATATCAGGCAGCATCTATGGAGGGAAATGAATAGTCAACGTTTTGGGCCGAGAGCCTTCTTAGATGCTGCCAGCTCCTCCAGCATTTTGTGTGTTGATTATTCATCTTAGACCTGGAATATTGCTGTAGGAGTTTAATGTGAAACAGATGGATCAATGACCTTACCTGCATCATGAGATTGGAATTGGAAATGTTTGCACTGAGTGTACCACCTTTCACAGTCCACATGCTGTGCCAACATACCACAAGATCTGGGTAGCATTCAGGTATGGGTTCACGAAAGGTAAATAACGCATGCACAGTTCAGCAGTGACATTGTCCAGTGAGGGAATGTCAAATCAATTCTCCATGATATCCAATCACAATCATTTTCTAAGTCCCCACAATCACCATCACGGGGTCATCACTGGCTAAAACTTCAGGAAAATCCTGCATGAATACAAAACTCAGAAATTGATTCTTTGCAGTCAAAGGTGTGCCGTATTCTGAAAATCCTTTGCATAATCCACAAAGCACGATGTAATAGTCTCCAGTTAGATAAGAGGGGCTCCATTAAAGTAGCCTATACACCACTAAGTTTTGAATTACTCCATCACTAGCACTGTGTTTGCCGAGAGTACTTCCAATGAGATGGACTATTAGAACTCATCAAGACTCATTTTCTACATCTTCAATAACTGCATCTTTTACTATTATATACGGATCACATTATCTTTTAAGTTCGTCTCTGCAACATAGTTCACTTTGGAGTGGAAATTCTCCCCGAATCTATGGTACTGTGTGAAAGTTTCAGGCACACACTGTTTATATAGCTAGTGTGCCTAAGAATTTTGCACAGTACAGCAGTAATTTTATGTATCCCATTGTACTGCTGCCACATAAACAAAAAACAAATTTCGTGATACATGTGGGTGATGATTAACCTGATCCTGATATGGGTCTCTATTGTGAACTGAGAGTGGGAAGGGGGCAGGGGGCAAGGGGAGGGGAGTCATGGTTGGAAAAGGGGGAAAGGAGAGGGAGAGAGTGGGAAGTACCAGAGAGACTTTTAATAATGATCAATAAACCAATTGTTTGGAATCAAATGACCTTGCCTGGTGTCTCAGGGCTGGGTGTGTCTGCACCCACACTAACCCCCACCCCCAACACGCCTTCTCTGCTGCCTCTTTTCATGATGACATCTTGGTTATGAAAAAAGATCTCAAATTTAGCTTGCTGCAGACACTGGAGCTGGATCTGCTACAATGCCTATTTAATTCTGGTTGTTAGTGGGAAGATCCACACTATTTAATTATCTTAACTCCCTTTTGACTTTACACCAGCCTGTCCTATATTCTTGAACTATCTGATCCATTGTCCCATTCACACAGCATTCGAACTTATTCACACAGTTAACTTCCACATGTCTTTTCCAGTCTCTCTGTGTGGTATTCTCCTGGGATTCACTGTAGGAACCATTAGCTCAAACACATCTCATACAGCTTTGAGGCACATCGTATTTGTTTTATATAGACTCCAATTTCATTTTATATCAAGTGACAAAGGCTGTGTCAAATACAGAACTCATTTATATGATGAAGTGGAAAGGGATGAAAACCATCCATTTCTATTCCCACTGAAAACTATAGTTTAATACTGAGCATGTTAAAATTAGCTCACCTGTCGGAAAGCAATTTCATCACAATCTGAGACTCCCATTATTAGGCAGTAGAAGTGCACACAGCACTGACTGAAAATCATATTTGCTGCCTTCATTCCATTTCTGATATCCTAATCTATCAGCAGAAGTGATGGCAGGTAGGAATGCCAGCTTTTCAATAGAATAAATTATATCAGATTGCTAAACTCTGTGCAACTAGCTTGGAAGTCAATGCCTTACACTGTGAAACAATTTTTAATGACATTATATATCACATTCCAGTTTTTCTCATCTTGCTCCACCTCTGGCATATTGCTAAAGGGCACATTAATAGGAAAATGGATGGAGTGCAGTAGAACAAAAAGTGGCAGAGGCAAGCTCATGCTGATTTGTGTTCAACACCATTCAGACACAGCTTTGCTGTGGTGCCAACTTTGCTTGGCTCTGCTCTTCAGGCTTTCTTTCTTCTGTTAACCAGTGTAGTGAAGGCTTCTCTCAAGTTGGATTTCTGCAATATCTCCTGCAATCTAGGATGCTGCAGCCAAAGAAATGGACCCACACCCATCAGTGGATTAACCTGTCCCAGCAGGGACTAGTTGAATACTAGCAACTGTGGTAAACCATGTATATATGTTGTAACCCAGTTTGGCAAAAGAATAAATCAAGGAAGGTAGTGCACCCGTGGCTGACAAGAGAAATTAGGGATAGTATCAATTCCAAAGAAGAAGCATAAAAATTAGCCAGAGAAAGTGGCTCACCTGAGGACTGAGAGAAATTCAGAGTTCAGCAGAGGAGGACAAAGGGCTTAATTAGGAAGGGGTAAAAAGATTATGAGAGAAAACTGGCAGGGAACATAAAAACAGACTGTAAAAGCTTTTATAGATATGTAAAAAGGAAAAGACTGGTAAAGACAAATGTAGGTCCCCTGCAGACAGAAACAGGTGAATTGATTATGGGGAGCAAGGACATGGCAGACCAATTGAATAATTACTTTGGTTCTGTCTTCACTAAGGAGGACATAAATAATCTTCCAGAAATAGTAGGGGACAGAGGGTCCAGTGAGATGGAGGAACTGAGCGAAATACATGTTAGTAGGGAAGTGCTGTTAGGTAAATTGAAGGGATTGAAGGCAGATAAATCCCCAGGGCCAGATGGTCTGCATCCTAGAGTGCTTAAGGAAGTAGCCCAAAAAATAGTGGATGCATTAGTGATAATTTTTCAAAACTCGTTAGATTCTGGACTAGTTCCTGAGGATTGGAGGGTGGCTAATGTAACCCCACTTTTTAAAAAAGGAGGGAGAGAGAAACCGGGGAATTATAGACCGGTTAGCCTAACGTCGGTGGTGGGGAAACTGCTGGAGTCAGTTATCAAGGATGTGATAACAGCACATTTAGAAAGCGGTGAAATGATCGGACAAAGTCAGCATGGATTTGTGAAAGGAAAATCATGTCTGACGAATCTCATAGAATTTTTTGAGGATGTAACTAGTAGAGTGGATAGGGGAGAACCAGTGGATGTGGTATATTTGGATTTTCAAAAGGCTTTTGACAAGGTCCCACACAGGAGATTAGTGTGCAAACTTAAAGCACACGGTATTGGGGGTAAGGTATTGGTGTGGGTGGAGAATTGGTTAGCAGACAGGAAGCAAAGAGTGGGAATAAACGGGACCTTTTCAGAATGGCAGGCGGTGACTAGTGGGGTACCGCAAGGCTCAGTGCTGGGACCCCAGTTGTTTACAATATATATTAATGACTTGGATGAGGGAATTAAATGCAGCATCTCCAAGTTTGCGGATGACACGAAGCTGGGTGGCGGTGTTGGCTGTGAGGAGGATGCTAAGAGGATGCAGGGTGACTTGGATAGGTTGGGTGAGTGGGCAAATTCATGGCAGATGCAATTTAATGTGGATAAATGTGAAGTTATCCACTTTGGTGGCAAAAATAGGAAAACAAATTATCTGAATGGTGGCCGATTAGGAAAAGGGGAGGTGCAACGAGACCTGGGTGTCATTATACACCAGTCATTGAAAGTGGGCATGCAGGTACAGCAGGCGGTGAAAAAGGCGAATGGTATGCTGGCATTTATAGCGAGAGGATTCGAGTACAGGAGCAGGGAGGTACTACTGCAGTTGTACAAGGCCTTGGTGAGACCACACCTGGAGTATTGTGTGCAGTTTTGGTCCCCTAATCTGAGGAAAGACATCCTTGCCATAGAGGGAGTACAGAGAAGGTTCACCAGATTGATTCCTGGGATGGCAGGACTTTCATATGAAGAAAGACTGGATGAACTGGGCTTGTACTCGTTGGAATTTAGAAGATTGAGGGGGGGATCTGATTGAAATGTATAAAATTCTGAAGGGATTGGACAGGCTAGATGCAGGAAGATTGTTCCCGATGTTGGGGAAGTCCAGAACGAGGGGCCACAGTTTGAGGATAGAGGGGAAGCCTTTTAGGATCGAGATTAGGAAAAACTTCTTCACACAGAGAGTGGTGAATCTGTGGAATTCTCTGCCACAGGAAACAGTTGAGGCCAGTTCATTGGCTATATTTAAGAGGGAGTTAGATATGGCCCTTGTGGCTACGGGGATCAGGGGGTATGGAGGGAAGGCTGGGGCGGGGTTCTGAGTTGGATGATCAGCCATGATCATAATAAATGGCGGTGCAGGCTCGAAGGGCTGAATGGCCTACTCCTGCACCTATTTTCTATGTTTCTATGTAACTCAGTTGCCTGTCTGGACACACCCCTCTGCTGACTGGCTCCTCCCACAGAGTCCTGTATAAAGGTGTTCGCCTTGCCCCTCCCCCTCAGTCCAGGGACAGACTCTCACTGTGGAGGTCGTATTGTACAGCGAATAAAAGCCTTTCAGTATTTTACCAAACCTCAGTCTTTTGGAGTAATTGAAGGTGCTTCAATTTTATTCGCTGTACATTTTAAAACATGGAACAGGCCCTGAGACCAGAAAAATTGGACCCCGATCCGCAAATGCCTGATGCTGGAAATACTTTCGAACTCTGGCTGGCCTGCTTTGAAGCGTATCTAGAGGAGATTAAAGCGACCGACCCCCGTAGCGAAGCACAGAGTTCTACTCTCCAGGGTCAGTCCACGGGTTTATTCGCTGATCAGAGACCAGCCGAACTACGACGGCGCGATGAACGCACTCAAAAGACAATACCTGCGGCCGATAAACAGCGTCTATGCTCGGCATCGCTTAGCGACACGGCAACAACTGCCCGGGGAATTGAGTGCTGAGTTTGTCCGGGCCCTACAGACACTCGTGCGAGCCTGCAATTGCCAGGAGCTGACGGCGGCGCAGCATGCAGAACTCCTAGTGAGAGACGCCTTCGTTACGGGGACCAGGTCAGTGTACGTGCGCCAGCAGCTGCTGGAAAAAGCTGATCTTACCCTAAGTTCGGCGATCGAGCTGGCTGATACGTTGGAGGCCGCTCTGCATAACTCCGAGGCTCTCCAGGCACGCGATCCCCCGATGACCTCGTGGGCGCCACAGACCCCGCAACCCGCCGGCGAATCGACCTCGGCTGCAGCCAGTCGTGAGTCCGCGAAGTGCTACTTCTGCGGACTGGAGAAGCACCCCCGGAAACGCTGCGTGGCCGGACAAGCTACCTGTTCCAGCTGCGGAAAGAAGGGCCACTTCGCCAAGGTCTGTAAGTCAAAACCGTGAGCGGGATCGAGCAGCGCCGCGTGCGAGTCGTGGGGGTCGCCATCTTCCCTGCACACTGCCACCACGTGCGAGACATGGGGGCAGCCATCTTGGTCGGCGCCACCTCCCACGACCAACGGGTGCTCACGGGCCACCCCACCACACCGGACCAAGACAGCGACCCCACCCTGGCTTCCGTGACCCTCGACCAAAGTGCTCCCCACCAGCTCGCAAGGTCAATGATGGACATCCTGGTGGAGGGGCACAGGACAAGCTGCCTGTTTGACACAGGCAGCACGGAGAGTTTTATCCACTCGGCCACGGTGCAGCGTTGTGGACTCATGATACGGCCGGTAAGTCAGAGGGTCACCATGGCCTCCGGGTCGCATACAACAGACATCTGGGGGGGTTGTACAGTGACGCTAGTGGTGCAGGGCACAGAATATCGGGACTTTACGTTACTGGTCTTGCCTCAACTGTGTGCCCCTGTGCTGTTGGGGTTGGACTTCCAGAGCCACCTGAAAAGCGTGACAATGAAGTATGATGGGCCCCTCCCGCCAATTACTGTCATAAATCCCCTGTTTTGTAGAGATATGTCACGTACCCCGCTACTGACCACACACACACACCGACCCGCACATCCCACCCAACATCATGCCAACTGCCACACTACTGACACCACTTGCGGCCTCTCCACCCTCAGGATCCCTCCCCCACCGCTGTTCGCCAACCTGACCCCCGACTGTAAACCCGTAGCAACTAAAAGCAGGAGGTACAGCGCGGGGGACAGAGCTTTCATTAAGTCGGAGGTGCAGCGGCTGCTCAGGGCGGGGGTCATTGAGGCAAGCACAAGTCCTTGGAGGGCGCAGGTGGTGGTTGTTCGGAACGGGGAGAAGAATAGGATGATCGTGGACTATAGCCAGACCATCAATAGGTTCACGCAGCTTGACGCGTACCCTCTACCCCGCATCGCGGATATGGTCAATCAGATAGCACAGTACAAGGTGTACTTGACCATAGACCTAAAATCCGCTTACCATCAGCTCCCCATCCGCCGGGAGGACCGCCCTTACACTGCCTTCGAGGCGGACGGCAGGCTTTATCAATTCCTGCGCGTCCCCTTTGGCGTCACGAATGGTGTATCTGTCTTCCAGAGGGCAATGGACCAGATGGTGGACCAGTGCCAACTGAAGGCCACGTTCCCATATCTGGATAACATCACCATCTGCGGTCACGACCAGCAGGATCACGACAACAACCTCCAAAAATTTCTCCAAGCGGCCAAATCTTTCAACCTCACCTATAACAAGGACAAGTGTGTATTTGGGACCACCCGACTTGCTATCCTTGGGTGTGTCGTGGAAAATGGAGTCATTGACCCTGTACCCACCAATGTATGTACCTACGAGACACCGTGCACCCCAAACCCTATACAGACACCACACGACACTCCCATACCGGGCGCGACGCACACGCACGAGGGATTACCAACGCCTAATGTGCTGGCACCTGAAGTCAGGCCGGAGCCAGCACAACCGCCATCGCCGGTGCTACGTAGATCACAGTGACGGACCCAACTGCCTGACAGACTTAACCTGTAAATATACTTCTTGTAAATATTGTCAGTCACTTCACCCCGCGGGACTCTTTTTAAAAAAAGGAGGGGTGAATGTGGTAAACCATATATATGTTGTAACTCGGTTGCCTGTCTGGACACACCCCTCTGCTGACTGCCCCTGTGGCTCCTCCCACAGAGTCCTGTATAAAGGTGCTCACCTTGCCCCTCCCCCTCAGTCCGGGGGCAGACACTCACTGTGGAGGTCGTATTGTACAGCGAATAAAAGCCTTTCAGTATTTTACCAAACCTCAGTCTTTTGGAGTAATTTAAGGTGCTTCAGCAACACACACAAAACACTGGTGGAATGCAGCAGGCCAGGCAGTATCTATAGGAAGAAGCACAGTCGACATTTCGGGCCGAGGCCCTTCATACTGAATTTCCAGCATCTGCAGATTTCCTCGTGTTCTAGTTGGATTCTAGTCGGACTTTTTAGTCCACCTCCTGTTGTTGCCTGGTGACATATCCACAGAAACAGTTTCACATGGAATATTCATACCCAATTTCCACAGCCATCATGCAGGTGTCAGAATATTTGACAAATCAATGCTGGGAAGATGGAAACCACCAGATTTCAGGCATGGGCAGAGAGATAGTGAGAGAGTGAGTGAGCAACTGTATCTATCTTTGACATTCAACAATATTTCCATTTCCAAGTCCAGCACCAGAAACATCTATAGGTCATCACTGATAAGAATGTCAACAAGTCCAGTCTTATAAATGAGATGTTGGAGAACCACGCCTCACAGACTGCAGTAGTTCAGGAAAGCTACTCACCAGCATCTTCTGAGCAACTAGGGGCGAACAATTAAATACTGGCTCAGCTGTGAATCCCGTATCACCTGAATATATATATATTAAATACCTATTTTTTTTTTTTTTAATTGAAAATTTTAGCCTGAAACTCATTAGTTGATGGGATGGTGGAGACAGAGTCCCTCAGCATATTGAAATGGTACCTGAGTGAGCAGCTGAGGAAATGCAAACGCCAAGGAGCAGACTGAAAACTGGGAAATAAGTTTTAAGAGGACAATTTATGATGAACATAGACATTATGGTCCAAGGGGTCATCAGTTCTGCCACACGACTCTGTGACTTCATGATTCACTGCATAAATGCAAGCTAACATCATGTTAGAACAGAACAGTACAGCACACTATAGGCTCTTTTAACCTACTCTAAGATCAATCCAACCCTTCCCTCTCATCTGTGTGCCTACATAACTTAAACATCTCTAAAGTATCTGCCTCTACCCCTATCCCTGGCAGCACTTCCATGTATCCACCACCTTCTGTGCAAAATACCAACTGTACCTCTGACATTCCCCCTATATTTTCTTCCAATCACCTTGAAATTATGCCCTCTTGTACAAACCATTTCCATCCTGGGAGAAGGGTGTTAGCTGTTCACTCTGTCTATGCCTCTTATCATCATATATATTGCTATGAAGTCACCTCTCATCATACTCCATTCCAAAGACACAGCCCAAGTTAGCTCACTCAATTTTTCCCTCATAAGATATTATTTGTTTTATTTCAAAATACAGCGCGAAACAGGTTCTTCCCGCCCAATGAGCTGCACCGCCCAGCAACTCACTTATGTAACATTAGCCCAATCAGAAAGCAACTTACAATTACCAATTAATTACTAACAGGCACATCTTTGGTCTGTGTGAGGAAACTGGAGCACCCAGAGGAAACCCATCTGGTCATGGGGCGGACGTACAAATTCCTTACGGACAATGATGGAATTGAACTCTGATGCCCTGTGCTGTAATAGCACAGCACTAACTGTGATGCTACTGTGGCACCCTTGTACAAAATACTCTCTGTTCTCTAATCCAGGCAACATTCTGGTAAATCTCCTCTGCACCCTCTCTAAATCTTTCCCATCCATTCATGCAAAAAAATAGTATCAATAACAGGCTAAGACCATTCATAATTTCCAAAAGTCAAGGAAGTTTAATCAACTATTGCTATAATTTAAATGGTATTACTGCAACAATACCGGCTGGTAGTGTAG
Source organism: Mobula birostris (assembly GCF_030028105.1). Classification (NCBI taxonomy): domain Eukaryota; kingdom Metazoa; phylum Chordata; class Chondrichthyes; order Myliobatiformes; family Myliobatidae; genus Mobula; species Mobula birostris. The sequence goes on from NC_092389.1 coordinate 22,034,667, forward strand.
TGGCATCAGCACTGGACTTCAAGGCAGATGGTCCTGAGTTCAAACCCAGTCGGGTCCCAACCTGAGCAGCAGCAGTATCTTTGCGGAAGAAAGGCCTGGCAATCTACTTCCGTATCTTGCCATGAAAATCCTATGAGTCATACTTGACTAAATGACTGAACAACAACAACAACCTGCAACAGGAGTCCTTTTTAAAGAAAAGGAATCAACTGTACTGGCAAATCCTCAGCGAGTGAACACACTTATTTTGAAAAATAACAGATGTAATCTTGAGCATACCAAATTATAGTCACAGCTTGGAGTCCTGATACATTTCTGGATTGATCAGTTACTCATCACTTTGGTGTAAGTGGGCTCTTTTTGCAATGCTTTCTTAAAAATTAGTGCAAGAACTTGGGCACCATGGTAGTGTCGCGGTTAGTGTGATGTTATTACAGCTCATGGCATTGGAGATTGGTGTTTATATGTTCTCCCCATGGAATGTGTGGGTTTCCTCCATTTGCTCCAGTTTCCTTCCACAGTCCAAAGGATAACTGATCATTGTAAACTGTTCCAAGATTAGCTTAAGGTTAAATTGGGGGCTGTCGGGTTGGGGGGTGGGGTGGAGAGAAGAGGTGCTGAGTGGTGAGGCTCAGTTGCCTGCACGGGTCTATTCTGTGCTGTATCTCCAAAGAAATTAATCAATTGTAACTATTTGATTTAATTTGGCTGCAACTTGTGCTTAAAACTTTCTGTTCTTTCACTTTTTGGGCAATTTGCAATGGGTCAAAAATGCAACTCATGGAATCTCCTTGATATTAAAATGACATGTCAGAACTACCAACAAAACCAAAAGAACACGGCAGCTGGCATTGTTGCCACCAACAACCCATTAATTGAACATGTGTCAGCCCTGTGATACACTAGTGTTTCTCACTGAGAGATGGCTGCAAGCTGAACTGGCAAATAGAACATTGAGTTAGCTCAAATAAGAATGCAGTGCAATGCTTTGGAAGAACAATTCATGTTGAGGGTGTCTATAATACTGAAGAGCAAATCTTGTAGAAACACATTTTTTAGGACTGGCAAATTCAAAGGAATTTTTTAAGAGAAATTGAATCTGCACTCATCAATTTGAGCAAGTTCATTAATCAAATGGGAAGAAAGCCAATTTAAAAACTGCAATGTAATTTTTAAAATGGGTTTCTTGTGAGGCTCATCTACTTTCCAATTACAGCATAACGTACTTCAGTACTGACCTGTACTGGCTGTTCAACAAGTAAGTGTGAAGGGCAAGTAAGAAACCAAGTAATTTCTATGATAAATCTATCTTAAATTCTATAATCTCCAGTCACCTACAAATAGTTCAATGACTTTGCCCATAAAATACATTTGAAATTAAGGAGAATTGGGTATTTAAAGTTTTAGAGCTTAATTATTGGTGTCGTAATTAATTATTTGAGTCATGAATCTTTTTTTGACTTTCCAAACTTGATGCAATATCTGCAAAATTAAATTTGGGAACAGAAGCTGGCGTTTTGGAGAAAATACTTTTATATTTCTTCTTTTCAACATCGATTTTATTCATGACATACAATATTCCTGTTTTTACCTTCAGAATGAATATCATGCATCCGTGGATTCCATATTGACTCACAGTTACAATATACTACATATTAAGGTGCAGATTCCATTGTGGATTGCTACATTTTGGGTTTATTTAATTTGACTATCAGAAATAAGATGTTTCTGTAGTCCACAGGGCCATGATTTTGGGAGTTTCTTTGAAGCATCTATTCAAGTTTTGAATCTTTTATAAACTCAACACTGCCTTGCTTAGGGATTTGATGTACTTTACAGGTGGTTGAATCAGTAGAAAGTACACTTTTAAGAATCAATGTAATTAGGATACATATCCGAATAGCATTGCGATACTCTTGGATGATTTCAGCCACATATTAAAAACTTCTATGCCAGCTGATACTGTGGAAATAAGTGACTGTAGTACTTGTGATCAATTCTCAACATGTGTGCAGTCCAGAGCAAGAAATAAATGACTGTAACACTTGTAAACAATGATGCAGTCAACAAGAAATATGCTTCTTTTCAGAGCATAAACATACAGACATACAGCATTTATTTTTACTAAGACACTTAATATAAGATAGACATGTATCTATTAGATTCTTACAGTCAAGACCTTTTTGGTTTTGAGATCAACTGTAATTTACAGCAAATAAACAGGTCAAATGTTATCTGCTAATGTCTATACCCCACACAACCTCATCTCATCTTTTGTCATCTCACCTCTGCAGCATATTCTGCAATTTATTTCTCTCTGGTTTATTTAGCTAAACTGATTACATCAATTTAACAGAGCAACTCCAGAAGGCAGCCGACTTCATATTCCAACCATCTCCTGGCAAAATATTTCTTCTGAATTTTCCATTAAATGAGCAATTGTCCTTTTGTTTCTTGCTATTTTTAAAATTCTCCTGCAAGTTGAAACCTTTCCAGTGTTTCTACTCTTAAGGTCCATTTTGCAATTAACACTTACCATGTGAAACATTAGTTTTCTGATTTCTATGGAATAGAGAAACAGTTTATTTGTGCTCCAGTGTGAAAGAATCATCATCCTTTCATCTGCTCTATTGTCTCCATTTTGTGAGGTGCTACACGGTAGTGTGTATGATCCAAAAAACAAAGCCTGACATGCAAATCCAAAGTAACAATCTTGATCTTTCATCTACATTTCAAGAAATGAAATTGTGTATTATTTGTATTGTGTTTCCTTGTTAGACTAAAAAAAAATCAAAGAATAACAGAGCACAGAAATCTTCCCACTACCGACCAGAGCTATATCAACCTTTTTGTCCTCCTACATCCCATTAGTCTGCATTAGGAGCATATCTTAAGTTTCCGCCTAATGCTTCTTAAATGTAGTAAATACATCTGATTCTAACACCTTTTCACCAACACATTCCAGACATCAACCGCCCTCTGTATTATCAAGTAAAGATTTAAGTGACACAATCTTTTCTTCCAGTCCTGAAGAAGGGTCTTGACCCAAAATGTCCTCTGTTTATTCTTTTCCATGGATGCTGGCTGGCCAGCTGAGTTCCACCAGCATTTTGTGTGTGCTGTAATGATTTCAGTGAGCTCTTAATTCCCTTGCTTTCAAGTTCTAAGTATTATATGACCTGAATTTCTCAATAAAATATAGTTCCTCTCACTCAAATAGCGATATAAATGGAAATAACTTGGAAAATGCGTAGAGCGGGTGGTTGATGGTTAGGTTGAGTTGCTCTCCGATCTTGGCAATCTACTTGCAAACGTTTCATCACCATATGAGGAGAGGATTGCCAAGGTTGGAGAACAACTCAAGCCAGCCATTGATATACATTTTCATTTTCTCATGTAAAGTACTTCACTGCAGATCACCAGCCTGACTTGCTGAGCTCGTCCAGCATTTTGTGTGTGTTGTTTAATATTTCCAACATCTGCAGAATCTCTTTGGGATCTCATACTTTTGCTGCACGATGTTACTATATTCTTGAATGTAGTCATTTTCAGTGGCTTTATTGCATATCATATTTATTCCCCTTTGCAAACCACTTTGTAATGTCAGCATTATACACAATGTATTGATATACTTCTACAGAAATGTGTTGGACTGAACCATCATCCAAGTGACAGAATTTATGTTCATCCTGTTGCATCACAATGTTGAAGCATTGTTGATCTTGCCACGAATGCCCATATCCCATGAAAGAATAAATAATAATTTTTTTAAAAAGATAATTAGTCATTAAGTTCTGGCACCCCATCTCTTTAAAGATATTCCTTTAATTTTCCGTTGGATATCCATCTATTGGCTTCCAATTGCACCAGGATATTTAAATTAATTCTTACAGGTCATGTTCTCAAAGCCTTTTCATCCATGTTGAGAAATGTCTGAGGAATTCATGTCACTACCAGTGTGAAAAAAAGTTGAGGCACAGGAGACTGCAGATGGTGGAATCTGAAGTAAAGAAAAACAAACTACTGCAGGAATTCAGCGGGGCCAGGAAGCATCTGTCAGGGGTGGGGGGGGGAGGGGAATGAATTGAAGATATTTTGAATTGAGGTCCTGCTTCATGATTATGAGGAAGAATTTTGAGTGTGTGTTACCATAAATATGACGGGTTAGCTGGATTCTCATCTAGCCATTGTAGTTCATTATAATCATATGTTCTACAGAAGTTCAGCTTTCAACAGTTCAATTTAATTTCAGTCCAGCAGAAAACTAATTGTAAAAAAATTGCTTATTTTTTCAAACAAGTATACTAGGTGGCTAAAGCTTTCTCATATTATTTAAAAGATTATTCCTATCATATGGAGGGATATGGTCCGTGTGCAGGTCAGTGGGACTAGGCAGAAAATGGTTCGGCACAGCCAAGAAGGGTCAAAGGGCCTGTTTCTGTGCTGTAGTTTCTATGGTTCTATATGAAGGCCATTACTAGCAACTTGAAGTCAGTCACTCAAATACATCAGCATGGTGAATTTTTGCATATGCATGAGTCATTTTTTGATCTTGTTCTCTTTGATGATCCCACAGTACCTGCCACTCATGTCAGAACTGCAATGAAATAATGGTTGTTTGTTAGAGCAGTTAAAAAAATACTAAAACTACCAGCAAGTATAGAATAATTTTCACTCTATGAAAAGTCAATATTTACTCTTATACCAACCATTATATGATATACCAAAACACATACAACAACAACCTTCCAAAATGCAACTGAAAATCCCCCTTTCTCCTGCAAAAAGCATCATGTACAAAAGTAATAATATCAATTTTAATTCACACACTATTCTGCCTTGGACACAGAGCCCCATCATTTCACTATTGCTGTCTCAAGGCCCCAAATTCTTCAGTTAAAACAATAATGCAAGCACCATCACTGGAAGGGCTGCAGTAATTGCACCATTTACAACCTTCACAAAGCAATAGACAATGAGCAATAAATATAGGCATTGTTAAATTTCAATATTTCTGAGAACAAATTAAAAAAATGAGGACGTTCGGTTTAAAAAAATGTTTGATCATTTTGGGCATAATAACAATTAGGGTTCAATTATAATTTTCACATGAGTCAAATACTTTTTGAAAATAATAAGGCTGAATGAGGGTTAATGTTCAGAATATAGTACATAAGGAATAGCATACAAATTATGGATGACCTTTTAATTGGTTATGAGTTCACTGTGGAAGTGTTCTTATTGAAGTACTAATGGAAATAGACCTTTCTCTTTGTAAAATTTAGCCATACAGCAAGGGATGTGCTCAGAGATAAGGAATATTAGACCCTTTACCCATGAGGAAGAAACTCTGAGAGTGAGAGAGTTGCGATTGTTGTGATGCACTTGACAAGGAAGATTTAAGTGAGGGGACTTCCGTAGGCCAAGCTGAAAGACTCGTTATAGACTGCATTACCATGCAAGACTGAAAGAGAAGTTTTTATTGGACTTGATATTAGAGTGCAGACCAACAGACTACAGTTCTCAGCTGAACACATTTACAGCTTCTAAGCAAAGATTGTCAAATGAAAACTCTGCTCATAGTTCTTATAAATTGTTTCAGCACAAACTGGTTTGTGGCATGGCTCAGAAAATATCCTTTGGGGCCACAATTAGCAGTATGAAGTGGCTAATTAGATTACAGGCAGATCTAAAGTTATTTTCTCAATGCTTTTCAGCTCGAAGGCTTTCACTTGGTTTACTGTGGTGACAGGAGGATGAACACAAAGCACTAAAAGTATCCCCACAATGATAAACAAGATCCTGATGTAAGACATGATTTTAAAACTAGTGCAAATATTATGTTTTTGTCTGCATTTTTTCTCTCTCGTATTTTGTCAAAATTTTACTTTTTATAAGCACACAAGCTATAAAAAAGTCAAAGGAAATTTTACAAATAAAAATTATAAGTGATAGGAAAACCTCCTGCTGATAAGGAAACATTGATAATTTTGGAATTATTTGTCAGTGTTTTACAGAAGAGTAATGTGAGCAGACACCCACTGGACAATACCTGCTAAAAGAAGGCATAAAACTTCAGGGTAAATGTCAGCAATGAGCTCCAGTCACTTCGCACTGATGTCATGTTACTGACTTTAGATTGCTCAACAAAGAGCCCAGAGTGAGGTTAAGGTTACCATTTAATCTAGGCTCAGGGCTCTGTCTGCATTCATAAATCTTGAGCTCGATGTTTGTGGCATCATTTGAAATGCCCACTGAATTGCAGTCTTGGCTTTTACTCTCAGTGCAGCTTTTGTCGTCAATTCAACTTATTCTTCATCCAAAATCCTCCAACGTATATCGTCTGTTCTTGACAAGTTAGTTATTGAAACACAGAATGTAACTTAACAACTTAGGCTTGGTCTTGTTTATGCTGCTGACAGTAAACCATAATTTTAACCTAATTAACTTTATGCTTCACCAAAGTACACATCACAAATACAATGATTGTTTCTTTTTGTAAAAAATCTGTGCTTACATATTAAGATTTTGCAAGATTCCACTTTCTGGCAATTTAGTTTACCTATATTTGGAATTGACTGAAACTTTATTCTGAGTTTGCAACTGCATGGGTTTCCACTGGGTGCCCATGTTTCTTTCCACATTACATGGATATGTCAGTTGGTAGGTTGACTGGCCATTCTAAATTGCTCCTAATATGTGAGTGAGTTGTAGCATCAAAGGTGGAGGTGGTGAGAAGTTGATAGGAATGCAAGCAGAATAAAAATTGGGATTAATATAGGATTAGTGTAAATGAGTGGCTGACAGAAGGCAGTGGTTAACCAGAACAAGCTGCCAGAGGAAGTGGTGGAGACAGATACAATTAAAACATTTTAAATAAAATTTGGATAAACAATAGAAGAGATTTAAAGAAAAATGGGCCAAATTCAGGCAAATGGTACTAATTGGGTATGGTGGAGGGGCAGGTAGAATTGAGGAAACAGGTAGGATGCAGAAGGACTTAGACAGATTAGGAGAATGGGCAAAAAAGTGGCAAATGAAATACAATGTTGGAAAATGCATGGTCATGTACTTTGGTAGTAGAAATAAATGTGCAGACTATTTTCTAAATGGAGAGCAAATCCAAAAATCTGTAGATGCAAAGGGACTTGGGAGTCCTTGTGCTGAACACCCTAAAGGTTAACTTGCAGGTTGAGTTGGTGGTGAGGAAGGTAAATGCCATGTTAGCATTCACTTCAAGAGGTCTAGAATCCAAGAGCAAGGATGTGATACTGAGGCTTTATAAGGCACTGGTGAGGTCTCACCTTGAGTATTGTCAACAGGTTTGGGCACCTCTTCTTAGAAAAGATGTGCTGGCATTGGAGAGGGTCCAGAGGAGGTTCACAAGGATGATTCTAAGAATGAAAGGGTATTCATAAGAGGAACGTTTGATGGCTCTGGATCTGTACTTGCTGGAATTCAGAAGGATGAGGGTGGATCTCATTGAAACCTTTTGAATGTTGAAAGGCCTAGACAGTGTAAATGTGGAAAGGATGTTTCCCACAGTGGGTGAGTCTAGGACAAGAGGGCACAGCCTCAGGATAGTGGGGTGCCCTTTCAAAACAGATGCGGAGAAATTTCTTTAGCCAAAGGGTGGTGAATTTGTGGAATTTGTTGCCACATGCAGCTGTGGAGACCAGGTCGTTGGGTGTATTTAAGGCAGCGATTGATAGGTTCATGGCATCAAAAGTTACAGGGAGAAGGCCGGGAACTGGGGTTGAGGAGGAGATAGAAAAAAAAAGGGATCAGCCATGATTGAATGGCAGAGCAGACTCGATGGGCCAGATGACCTAATTCTGCTCCCATTTCTTATGGTTTATGGTCTAATTCAAGGAGGCAAATTTGTTGGTACGGCGTGTTGCCTAAATGGCTGCCTCTATGAAGGGGTCCTCAACCAGAGGTCCATGGCATTATAAAGGTTGGGAACCTCTGCTCTAGGAGGTGATTAAAAAGACATTCTTTTGGTTGATGCTGATTAATTCTTTCAAGAATACTTTATGGGTGATCGATACTAATGACACAGTAGCTAAATAATGACTATGATAGACAGCAAAGAAGGCTATTTGGCAAAGAGCCAGAGAGGATATCCATTTACCAAATCTATCTGACCCCCTGTTATTCAGGATGGAAATACCAAATGATTGGAAATCTCACCTGGTCCCTCAACCCCACCTCCCTCTTTGGTCAAAAGAGCACAGCAGCATCTCCACTTCCTGAGGAGATCGAGGCAAATGAGGATCTACCCGCAACCCCCTGCAATTTTTCCAGGAGCACCATCGATAGTGTCCTGACCAGGTGCATCACTGTCTGGTACAGGAATTGAACATACAATAGTACAGCACATTACAGGCCCATTGGCCCACAATGTTGTGCCAACCCTCAAACCCTGCCTCCTATATAACACCCCACCTTAAATTCCTCCATATACCTGGCTAGTAGTCTCTTAAACTTCACTAGTGTATCTGCCTCCACCACTGACTCAGGCAGTGCATTCCACACACCAACCACCCTCTGAGTGAAAAACCTTCCTCTAATATCCCCCTTGAACTTCCCACCCCTTATCTTAAAGCCATGTCCTCTTGTATTGAGAAGTGGTGCCCTGGGGAAGAGGCACTGGCTATCCACTCTATCTATTCCTCTTAATATCTTGTACACCTCTATCATGTCTCCTCTCATCCTTCTTCTCTCCAAAGAGTAAAGCCCTAGCTCCCTTAATCGCTGATCATAATCCATACTCTCCAAACCAGGCACCATCCTGGTAAATCTCCTCCGTACCCTTTCCAATGCTTCCACATCCTTCCTATAGTGAGGAGACCAGAACTGGACACAGTACTCCAAGTGTGGCCTAAACAGAGTTTTATAGAGCTGCAACATTACATCGCGACTCTTAAGTCGAGGGATAGAGTTTAAGAAAGCTAACACCCCATAAGCTTTCTTAACTACCCTATCTACCTGTGAGGCAAATTTCAGGGATCTGTGGACATGTACCCCCAGATCCCTCTGCTCCTCCACACTACCAAGTATCCTGCCATTTACTTTGTACTCTGCCTTGGAGTTTGTCCTTCCAAAGTGTACCACCTCACACTTCTCCGGGTTGAACTCCATCTGCCACTTCTCAGCCCACTTCTGCATCCTATCAATGTCTCTCTGCAATCTTCGACAATCCTTTACACTATCTACAACATCATCAACCTTTGTGCCGTCTGCAAACTTGCCAACCCACCCCTCTACCCCCACATCCAGGTCATTAATAAAAATCACGAAGAGTAGAGGTCCCAGAACAGATCCTTGTGGGACACCACTAGTCACAACCCTCCAATCTGAATGTACTCCCTCCACCATGACCCTCTGCCTTCTGCAAGCAAGCCAATTCTGAATCCACCTGGCCAAACTTCCCTGGATCCCATGCCTTCTGACTTTCTGAATAAGCCTACCATGTGGAACCTTGTCAAATGCCTTACTAAAATCCATGTAGATCACATCCATTGCACTACTCTCATTTATATGCTTGGTCAGCTCCTCAAAGAACTCTATCAGGCTTGTTAGACACGATCTGCCCTTCACAAAGCCATGCTGACTGTCCCTGATCAGACCATGATTCTCTAAATGCCCATGGATCCTATCTCTAAGAATCTTTTCCAACAACTTTCCCACCACAGACGTAAGGCTCACTGGTCTATAATTACCAGGACTATCCCTACTATCTTTGCAAGGCATCTGACTGCAAGTCCCTACAAAGGATTGTGAGGGCTTAAGGGATCACCAGGGTCTCTTTTCAACCCATCAGAAATATTTCTTAGGAGGGCACTTAGCATTGTCAGTAATCCCTCTCATCCGCCCAGTTACCTCTTTGACCCCCCCTACCATTAGGCAGGAGGTACCATAGCATTAGGACAAGAACCGGTAGGATCTTCTTCTCCCAGGCCATAAGACGACTGAACTCCCTGCCACCACCCAGGTCTCGTCACGTATGAAGTGCCAGCAGCATTATACCATTTGCATTTTAACTTTTATCATATTTGTTAATTTATTTGTGGTAATATTACTTTGTGTTATGTGTGTGAGTTATATATACTACGTTGTACACCTTGGTCTGGAGGAACATTGTCTTGTTTGGCAGTATACATCTATACATTGAATGCCAATAAACAAACTTGATTACAACAGTTTTGTAAAAGATGCAACATACTGGTACTGAGCTTTTTTGTTATGTTTTGTGGTTTCTTCTTTGCAACTAGTCATGAAAGATATCCCAAGTCATTCTGTATAAGAAGATTGGCTGCGATAACAGAATCAGATAATTTTGAAATATTTTCTTCCAGTCTTTCTCTGCCTCAACACTCCACACTTATCCTTCCTTAACCACCACCAATCTTCCCTCAATATTTCCAATTACAAACTGATTTTGAAATCAGTACTTGAAAGTATCAGTGGAGTTCACACCTGGATGTAGGGTCTGTTGTCCAATTTGGCCTGGATGTAATGAAATAAACTGCACATACTTATGAAGAGAAACAAAAGATTGATTAATTTGCTCATTGGTTCAGTAGTTCATTGAAATCAATTGAAGCACATGGCAAATGGAAAACAAAAAGTAACAACAAATTAAAAGTCCAAAAACAATTGAAAACTGGGAGATCCCACTTTTCGCATTTCAGAACGAAGGAGATACCCTCCTTCTTCAAAGAAAGGGGCTTCCCTTCCTCCACCGTCAATGCAGCCCTCAACCACATCTCCTACATTTTGCGCACATCTGCCATCATCCCATCCTCCTGCCACCCCACTAGTGATAGGGTTCCTCTTGTTCTCACCTACCACCCCACCAGACACAATCCTCCACCATCTCCAATGGGATCCCACCTTTAAGCACATCTTTCCCTCACCTCCTCACTGCAACATCCCCCGCCTTCTGCTTTCAGCAGGGATTGCTCCCTACTCTACTCCCTTGTCCATTCATCCCTCCTGGCACTTATCTTTCCAAGCAGAACAAGTGCTACACCTGCCCCTACAGCTCCTCCCTCACTACTCCAAGCAGTCCTTTCAGGTGAGGCACCATTTCACCTGTGTGTATGTGGGTGTCATCTATTCTATCCAGAGAGCCTGATGTGGCCTCCTGTATATTGGTGAGACCCGACAAGATTGAAAGAACACTTCACCAAGCACCTATGCGCTGTCCACCAGAAAAGGTGGGATCTCCTGATGGCCACCAATTTCAACTCTACTTCCATTCTCATTCCAACATGTCAATCCTCTTCTATTGTCGTGATAAAGCTACACTCAGGTTGGAAGAGCAACACCTTATATTCTGTCTGGGTACCCTCCAACCTGATGGCATGTACATCGATTTCTTGAACTTCCGGTAATATTCCTCCCCTTCTCCTTCACCATTCCCCATTCCATTTTCCCTCTTTCACCTTATCTCCTTATCTGCCTGTCACCTCCCTCTGGTGCTCCTTCTCCTTTCCTTTCTTCCATGGCCTTCTACCCTCTCCTATCAAATTCCCCCTTCTCCAGCCCTGTATCTCTTTCACCAATCCACTTCCCAGCTCTTTACTTCACTCCTCCTCCCCACCCCTAGTTTCACCTGGGCAACACCCCCTGGCCACAGCGGCAGGCTCTCCCCTCTCTGATAGCAGATCGATCAAAAAACAGGTAGCCGGCACTCACCCTCTGCACTAAACTCATTCTCACAATTAATATTTCTTTTATCTCCATTCACTTCTTCCAAATCAAAGTCAATGGTTGGGAACCCACATGGATCCAGCTCTACCTGGCCCTTGGTCAGATATGTGAAAGAGTCCTTGGTTTAGTTCCATTCAAGCTCTATCCCTCACCTCACTTCCCTGAAAGTTAACTGACTTGAAATTGGAACTTTGTTTCTCACTCCATAGATGCTGCATTTAAGCTGAGAGGCGCAAGTTTAAAGAAATGGCATGGAGTAAGCTTACCTCCCCAAACCAGAGTGATGGGTATCTGGAATATGCTGTCAGGGATGTTACTGAAGGCAAATATAACAAAGACATTTAAGAGGCTCTGAGATTGGCACTTGAATATGTGTAGAATGGAAGGATATGGATATCATATAGGCAGAAAGGAAAAGTGTAGTTAGGCATTTAATTACCAGTTCATTAAGCCTGGCACAACACAGTGAACTGAAGGGCCTGTTCCTGTGCTGTTCCACGTTCTATGTTTCTGTAATCATTTCTGAGCAGAAAATAGCCAAACCAAGAGCACAATTTCAAATCTTCAACTCATATTTCCTCAGCAGTTGTCAATAAATCCAACTGGTAGCTACCTTTAATCAAAATGGAACATAATTTCTATTTTATACCTTCTGGGGCCATTGATATCATCTGTCGATCTAGATCTATCTCATTATGACATTTTTCCCCCCTTAGCTTCAGACAATGAAATATTTAGGGATCTCCTTATGCAGACCACTGGCAAGTCTCTTTCAGTAAGATTACTGACATGTGGAATTGCATGTGTAAATTAAAAACAATTGATTCAAAATTTCAGAACAGATGCAAAAAATTATGCATGAGAGAGAGAAGAAGCAATCATTGTTACAGAATAAGGTGTTGAGTTTCTTAGTGTCCCTTGTGTTGACATGCATATATAACAAATTTAATGACATTAGACTTCTTCAGCCATATGGCATCATTTTTAAGCACCTAACCCGATCACCAAAACTAAGCACAAAAAAAAATTCAAAGTCAATATATTCAGGTACTATAAGAATACAAAGGTGATAAATAAAAAAAGACTAAAATCTGCTGTTAACATATGAATGAACCTATTTATATTCATCGTTGTTATTTATGCACAACTGTTACCCTAAGAGTGAATGGATTCACAATTTAAAATGGAAATAGCAAAGAATTGAGATACAATTTTCACCAGCCTAGTGGAAATGGTCTGCCATTAAGTTTGTGAAAATTGCATCTCACCCTATGCTTGAGCATTTAACTGCAATTCTTAAGCTTGCACTATAGATATACACTTATTTCACCACAAAGTTAAGCCAAGTATGTTGCACCTTTTTTAAACATAGCAAACATTAATTACTGCTAGTTGATCTCTCCGGCACTGAGAAGTAATGGTGCTTTCTTTTATTGTTTAAGATATTTGAATTGAGACAAATGACTTTTGCTTTCAGATTTTTTACTGAAAGAAAAAAAAGTGCTATATCTTTTTTCTTCTCTATTTCTTTCTGTTATTAAAGTCTGACTTGTTCAAGATTGCAATGCGTCTTTTGTGATTTTCATTTTCATCCAGATACCAGTTTTCCTGGGGTTGCCTTTACATCATTTCTTCTGGCAACTCTCTTCCATACTCACCATCAGCACAGCTGCACCACAGGGCTGTGTGCTTAGGCTTCTACTCTACTTACTTTATACTTAAGATTGCATGGCTAAGTATAGCTCCAATGCTATATTTCAGTTTGCTGATAACATCACTGTTGTTCGGTGGATCAAAGGTGATGAAATGACATATAGGAAGGAGGTTGAACAACAACCACCTCTTATTCAACGTCAGCAAATCCAAAGGGTTGATTATCGACTACAAAAGAAAGAGGACAGAGATGCGCTAGTCAGTCCTCCTTATACAAGAGGGTCAGTCGCTTTCAATTCCTTGTCATTAACATATTAGAGGATCTGTCCTAGCATGAAAGTGTCATCACAAAGAAAGCACAACAGCACCTGTTTGCGTAGATTCAACATGTTACTATGAAATTTGACAGGTGCTCAGTGGAGAGTATCCTAACAAGTTGCATCGCAGCTGGTATGGAAACACCATTGAACAGGAATGGAAAAGGCTACAGAAAATGGTGGAAACAGCCCAGTCCATCACAGGTAAAGCCCTCCCCACTAATGAATACATTGACATGGAGCACTGTTACAAGGAAACAGAATCCAAAGACAACCACCATTTGGACCAGGGGTTCCCAACCTTTTTTATGCCATGGACCAATACCATTAAGCAAGGGGTCTGTGGACCCCAGGTTAAAACCCCCGACCTAGATGAAGCCTTCTTCTTGCTACTACCATTGGGAAGGAGATACAGAAACTTTATGCCCCACACCAGTAGATTCAGAAACAATTATGACCCAACAACCATTAGGCCTCTGAACCAATCATTCACCACAACTCTGAACTGATTCTACAACTTACTGACACACTTTCAAGGGCTCTTTACAATGAATGTTCTCAGTATTATCATTATTTTCACCGTTTATCTTCCTTTACAACCTTGGTTAGCTGTCAGTCTTTGTTGATTTACCTATAGTTTTTCACAAAATTCTATTGTATTACGTTTTTTTTCCTGCAAATGCCAGCAAGAAAATGAATTTCAAGGTATATGGTAACATATACATACATTGATAATAAATGTACTTTGATCAACTGTACCATTTTGTAAAATAGTTAGTGCCTCAGTAATACTAATTAAAACATGACATTCCACCTAAAAGCAAAATACTGCAGTTGCTGGATATCAGAGATAAATTTGGTAAATAATGGAAATACACATTAGGACAGACAATATCTGTTCTGGTGAAAGGTCACTGACCTGAAACTTTAGATTTGTTTGTTTCTCCTCTCCATAATTGCTGAGTTTCAGAGTTTCTGAGAAAACTTAATATAAAGTGGAGAATTGGTTGGTTCTGACTCAGTTTTCAGAGACAGCAACCAATTGAAATGCCTTCACTGGAATGGCTTGGAAATCAAAGAGTTCAATAATGAGCCAATTAACCATTCTCAGAAGTTTAGCTTTAACTAGTCCTAAGAATCTGAGATAAGATAATAGAAATCAATAAGAGCTCCTTTTGAGTAAAAGGGGGAACCTACTGGAAATGGATCAACACATAGCTACGTGCAAATATCTTTCATGCTCAAAGCCCTTCAGGCAGAGCAACGTTGAGGAAAGAATTGGCCCAGGTGCACTCCATTATCCAACATTTGGCAAACACAAACGACTGGTTTGGGAATGGAACTGAGCCTGTGGAAAGGTCCCAAAGTCTGATGGATTTCACAACCTAAAACAAAGAGAAGAATACCAAATATTTGCTTCAGTCAAAGCAAACTTGATGAATTACTCATTCCTTTCAGTTCAAGATTTCTGAGTTAGTTTATATTGCTTGATTCGAACAATTTTAATTCTTTCATAGGCCAAGATTTAATTTCCCTTGTTTGGTCAAAATAAAATTATTGACATCTTGTTGTAAGTCACGCTATGATTGCAAAGATTCTCTGAAGGGGTTCACTTCAGACTAACTGTCAAATTTAGTCACTGGCCTCTTATTTATATCAGTTTTATAAAGAACATGAAAGGAGATGTGAAAACATTTACGAATATAATAAAATTTGACAGCATAAAGTCCTGAAATGAATGGTTGTGGATTGACAGGACATGGCTGAATTGCTGGTTTAATCACTCTGTGGTTTCACAATGGCAAAATGGTGAGATACTGATTTGGTCCATGAATGTGTCTCAGAAAAGTGACGAGAAACTATGTTCATCCTTCTATAAATCCTGATAGTCTGGGAGTAGACGAACAATTCCCCAGTCAGTTGTGCAACTCAGGAATGGGAAATAAGTACTGCACTTTGGGGAAGGTTGTGTGATTCTTAGCATATTTTAGCACCAATGTACTTTGAAACAAAGCAATTACTTATTCAATGATCTATCAAACAATCATAAGACTTTGGAACTGGAATTAATCATCTCACCCTTCTGAGACATTCATTAGGATCATGGCTGCTTTTCCATATCATCTCTATTTTCTTGCCCGAGCATGAGATCATTCAATATCCAAAGATATTTTTAATTAATTCAATGACTAAGCTTTCACAGACTTGCACAATAGAGAACTCCAAAGATCCACCACTTAGGCTGAAGAATAGTTTCCTCATCTCAGTTCTAAATAGTTTACCACTTAAACTGGGACAATTATACCTGGTTCTACACTCAGCCAAAGGTAACATCCCTCCCCCCCCCAACCATCCTATTGAGTCCTGTAGATATTTTATGTATTTCAATAGATCACCTCTCTTTCTTCTAAGTTCTAGAGAACATGGTCAATCTTTCATCAGGCTTCAAACCCACTACTCCAGGAACTAGTCTGGACGATCTTTGCTGAATTCACATTCTAGCAATGCACATAAAATGCTGGAGAAACTCAGCAGATGTAGCAGCATCTATGGAGGGAAATAAACAGCCAATACTTTGGGCCAAGACTCTTCATCAGGACGTCTTGGCCCAAATGGTTGACTGTTTACTTTCCTCCATAGATGTTGCCTGACTTCCTGAGTTTGTCCAGCATTTTGTGTGTGTTGCAAGTACCTTTGTTATTTGGTAAGGAGACCAAAATTGTACACAATATTCAAAGTATGATCTCACCCAAGTCCTATGTAATTGCAATGAGACATTGATATTTCTGTCCTGTAATTTTTTTGCAATAAAGGCCAACATACAAGTTGTTTATCCAACAGCATACACACAAGCTTTCAATGACTTGTTTGTAAGGACACAGATTTTTTTGAGGATTATTATTTTCCAATCTGTCATCACTTCTGTCATACTCTGCTTTTCTGTTTTCGTACTGAAGTGGAAAGCCTTTTTTTCCCCATCTACCATGTTCTCACCCACTCACATAACATATTGATGTCCCTTTGAGACTCTTTCCATCCTATTCCTTATAATTTTTAAATAGACCATTCACCTGTACATCTGAGAACACAATTCCCAAAGAAATGGAGATTAAGAAAAACACCTTTTTTTTCCGAGAAGTGTAAGGTTGCCCTAACTGTCTGCTTGAGAATACAACATCTAACATTGACAATACACAATTCCAAACACATATATAAAGTAGCTTCAGACATCAAACCATTTCATGTTTTTAAAATCAAGTCAGAGTATTCATAAATATACAATACTCTGCCTTTCAATCCAGTATCAGCCTGATGGGACTCCTGCCTCCAAAGGACTGTTAGAAGAGAAATGAAAAACCATCAAGTCATTGAGAATTAACCATGATATTCACATTGCACTTTTTATTATTCCACAAGACTATATTCTGATTGGAGTGCTTCTTGAGTGTAACATGTTGACTGTTAATGTGTTGTGTACGTGCAAAGCAGACCATGTTTCTGTCTAAAGTGTCAGATTGGGAGTATAGCTGGATCAGCAATTTGTCACAATGACAAACCTCCAGTGCAGCAGACAAATCAAACTGCCTACCCTTTAGCAGTGACAGTCATGAGGAAATGGATGGTCTGTCAGTGCAGAGGAACAAAAGTACAGGAAGTCAAGCACTTAGGACTTCAAAATAAAAATGAAAGTAAGTGGATGACTAAGAAAAGACTGATATAAATGCAACTTCAAACAGTAGTTAACTGCTTCTGCAGTCAAAGGCTTTGAATGATGGAAAACTTGTTCAACTTCAAACCAAAAGGCACTGAATGTGTCTATCAACATCAGTCTCAGATGGAGAAACATAAGCTTTTGAACTTAGCTTTCACAGAACATTTCACATTTTTTGGCGAATAAAAATAACGTTACCTGTTACAAAACACAATTAGAGAAGAGGCGATATGGCATTTTGTTACTAGCAATCTTAATGCCTGCATAAATGATTCAGAAGCACTTTTAAATTTGATGATGGCAAGCAGGTGTACTTAGTGTGGTATAACAAGCTAGCATTAGTAATGGGATATAATCACATTGGAGGCAGTTCAGAGAGGGAGCTTCCTGGGAAGATGGAGTTGCCCTTTAAGGAATGGTTTAACAGATTGGAGCTTTATCACTGGCATTTAGAAGAATGAGAGGCAATTTTCTTAAATGGAATAAAAAGGTTCAAACAGGGGTTGAAAGGGTTGACGCTAAATGAATAACTCTGTCACATGGATATTGAGAAATTGGGAATAATTTTGGAATAAGTTAAGAAAAGGCAGCATTCTCAGAGGCATACGAATCTTTGCAACTCCCTACCCCAGTCAGGTGTGGATGAAATAATATAGAATTTCAATGGTAAGAGATTGAAAAGTTACGGAATTAGACAGGAGAGAGGAGGTGTGGCTACGATCCATTCAGTAATGATATTAGACAATAAAAAGAGGCTCAAGGGTTATTTGCCCTAATCTTACTCGTGTTTCCTAAATTGTTATGACCTTGTAATTGCCAGATTGATACTCAACACCATTGGAACAGTACACATTTCCTTAACCTGAATAGGACTCCAGAGCTCGGACCTGTATCATTGTGCTTTACTCTTAATGGTCTTTTGAATTGACCTGGGAAACCATGAGTTATATAAAAACAAGGAAAATCACTAATAAGAACAATGATGCATTATAAGGAATGCTCCCAGAGACCAGACAACCCTGCAAAGTTATTCCTAAAAGCTTCTGAGAAAATGTGCTAACATTTAGACAGCTACTCTCCAGGAGAAACTAGTCTTAGCCTTTCGGCATCACCACCAGCAGTAAAATGGAAGATCGATATTCTTTAAATTTAACATAGGAAACTATGGCAAGTCATGTTATGGTGTCACAGTAAGACAGCTTCTTGCTGGGTAACAATCATCATCGCCTCTCAGCTAATGAGACGGCTCTCCTCTATGTTGAACACAATTTGGAAGAAGCATGAAAGGTAGGAAGGTTTCTCCTGGACTGGGAATTTCAGTATGCACTCTCACCAGTGTTTCCGCATCATAAATGACAAAAAAAAATTAATATTGAAGGATGACACGGCCTATAAAGTAGAGAGAGAGGCTACAAGATACTGCAATCTTAATTATATTGCAAAGTTTCTGAGGAAAGGGGGTTCCATGATCACGAATAGAACATGCTCCTTCGTGACGTGCGACAATATTCTGATGTAAAATTGGCACTTGGATGCACAGCCTCTTGGGTCATATGGGAAAATGGTGAAATTAATCAATTTCCAGAGGGCACAGCCTGAAAGAACGACTTGAATTTATTTAAGAGCAGATGAACATCTGAAATAAAGGCAGAAGAGTGCTGGTAATACTCAATGTACCCATGTGCTGTGGAGAAAGAAACAGATAATGTTTCAGTTCGATGATTTTTCATTAGCTCTCTCACCAGGTGCTCCCTACTCTGATGAATATTTCTAGCAAAGAGCCATTTTTATTGAATTTATTTAAAAAAAGTGGTTTTGACAAATATCACAAGGCATTCAATGGTAATGTGATTGAGCAAAAATTGAAACCAAGTTGTGAATTGTGTTGTGATCAAAAGCTGGTGAGTCAGTTTTAAGAAGCATCACAAGGGTGAAGAGAGGTGGGAAGATTTAGGGAAGAAACTTTAGATTTTAGAACATTCAGGAGGATGCGGAGATGCACAGGCGGCCAGAGTAAGCTGTACTCACAGATTGGAAGAGAAACCATTCCAGAAAGATTTACAGAACAGGAAGAGGTCAATTGGCTCATGGGGCCTCTGCTTACTTCATAGAAGAGTCATTTAGTAACATCTCACTTAGTAATTCTCCCCCCTAAATCTGGGCATTTGTTTTTCTCCTTCCACGTATCTCTCCAATTCCTTGCCAAAAGCTTCGGCTACTCCAGATTCAAGATTGGTTGTTTATCTCCGAATGCAGAATGAAAGTTCAGGGAGAGTAAAGCTAAGACTAAGAGAACTAAGAAAAGAGTAAGAGAAAAGAACGGTAGAAGTCAGAAACTGGGTGGAGCATACATAAACAGAAGGTATTCCTAAACATACAAAACAAAATATTGTAAGTACTGAAAACTTGAAATAAAACTTTTAAAAAAAATAAACAAAATGCTGGAAACACTCAGCAGATCAGGCACTTGAGTAGAGAGAGAAACAATTACTATTTCATGTCTAGGACTCCTTTTCATCAAGGATCCCAGTGAACTTTTTCATTCTTTAGATTCTGCCTGATCTGAATGTTTTGAGTATTTACCATTCTTAATTCCAAAGCAGTTTCTGGATTGCAACAGGATGCTAATGCAATAACCATTCAGTTCTACCAAATTCACAAATGATGGTAAATGGGATTCATCTGGAAAGGTCAGAATATTTGCCTTCATTTGCCTGGGCACAGACAGAAGAACAGGGAAAAAAATGGTATAACTTTATAGAACACAAGGTAAGCCACTGCTGGAGTATTGTGCACAGTTCTGGAAATCACACTGTAGAAAGGTTGTAATAGAATTGGTAAGGATGCAGAGGAGATTCACTAGAACGTTGCATGAGTGTAGTGTACCAGATATGAGGAGGGACTAGGTAGGTTATGTTTCTTTCTCTCTTGGATTGGAGGAGGCTGGGGTATGTTGGTGGTGGGGGGTTCCTGGTTGTGATTTGCAAAATTATGAGGGACATACTGTAGGTAGGTTGTAGACAATCTGTCCTATTAACAGAGATGTCTAAAACTCGAGGGCATGAGAGGTTGAAACGAAATCTGAGGAAGATCTTTTTCACTCAGAGGGTGTTTGGAATCTTAGAATGCATTGTCTGATTGGGTGGTGGAGTCAGAGACTCTCATTACATTTAAGATGACTATATGAATTACAAAAGTATAGAAGGTTATGAACCAAGTGATGGTAAATGGGATTCATCTGGTAAGGTCAGCACTGATATGGGGCTTTTTATTTGTTTAATGGCTCAAGGCTGATATAGAATACAGAAAAGGCACTATCAGTGTCAAAATGCCCAGATTTGTGGGTACTTTCGGAAGGAACCACTCAAAACTAGGACAAGCCATGGATCTACTCAGAGATATATAGAAAATCAATTGGAGAGGAGAACAGTTACATTTCATTAAGTATCAAAACATGACTACCGATTGTTTAACAACATAAATGTTCCTGTTATATTCAAGCACTTGCTTCTATTAATACTTTCCTGCAGTTAATTCCTTACATTTATTTTATCTTCTTTATTGAACATAATGCTTTGCCATTCAGTAGCACTCAAGTAGTCAAGTGTTATGTGTATCTGTTAAAAACAGATGCAGTTAACATTGCAAATGAAAATGAGGAAATTGCAGAATTTTTTTAGTAATTAATTAACATTAATCTGAACAATAAAGTAAGGGAACAAAATACTTTGAATTCAAGGAAACCAATAAATGAAGCAGAATTGCACCCACTTATGTTAACATAACAATAAAATGGTTTAAAAATAGCAATTGCATAAATGACTCATGTCATTTGTTTGCTCTTAAATGTTAAAGTTGTAGATGAGAATACTGTCAATGCATTAGTCAAAACTTCTAGCTCTGAATTCAGAAATTATCTCTGTAGAAGGTGTAGATGAGAAAGTGGCATTTCCAGGATTTCACAAAGGTGAGCAAGAGACTCTGGCAAATTATGAACGTTAGTCTACCATCTGTTGTGACTGTCAGTGGAATGTGTGATTAAGAACTGAGTGATTGAGCATTTAAGAGAAATTTGAACCAAACAGAGGTAGCAACATAGGTCTGTCAAGAAGAGTTCACATTTAACTGAAATAACTGGGTTTTCTTTTAGAAAGTAATTGGAGAACATTAGTGAGGAATTTTACATCACTTTCCAGGAAGAGGTAATAAATTTACCACATTAGTAAAAAAATTTAAACTCATAAAAAAAACATTTTTGACAGGTTAAGGTGAATGGTTAGGCAGTTGAAAATAGTGAGAACAGCTTTTGTGGATTTGAATCAAAAGGAGGAGTTAATATGTCCATGAAACCCCATATTGTGCTTTCAACCAGAACATAATATAAAGCTTCATCCCAACGTTTCTTGTAACAAAAAGATCAGTGGCATAGCAAGCAATGTGGATGAAGATTTAACATTGCAGAGAAATTGACAGATTAAGAGAATAGGCAAAAGAAATGTGACACCTGGATTTTAATACACTCAAATTGTATTCATCCATCTTGGATTACATGTGGATACTTGCTATCACCTTACGTGGTAAAAAGCTGGAAATGGTAGAAATCCAAAGAAAATTCAACGTTCAAATACAATGGATAATGTGTAATAGTTAGACAGAAACAAATAATAAAATATCCCTACTGGAGTGCAACTCTTTCAATAATCTTTGCCATAATATAAGGAGGAGGGTGTGTTGCTGCAGCAGAACATGCATTTGCTTGGCCGAAATCCTGGGCACAGACTTAGGGATGAGTACCAAAGAGATCAGTTGCCTCTGTTGAAATGTCAACAAGCTGCAACATTAACTCTGTTTCACTCTCACAGATGGCACCTGATCCCTTGAGTTTTTTCGGCATATTCTGCTTTACTTGTTTATTGCTTGGTACATAGGGTGTTAAATTAGAAAAGCATCACAGAAAGCAAGCTTTTTAATTCCTGAAATATAAATGCTGATTAGTGTTTAGTTTTTCAAGCACTTTGCAATCTGAGAGGAAATCCTAAAAAAAAGTATATACAAACAAAAACAAGATTGTCTAAATCCCTGCGGTGCAGCTATCAACAAAGGTTTACATATAAGCACATAAGTAATGGAAAATCACAAATGTCACTCCACTGTTTTAAGAAGGAAGGGAAGCAAAAGATAATAAATTATAGGCCAGCTGGCCTGACTTCAGCAAGATGTTGGAGTCCAATATTGAGGATGAGGTTTTGGGGTACTTGGAGGCACACAATAAAAGAGGCCTAAGCCAGCATGGTTTTCTTAAGCGGAAATATTGCCTGAAAAATCTGTTGGAATTCTTTGAGGAAATAACAGGCAGGATAGACAATGGAGAATCAGTGGCTGCTGAATAAACTCTTCTCATGCTTCCATCTGGGTACAGATATCGATTTTAACCAACGTTTCAATGATAAACTCTGCCATCTTTATCAGGGATGATGCCAGGACATGTCTAGTCCGGTGGTATTTATACCCCCGTCATCCATCCCTCCTGATTGGTTAGTCCCCATTCAATCAGGTTTCCACTGTGCCACCTTATTTAATCTTACTTGGAGTGAGACCTTCATCTTTATTAAAATTCTTTTCCTCTAGTTTTATTTCAATGGTTTCCTTCATCAGGTGGTCCCAAAAGCCATTGGTGCAGCACAGTAGTTTTGTGCCGTCAAAAATCAATCCTATGGTCATTGTGACTGCAATGTTCTGCTACTGCTGGTTTCTCTGGGTAACCCAAACGGCTACACCTCCTGTGTTCCTTAATACGGGTTTCCACTGTGCATCCCATCTGGCCAATATATGCTGCTCCACATTCACAGGGAATCCTGTAAATGCCAGCTGTCCTGAGTCCCAGGTCATCCTTGACCCATAGAAACTGTGACCTGAGCTTCCTTACAGGTTTGGGGATGGTATTAATCTGGCATTTCTTCAGGATCCTGGCACTCCTTCCAGAAACTGTAGAAATGTAGAAAGCCATTGAAATAAAAGTACAGGAAAAGAATTTTAACAAAGATGAAGGTCTAGCTGGCAGAGTTTATTATTGAAGCATCAGTTAAAATCGATACTTGTACCCGGGCTGGATGCTCGAGAAGAGTTTATTCATCATAAACCTCTGGAAAGCACTAGGTCCTTTACTGCTGTTTACTTGAATTTTCAGAAGGCCTTTGGCAAGGTGCCACTCGAGGCTGCTAAACAAGATTGCAGCCCATTGTATTGGCATAGATAGAAGATAGGCTGACTGGCAGAGAGCAAAGAGTGGGAATAAAGGGAGCATTTTCTGGTTGGCTGCTGGTAATTAGTGGTATTCCATAGTGATCGGTGTTGAATCCACTACTTTTGACATTATATGTTGATAATCTGGATGATGGAATCGATGGCTTTGTGGCCATGTTTGTGGATGATACAATGATAGTGGAGGGGCAGGTAGTATTAATTCTCCTCACTTGTCCAAATCCTTCTGCAGGGAGTCTGCAGAAGGACTTGGACAAGTTAGGAAAATGGGAAAAGAAGGGGCAGATGGAATGCAGTGCAGGGAAGTGCACTGTCATGCACTTTGGTAGAAAGAATAAGGAATATTCCTCAGTGAACTCAATTATTTTACACCTATTCCTACCTCCCATCATGGGTACAGCACTCTTGGGCTCTAGTTGAACCTCTTTCATTTTTGTCCACCGTGATGCACATCAACACCCCCTTAAGCCCCCTCACAATGGTCCGTTCTGCGCTTTGGAACAGGGCACAATGATTTTTATTGTAGATAGGAAAGGGAAATCTGAGTGTATCTCTGTAGTGAGTTTAAAAACGCAAACACAAGGAATTCTGCAGATGCTGGAAATTCAAGCAACACACATCAAAGTTGCTGGTGAACGCAGCAGGCCAGGCAGCATCTGTAGGAAGAGGTACAGTCAACGTTTCGGGCCGAGACCCTTCGTCAGGACTAACTGAAGGAAGAGTTAGTAAGAGATTTGAAAGGGAGAGGGGGAGATCCAAAATGATAGGAGAAGACAGGAGGGGGAGGGATGGAGCCAAGAGCTGGACAGGTGATTGGCAAAATCAGAACACATTTACTATAGTTTCTTTTCCCCTCAGTGTTAATTTGGTACAATTGTCAGAGCCAGAATTTACCCATTCCCAAATTGTTGCCCAAAGCTTTGAGCCTGTAACATAGATTGCATTTGTTGTGTAAAATTGTCAGAGATACCATTTCTACAAATGAGGTACTGAAACATTGTCCCAAGATAGTGTTTATAAAATACGGAATCGCTGAAGGATACCACACAGTTAAGGACCAATTTGAAATTACTATTGGATTGGGCTGTAGAATTGTTATTTTCCTTGTAGCCTAATTTTCTTATGTTTGTTTATGTTTTTGTATAATCACCTATATATATGTAATTGTTCAGTGAGTTTTTCAGTGGTTATAGTTGGCTCTGTATTTTTCTGGAAACTTCTTGGTTGCAGTGCCGAATGTCACATTTCTTGAATCTGCTACTTTATTGGTTAATTTTGTCAGTTGAACTATTAACATCAATCGTCTGCTCTTTCTCTTTCCTTGTTTCTGGCCATGTCTCTTCTGCTTTCCTCTTCATTGCTCTTGTAACACATGATACACTCATTGTAAGCATCAAGTTTTATGCCTCATTCTTGACTTTTGAAGAACATTTGGAATGCAAAAGCATCAGGATCCAACATACCGCAAGCATTGGCGTCAGCATTAGGAATAACGTCAAATGATATAGTTGGCAGTGGAACCTCTGAACCCAGCAATGGACACTCGATAGAGAAGCAACAGTTTTATGAATTTTGTGGTTCCAGCGTCATTTTCATCTTGTGGTAGTCTACAGTGCACAAGAGGTAATCGAGTGTGTGGTCATGGACATGTTATTCAATGAAATGCTGATTTCTATTTACTGCAACTTTTGGCAAGAAGCTCTCAATTGGACAGCAGGTGTGATCAGAAAAGCAGCTGTGCACAGAAAAAAACAGAGATCCTCAGTAAGCCAGACCACAAACATATACTCTGTCAGGATATTTTCCCTCATATCTTCATTGTTTCTTTTATAAACAATTATTAATTATAATCTGACTGCACTCATCAGACATATGTAACATTTTTGCAATGTTCCATTTTGACAATCTTTTCTGAAGTGCTTTCCATTCACCATTCATGGAAGTTACTTGGCCTAAAAGCCTTCTTTCTATCATGGGGAAGTGCAATTGCAAGTAACACACAAAAGAGAAATCACTGCTAATGTACAGCAGCATAAAAAATGGGAATTGTATTTCAAAATAAAATTACTGCTATTGAACAGAGTGGTAATGCTTCACTAATGACAAGGGGACTTCAAATACATCACTAATTGGAGTGGAGAGGGAGAGAAGGGGCTGGCAGTGGAAAGTTCTCATTAAAACAGCAACATGCTTGCCAAAGGAATTAAAAGTTATTCATATCTCTACGCGTTGGTTCCACCACTTCAGAGAAGGATACAGTTGCTGCCAAGTTAAGACACAATTCTGCTGCAGCTTCCAAAGTGAGGATCTGAGTCAACACAGCCAGTCTACCATCCACTTACTTAAGCTATTGATTTAGTTATAGCTGGGAAAACTGTGAAAGTAATTATTGATTAAAATTCATGTTATTTGCAAGAGCAAGCTCCAGGAGTTTAAAATACCATAATGAAAAAAAAGTAGATTTAGAAAAACATGTTAAATAACATTAGTCAATGATGTACTCAGCGTCAGCACGCCTGGTACCAATCCATTCAATGGAAAAGTAATCTATCGAGTCTAGCCAACAGATTAATACTGCCTATTAAATTGAAGCAAAGGTAAGGAGGATGGAATGAGATCTCTGAGTTTACAGCCTAAATTCTCAGCAGTAACTATCTTTTTATTACATCTCAGATATAACAATGGCTAGACAGTAAGTAAAGATGACAATCTATAAATATAATCACATTTTTTTTATGTGCAGTAAGATTGAGCTGTGGGTTAAAATCAATAGCTAAGCATAGTCAGCACATTACAGAATGGATGTCACATATTCAACTTTTGGTTTGCGTGTCTGATGTTCTTGGCCAAGCACAAATTGCACAATCACCTTACAAAATTGCGGTATTGGACTGCAGATACGCTACAAAGAGGTGGTATGTGCAGCAAACAGTAAACGTTAATTCTTGCACCAGTTACAGGGACACGACCTTCCTTGCATCTTTGCTGGGGGAGATCTATTTCAAATGGTTGGATTGCTTGTGAGCTGGCAAAGAATTATGGGCTAAATCAGTCTCCTTCTATGTTAGAAGGAAATACTGTGTAGATTAAGTCAACAGCAATAAAGGACCAAGTGACCCATCACTATCTGTATGAGCAATCAGGCTCAAGCATTTCAACTGCATTTACATTTGGCCAATATCTCCTAATCTCAGGATGAGAAGCAGGATGGCTACTCCCATGTCCAGTGCAGCAATTTTCACACCAATTCACTCAAGACCTCTGCAGACCATCCGATGTCAGTCAGGGTGCCAGTCAACATGCCACAATATTCAGGTCCCCTGAAATGATGAATGGCTACGCTGCACAGCTGTGGAAAGGACAGCTGCTCACACACCTGATGCTTTATAATGGCTGTACCAGTATTCCCTTATGGCAGCAGAATATAATAATATGTCTGCCCTATACAGGGCCACTGGCAGATTTTACTGTGAATTTCAAGCTTTACAGACTTGTTTGATATTTTGATTAACAATGGACAATAGGTGCAGGAGTGGGCCATTCGGCCCTTCAAGCCAGCACTGCCATTCACTGTGATCATGGCTGATCATCCACAATCAGTACCCTGGTCCTGTCTTCTCCCCATATCCCTTGACTCCGCTATCTTTAAGAGCTCTATCTAACTCTTTCTTGAAAGAATCCAGAGAACTGGCCTCCACTGCCTTCTGAGGCAGAGCATTCCACGGATCCACAACCCTCTGTGTGAAAAAGACTGCAGTGTGAGTCCAGGTAGGGGAATGTCTCAAGTTAGTTCAGTCTGTGAGTCCTGGTTGGCAACAATGCCTTTCAGGAGAAAGGCATATTGTTTAGTGGCCTTGCTCCTGAGCCATCGAATTTCTCTTATCCAGAGCATACCCTTGCAGCTCAGTGCTACTTCTGTCCAAATGTGGAGGAGTACTGACAGAGAAGAACAAATGGCTATTGATGGAAGGTTTTCTAGCCTGATGTCTTTAGACTTCACAAGCAGTCAAAATCTTATACTCCCAGTCCTACCGTAAACGATTGTGCCACCACATCTTCTACCTTTGCCCTGAGATTATGACAGAGGAGCCAATAATCTATGGAACAACTCCTCCACTTCAGACACAGGTTGCAAGATGTTCAGGAGAAGGACTTTGAAATGTTAACCAGGCTGGTAGTATGGAAGTCATTGATAATCTTAATTTACCACAAATTTTGTCCTTGAGTATACATTCTTCTTGTCACCTTGATATATCGAACTGTTCAAGTAAGCAGGTTCAGCTTCTTCTTCATGTAGAAATGCTGGTGCTCAGAAGCCATTGAATATCATTCAATGCCAGAGTCAGGAAGATTTTCAACATGTTAAGCTGCCTGTGATACATGGGAATTATCTAAAGTCTTCCTTCCATTTTTACTTTCATTGTCAAGGCTTAAGAAATGTATATTTTCTTTTTACCCAAAACTGATATTAATGCATTATGCAACAGGCTTTCTTTTATAAATTTTACGTCATCTTTTATAAAGATTATGTTGGCTCATCTTCACCATTAATTGTATTAATGAAAACTAGAAAGCCATGACTTTTTTTTTGTTAAACCATTGACACTAACATGTCCATTCAAGCAAGTACAATTATACATCATAAACAAGAATAAATTCAAATAAAAGAAAATTCATCTTGATTATCGTAATCATTTTCAATTCTTTCGTCCCTATGTGCCAAGTCAGAGTCTACCTGCTCTGAGGATAGTATTCTCCTAAGTGGTATACAAATGTATATTAAGATTTTGAATAATTTGAGCAGAAGAGACATTGTTTTACTCAATGAGTGGTGAGAACTTGGAACTCACTACCTGAAGTAGATGAAGTCAGAAACTTCACCATATTTAAAATATTCCTGGGTGAGCAATTGAAGTTGAAAGTAAATTCATTATCAAAGTACGTTTGTACATACGTGTCAGCATATTCATTTTCTTGCAGATATTCACTCCTGTGAACATCAAAGGTTCCCCTATGCTCCCATTTGCTCTATGTGCCCCAAAGGATCGTCCACCAGCTAGCAGCTCTTTGTCAAGGAATCCTCCTCAAAGAGTCTATACAAGCACAATATTCGAATTCACATTAAGTAATAATACCAGCCTCTCCATAAAAGTTTTCATTGCTGTTTCTGAAAATGCTGGAAACAATGGGTAAGGCAGCAAATACGTTAAGGAAATATTTCAGGTCAGGAAACACCCATCGGATATGTATTTCTAGGATCCGTTTTTGTTTCAGATTTCTGGCATTTTTAGGTTTATTTTTATTTATTTTTAATTTCTTCATTTTTTTTTAGAGATTTATGTTTGTATTGATGCATGTTTCACTGCTTCAAATGTTTAAATAAATATTGATTTCTTTTCTTCAACATTACTATCTGCAAATATCAAATTGATAGTGGGTCTGTGTGTGCGTGTGCATGCGCTAGTCACTTGCTCCAAAAGCCGTTCTATGAGTTCAGCAGCCCCCACTTACACTGAAACAGCCTCCATAGTGCAGCAGGCATGTGAGAGTGTTTGGAGTAGGTTTCCAAGAGGAAATGAATCCAAAACTGGAACCACTCATTTGTACCAAGGGTAAAGATTCCAGGGATTGGAGGATTTGCCAAACTGTTGTTAGTCTGAAATCTAGATAGGAGACAGAAAGAGAGAGAGAGTGAAAGAAAGAAAGAGAGAAAGAGAGAGAGAGAGAGAGAGAGAGAGAGAGAGAGAGAGAGAGAGAGAGAGAGAGAGAGAGAGAGAGAGAGAGAGACACACACACACACACGCACACACACAGGGATGGGGGGGAGGGGGAGGGAGAGGAAGAGGAATAGGGAGAGACACTGTATGGCCAATTAGAATAAAATTGCTATTTGATGGACTCTTCAAGAAAGATAATTTGCAGGTTGTCAGTAATTTAAATTTTCTATGTCTTGACTCTAAGCATAACCAAAAAAAAACAAAATTAAACTGGGATTTTGATGGATGTCCACTGCCATTTTTTGCATTCTAACAGCAGACCATAAGACCATAAGACGCAGGAGCAGAATTAGGCTGTTCAGCTCATCGAGTCTGCTCCGCCATTCTATCATGGCTGATTTATTATCCTTCTCCCCATTCTCCTGCCTTCGCCCTGTAACTTGCAATGCCCAAATTAATCAAAATCTTATCAACCACTGCTTTAAATATACTCAATGATTTGGCCTCCCAGCTGTCTGTGGCGATGAGTAACACAGATTCACTACTCTCTGGCTAAGGAAATTCCTCGTCATCTCTGTTCAAAAGGGACATCCTTCTATTCTATGGCTGATCCCACTATAGAAAACATCCTCTCCACATCTACCCTATCTAGGCCTTTCAATATTCAATAGGTTTCAATGACATCACCCTCATTTTTCGAAACTCCAGTGAGTACAGGCCCCGAGCCATCAAGCTCTCCTCATACAATATCCCTTTCATTCCTGGAATAATTCACGTGAACCTCCTTTGAACCCTCTCCAATGCCAGCACATATTTTCTTGGATAAGGGACCCAAAACTGCTCACAATATTCCAAATGTGGTCTGACCAATGCCTTAGGCATTACATCCTTGCTTTAAGATTCTAGTCCTCTTGAAATGAATGATAACTTTGCTTGTGGCTTCCTTACCACCAAATCAACTTGCAAGTTACCTTTAGGAAATCCTGCACAAGGACTCTCAAGCCTCAACTTTGTGTTTTTGAATTTTTTCCATTTAGAAAATAGTCTTCTCCTTTATTCCTTTCACCAAAGTGCATGACCATACACTTTCCTGCACAATGTTCCATCTGTCACTTCTTTGCCCATTCTACCAATCTGTCTACGTCCTTCTGCAGATTCTCTGCTTCCTCAACACTATCTACCCCTCTACCTTTCTTTGTATTGTCTACAAACTTAAGTCACAAAGCCATCAAATCTGTCATCCAAGTCAGTGACATATAACTTAAAAAGTGTTCCCAAAACAGACCACAAGTCACTGGTAACCAAGCAGAAAAAGCCCCTTTATTCCCATACTTTTCCTCCTGCCAGTCAGCCAATCTTCTATGCATGCTAGTAGTTTTCCCGTAATACAATTGGCTCTTATCTTGTTAGCAGCATCATGTGTGGCAACTTGTCAAAGACCTTCTGAAAATCCAAATAAACAACATCCATTGAATCTCTTTTGTCCATCCTGCCTGTTAATTCCTCAAAGAATTCCAACAGATTTGTCAGGCAACATTTCCCCTTGAGGGAACCGTACTGATTTTGGCCTACTTTATCATGTGCTTTCAAGTACCCTGAAACCTCATCCTTAATAATGGACTCCAACATCTTCCCAATCATTGAATTCAGGTAACCTGGCCTATAATTTCCTTTATTCTCCCTCCCTTCCTTCTTAAGAGTGGAGGGAAATATGCAATTTTCCATTCCTCCAGAACCATTCCAGAATCTAGTAATCTTAAAAGATCATTACCAATGCCTCCACAATCTCTTCAGCTAAGTCCTTCTGAACCCTGGGGTGTAGAGCATCTGGCCCAGGTGTCTTATCTACCTTCAGGCCTTTCAGCTTTCCAAGTAGTATCTCCTTAGTAATAGCAACTATACTCACTTCTACCCTCTGACACACTCTAATTTCTGGCATACTGCTAGTGTCTTCCATAGTGAAGAATGACTTAATAATCTGATAAAGTTTGTCAGCCATTTCTTTGTTCCCCATTGCTACCTCTCTAGCGTCATTTTCCAGTGGTCTGATATCCACTCTGACCTCTCTTTTACTCTTTATAGATCTGAAATTCTTTTAGTATCCTCTTTTATACAAAATATGGATTCCTTTATATTTAATCTTTTCTCTCTTTATGGCTCTTTAGTTGCCTTTTGTTGGTTTTTAAAAGCTTCCCAATCCTCTAACTTAACACTATTTTTTGTTATATTATATGCCCTCTCTTTTGCTTTTATATTGTCTTTGATATCTCTTGTCAGCCATGGTTGCCCCATCATCCCTTTAGAATATCTCCATTTTTGAGACCTATCAACCTTGTACCTTCGGAAATGCTCCCAGAAACAACAGCTATTGCTATTCTGCCATCATCCCTGTTACTGTTCCCTTCCAATCAACTTTGGCCATCTCCTCTCTCATGCCTCTGTAATTCCTACTGTAATACTGATACATCTGACTTTATCTTCTCCCTCTCAAACTGCAATGTGTATTCTCTCATATTACAATCACTGTCTCTTAAGGGTTCATTTACCTTAAGCTCTCTAATCAAATCTAGTTCATCACACAACACCCAACCCAAAATTGCCTTGCACCAGTGGGCTCAACCACAAGAAGCCATCTCACAGGCATTCTACAAATTCCCTCTCTTGGGGGAGTCTAACCTGATTTTCCTAATGCATCAGCATATCGGAATCTCCCATGACTATTGTAACATTGCCATTTTACATGCCTTTTCTATCTCCTGATGTAATTTATATCCCACATCCTGGCTAAGTTTGGAGACCTGTATATAATTCTCTTCAGAGTTGTTACCCTTGTAGTTTCTTCACTCTACCGACACTGATTGTACATCTTCTGATCCTATGCCACTTCTTTCTGAGGATTAGATTTTTTTTTTAACCAACAGTCATCCCATCCCCTCAATACAATGTGTATCCTTGGTTGTTAAAATCCCAATTATGATCTTTTTTCCAGCCATGACTCCATGATGTCCACATCATATGTGACAATCTCTAACTGTGTCACCAAATTATCTTCCTTATTCTGTACATTGCTTGCATTCAAATATAACACCATCAGTCCTGTATTCATCACCCTTTTCAATTTTGCCCCCATGTTACACCTTAACTTATCCCTGACTGCAATTTCACACAATCATCTGCCATGACTATTGAAGTAATGAGACTTCCTCACAGTCTCATTACATACTGCATCGACTTGTATACCAACTGCCTCATCTTCAGCCATATTACTTTGATTCCCATCCTGCTTCCTAATTAGTTTACACCCTCCCTAACAGCTCTAACAAACCCGCCCACAAGGATATTGGTTCCCTTTGTGTTCAGGTGTAACCCATCCTCTTTGTACAGGTCTTACCTTCCCCAAAGAGTTCCCAATGATACAGAAATCTGAAACCTTGCACCACTTTTTCAGCCACTCATTCATCTGTACAATCATCCTATTCCTGCCCTGACTAGCACATACTACTGGGAGCAGTCCAGAGATTACTACCTTGGAGGTCCTGCTCTTCAGTCTCTTCCCGAATGCCCTACACTCTGTACAGGACTGCTTTCCCCTTTCTACCAATTTTATTGGTGCCAATGTGCACCACGACCTCTGGCTGCTCACCCTTCCTCCAGAGAATCTTCTGCAGCCACTCTGGGGCATTCTGGAACCTAGCACCTGCGAGGCAACACACCATCCTGGCGCCAGTTCAAAACTATTTCAGGGTAGTAAAACCTTTTGAGACTAGACTTGAAATACAGAAAGGTTAAAACAAATAAATTATTGTTTTTGAAAAAGAACAAAATTTGCAAAATTGAGGTACTTTGTTGATACCAAGACTATGTTCAATGCCAGCTCCAAGGTCAATAGTTCAGCCCTTTCTGAACATTGAAATTATACCATCTAATAATTCGCAGTGTAGTACCCACTTATTATAGATGTAAGGAACTGCTTTACAAAGTAATCTTGGCTATATAACTATCACATAGACAACAAAAATCTCAAACCTTGATTCATTTGCTTATTCCAGAATGTCTAGGTTCACTGCTGTCAATTGGCAGCTGAACGATTTAAGGGGGAAAACTTTAAGTTCAATTTGAAGTTGCTTGCTTCTGCATAACCAAAACGCATTTGATCCATATTAACAGTTTATTGGTATTCAATTGTCAACAAAAAAGGTATGTCCTTTATCTTTCCTCTCCAAATCTTTAGTTTGCATTTACTGGTGATGTCACCAAAGTACACGTGTGACCCTAAAACTCAGGATTTAGATTATATTCTCATGATTTTATGATGGCATCAAAGAGGATCATTTGGCCCACTGAGCCTCAGTTCTCATATTAATGTCATCTTATTTCCCTCACATGTCCATCAACTTCCCCATGATTCTGTCATCTGCATCAGGGTAATTTCAAAACAGGCAACCAGCACGATTTCAGGAAATAGAAGGGAATTATGGGACATCCAAGCAGTCATGGCGAGAATGTGCAAATTCCATACACACAGCACCCAAAATCAGAATAGAACTGTGTTGCTGGAGCTGGCGCAGTAACTGCTGCACCATTGTCCCACCATAACATGCGCTCAGTGGCCACTTTATTAGGTGCAGGAGATAACTAATAAAGTAGCCACAGAGTGAATTTCTGTATTCCATCGTCTCCTGCTGTTGTAGCCCAACCACTTCAAGGTTTGACATGTTGTGTATTCAGAGATGCTCTTCTGCACACCACTGTTGTAACACATGGTTATTTGAGTTACTGTCTCCTTCTTGTCAGCTTGAAGCCGTCTGGCCATTCTCCTTTACACCTCTCTCATTAACAAGGTGTCTTTGCCCACAGAACTTCTGCTCACTGGAAGTTTATTGCTTTTCCCACTGTTCTCTATAAACTTGTGAGACTGTTGTGCATGAAAATCCCAGGAGAAAAGCAGTTTCTGAGATACTCAAACCATCCAGTCTGGTACCAAGAATCCCTCCATTGTCAAAGTTACTTTCACATTTTGTCCCCATTCTGATGTTTGGTCTGAACAATGACTGAACCTCTTGACCATGTCTGCATGCTTTTATGCATTGAGCTGCTGCCCATGATTGGTTGATTAAATATTTGCAGTATCATGCAGGTGAACAGATGTACAGTACCTAATAAAGTGGCCACCCAGTATATCTATAGATAGATACATTATTCACCAACTATAACACCAGGATGAAAAGGAATGTTTAACAGAACTAATGAAAGGATCAGCTGTTTGATGTCTAGGTATGTTAATTTGGCTTTGACTAGACTTGGAAACAGTCTTTTAATTACCCCATTGACCAATGGTTTGCTCCCTCTCTCTGACAATTCTGTCAAGGCTCACTCACTTCCACCAAGACTTGCTGATATAGATGAAAAAGTAATTAGTTTTTCCAGATTATGCCATGAAAAAAGATACAACACAGCTAGATTTTTTTGTAAACTACATTTGCAAATTCTCTTGCTTGTGCTCATTAGAAAATGCCATTTACTTACCTCAGTAAACATGAATCTCTTGTTACATTGCACACAGAGTATTTGTGTGAGTAGTCTGCACTGGCTGAGCCATGTAGCAATTTCACAGAAATCAGCAATTTCCTACAGATGAGATGTCCAGCTGAAGAGGTAATCTCACACTGCTGGTCTGTGTGGACTCTCAAACTCACAGTGCAGGAAAAATACCCGATTCTCTAAATCAAACAACTGTGCCAAATATATTTAACATGTAGTGATGTTGAACTTAATACAACAGTAAAATTTAATCAGTCATTTGGAATATGGTGAACAATGATATTAATCTGAAGCACATGAATAAGCACAAATGAAATGTTACCTAAATCTTACAGATCGCTCTTGCTGCTTCGCATGGGTAGTAGGGGTCAGGCAGGGGCAAGAACAGTTAAGTAGCAATAAAAGCTCAGTCCACATTTATCAGCACAG
Source organism: Mobula birostris (assembly GCF_030028105.1). Classification (NCBI taxonomy): domain Eukaryota; kingdom Metazoa; phylum Chordata; class Chondrichthyes; order Myliobatiformes; family Myliobatidae; genus Mobula; species Mobula birostris. The sequence goes on from NC_092389.1 coordinate 22,070,018, forward strand.
CATTTCAGCGGCGAGCACCATCTTCGGTGAGGGAGCAAAACAACTAAAAAACAAAAGGACCTGTAGTGAAAGGTAAGGCCATTGTTAAAGCAGTCATGGAGTGTAATTAGTTTCGTGTGACAATGCAATGATCCATTGTCCAACGAAGATCCATGTACCCTAAAGCAACAGGGAAGCTCGTAAAAGCAGAAGAGACCTTCCTTTTAACATATGATGTGCATGCACTGCTTTGGCTTTGTACATTATATCAGATTATGTTTTTCAAAAATGTTGTTACACAGCTCAGACCACAGAAAGTTTGATGTACTATTAATAATATCACAAATATGTTCTATGCAAATCTACTTCCAATGACAAATAAACTCTTCTTGGGCTTCCAACCAGGTACAGGTATCGATTTTAACCGATGTTTCAATGACAAACTCGCCCACCTTCATCAGGGATGATAGGGCAAGTCTAGTCCGGTGGTATTTATACCCCCGTCGTCTGTCCCTCCTCATTGGATGACAGGGTATAAATACCACTAGACCAGATGTGCTCAGACATCTTTCCTGATGAAAGTGGCAGGGATTGTCATTGAAATGTTGGTTAAAATTGATACCTGTACCCGGCTAGAAGCCCGAGAAAGTTTGTTTGTTATATATACACTGGGAAAGCACTGGATCCTTTTTTTTAAACGTCCACTGAGTACAAATATATCTCTGCATTATCTTGTGAGACTGGGAACATAAATCAGAAGAACTCAGGGAAGGGGTTCCCAAACCAATGGCTGCTTCGGTTAATGACAGGGGTCCATCATATAAAAAAGGTTGGGAACCCCTGATTTAGAGCATCAAGATTCTACACCATTGATGTTACTTTGTTTATTTGATCTTTCCAGGAACTGGCCCATTCAGCAAAGTGCTCCAGCCTTAGGGATATTAAGGCTGGGTTTCTGGTTTAACTGTTCTGTTTATAAACTTACATGAAGGGTAGCAGACATCAAGGAGAATGAGTGACCACCACCATGAGTAGTTGATCACTTGATTCCCAAATGGCTGAGATAAAATGAGGCAGGAGCACTTCCCTCAGTTTGAAATTAAATTCTTAAAAGAACCAGACGAAGAGGTACCTTTCTACAGCCAGACATCGTCCACTGCTTTGTCAATGAGCTTTTCATCAAAATGCATGAAATGGGATGTTCACAGCTGATTGCACATTGCTCAATTCCATCTGCAATTGCACATATGTTAAAATGACTCATGCTCACATGCTGCAACAACTGGACAACTTCCAGGCATAGACTGGTAAATATCAGGGAATGACTATCTTCAATAACATCGAGGACTTTAAACAATCTCAGCTTCTGGGGCATCCTCCATGGTGATTGTAAGAGTTGACTCTGGGACTGCAGGAAGTGGTTCTGGCAGCTCGAGACACCTTTCTTCTAGACGTGTTGACAACCCAAGCAGTGCATGGCAAGCTTCGCTGGATGATGTGCATCATAATATGTGAGTACAGTGTCTGACATCACCAATTCCTTTACCTTTGGGAAAGCCACCTCACACTGCTTTGTCCATTGCCATTTCATCCCAATCTGTAGTAATGAGTTCAACGGGTGAAGCATAGTAGCCAGGTTTGGCAGGAACTTGTTATAGTAATCGACAAATCCTAAAAAGGACCATAACTTTAACACATTCTTTGGCCTTGGGACATCCACTACTGCTTGAATTTTAACAGCATACTTCTTGAATCATGCATTGATGGTGTGGCTGCAGTAAATAATACTCGGTTAAAGAATTCACACTTGTGTCATGCTGTGAGCCTATAACCTTCTAATCTTTTTAACACAGTCTTGAGATTTCAGAAATGTTCCTTGTCATCCTTATCGGTAATAATGATGTCACCCAGGTAACACTGTGTGTCTAGCCAGCCTTATGGCACCTGGTCATTAGCTTTCTGCCAGACAGCAGATGCAGATGCTCCTCCAAAAATAAGCCTGTTATAGCGATAAAGCCCTTTGTGAGTGCTTATGGTGAGAAACACTTTGGACTCTTCTTCCATCTCCACCTGTAGGTTGGCCTCAGCTAAGTCCACTTTGCTGAAGTGTTTCCCTCCCAAAAGGTTTGTGAAGATATCCTCTATCCTGGACAGAGGATATTGATCTACTTTGAGTACTGTCTTGATGGTGACCTTAAAATCACCACAGGTCCTGACAGGTGCATTCTTCTTGGCTACTGGGACTACTGGCATCGCCCATGGGCTCCACTCAACCTTGGAAAGAATTCCTTCAGCAGCTATGTGATCTAGCTCACTGACTACTTTATCACGGATGGTTTGAGTAACTGGATAGGCTTTGCAGAACTTAGCACTTTATTTTAACACTATGTTACCCTTGAGTTTCCAATGTCATCCATGAACACTGCTGTAGCATCATCCAGTAACTTCCTTCATTCACTTTCAGTTGGCTATTTTGCAGGGGATGTGGCATGAAAATGGTGGATGGATCTCCAATCAAGTTGTAGTTGTCGTTGTCTCAGCCAATCAAGTCCCCACAATGCTGCCCCTCCCCCAGTTTTTGGTTTGTTTGTTGAGTTTCATTGTTACAAACATCATTCCCACAGGAGTTATACTTTCTCCAGCATGGATAGATATCTGCAGGCTTCATTTCAGTATCTTTGAAATGCCATTCAAATTCATTCTGTGTTCGCTTAATTTGCTGTTATTGCTTGCCTATTGTTAGTTTTCACATTTTAAATCCCAAGACCACCAGTCCTGTGTCACACTCATCATGATCAGATACCTCATCAACAGCCTGCAGATTAGTCCTCTTTCTGAAAATTCATCTTGACTTTTTAATCTTTTTCTCTTCCCTGTGTGGTTCATTGATTTTGTCTACACGGCATGCTCTTTAGATGTATCCTACTTTGTGCATTTTCTGCAAGTTTCACCTTTAAACTTGCATTGGTCTGGTGTATGTGAGCCCCTGCCACAATGGTAACACAATTTGTTTGGCCAGGCTGGTTTCTGTTCAGACATTGCAATTTTGTTCACACTCACTTTCATTCCTGACTGCAACTCAATTGTGCCTGACTGTTATTTCCATTGATGCAGCGATTTCAACTGCTCTTTTAAATGTAAGTTGTGCTTCAGTTAGATCAGTTTTTGAATGTTTTCTTCTAAGATTCTGCAAACTATATCTCTCACAGCATCATTATGCTCATCGCTGAATGCTCAGGCAATATAATGCTCAGGCAATCTCTTCAATTCAGCCACATTCACTGAAATGGACTCTCCTTCATATTGACTCCACTTATGAAACCTAAAGCACTCTACAATCAAAAATGGTTTTGGCTATAAATGTTCCTGCATTACTTTCACAATATCAGCAAAGCTCATTTTTGCTGGTTTGGTTGGAGCAGTCAAACTTCTAAGCAAATTGTATGCCTTTAAATCCACTGCACTTATCAAAATTGGCATTCACTTTTCATTGGCTATTTCATTTGCTTCAAAATACAGCTCAATTTGCTCAGTATACATATTCCTGTTATCTCTTGTACAATCTGCCTTTCCAATATAGCCAGCCATTTCAGCTTTTTTTTAAATTTATGATTTGCATCACCCTGTACTCACTGTTTATGCCATTTTCTGTCTTCAACAGTTAGGTAGTCATCTTAGGTTCATTTAAAACTTACTTGTCACCACGGTTGTGTTTTTTGTAACTTCAAAACATAAAACTACACAAAATAAAAACAAAGGAGTTTAGAGATTATTTTTGTGTGGGTAGTAGAAAAGGTCTAAATGGATTATCATTCATTCTTCACAAGTGGTGTTACTCAGACTCTGAGCTTCCTGAGACACCTCTCCTGCAAGGTCGTTGTCCTCATCAATAACCGCCACTATTCCGCAGACCTCTGAAGCACTGACTTTGCAAGTGAACCACATGCTAGTTCACAAAATATATCAGCAGGCATCGTAAAAGGATGTGTGGAATGCCAACATCCAGGGAGAGAAAATTATGGGTATGTACCACGGAGGGGAAAAAAAAAGCTTGGAGCCAGAAACGCAATAGAATTTTAAAACTTTGCATGACCAACCCTGCTGAATTCCTTGATAGCAGAAAGAAAAGTAAACAGCAGATTCAATTTATCTAAATTTCCAACAGGTCCCAGTGTCTCCCATGTCAACACAAATGCAAGCAGGCACTAACAGCATGATAAAAAGGGAGCAAAATGAAAAATGCTGAAGGAACCCTACAAGCCAGGCAGCATCCATGGAGGCAAAGGGATAGCCAGTATACTGTATCAGGTTGAGACAGAGATGATGAACAGCAACACACATCAAAGCTGCTGGTGAACGCAGCAGGCCAGGCAGCATCTCTAGGAAGAGGTACAGTTGACGTTTCAGGCCGAGACCCTTCGTCAGGACGAACTGAAGGAAGAGTGAGTAAGGGATTTGAAAGTTGGAGGGGGAGGGGGAGATCCGAAATGATAGGAGAAGACAGGAGGGGGAGGGATAGAGCCAAGAGCTGGACAGGTGATTGGCAAAAGGGGATATGAGAGGATCATGGGACAGGAGGTCCGGGAAGAAAGAAAAGGGGGAGGGAGGAAAACCCAGAGGATGGGCAAGGTGTATAGTCAGAGGGAGAAAAAGAGAAAAAGGAGAGAGAGAAAAAGAATGTGTGTATTGAACAGCAAGCTAGTTTTAAAGACAGACGGCAGGAAACAAACGATAAATCAACAAAGTACAACTATTCAGGCAGTGGAGAGTAGGATCCCATAAATATCAAAACTCAATTAATATTTATTCAAAATAAATATCGATAACAAACAAAAATTGGAAATGCCACTAAATTTGTATGTGGCATCAAATGAGGACATTTATCAGAAATGAAGGGGTTATCAAAAATGAATAATGAACTTACAAATTGGCCATATACTGTAACTGACAAATAAATTTCAACATTATAAGGTATAATATTTAGCCAAGGAAAATTAGTACGTCACATATCTCTTATTTTAATTTTTTTTTGTCTTACAACATAGAATGACACAATTCTGCCCATTGATTTGATGCCAGCTTTCAGAGCATTCTCGACAGTCCCCTCTTATTCCCCAGGAAACTGCTCCCCTACATATTGGCAGTGATTGCCCACTTATCGTCCTGGGACTCACCTAAAATTGGGTCAATTTACAGCAGCCATTAATCTATCAAGAAAATAAGAATCTAATTGTGAGATGAAATGTAGTAATATTGAAATGCCAATGCACTGATTATCAAAAGCAGAGATATGATTCAACAATCAAATCAAAAGCTATGGTTTCTTTTTATGTTTGCCGCAGTCATATATGAATTATCATGAATGTAAATGTTTTCTGTTGCAAATTTCAGCTGGAGATATTGTGCTGGATGGACCAAATCTGGACTTGAGAAGAATGAGAGCTGATCTAATTGATGAATCAAAGAATCTTGAGAGATTGATCCTGAAAGGCCATTTCCTCTGAGAGGCTTCAAATAAAATTTGGGGACAGTGGGGAGGAGAAATTTTGCTGCACAGAAAGATATCATTCTTTGCAAATCACTGCTTCAAAGAGCTGAGGACAACCAGTTATTGAGCTTATTCAAGGCTAGAACTTACAGCACTTGTATAAAAAGAAATCTGGCCACAAAGGTATATGGAAACTAAGCAAAAACATGGACAAAGGACCATTCTTAATCTTGTTAAAGGAGAGCAGACTGTATTATCCACTCCAATTTCTCTTCCTTTGAATACGAGATATTTATTCTTCCTTTGGCTGAAGTTATTTTCCAATGGATAGGTGAGTATCAGGTTCTCAACTACATGCTACAATTCAATCATAATGAAACCTCAGATATTCAATTTAACTCCGGTATTCCTGGAAATGATCATAGACTTTGATAAATTCACAAAAGTTGCATTTATATAGCTCTTATCATGTAATAAAATGCCAAGGCATTCCATAGAACTGCTATCAGACATGATTTGGCTCCAAGCTATACTAAAAGATTCCAAGAGAAGTGACAACACGCTTGGCTAAAGTGGTGAGTTTTATTAGTATCTTAATGTGGGTTGGTGACGTTTGAGAGGAAACGTTTGGGCCTAAATAGCTAAAGGCATGTTGAAGAGTTTCAATCTGAATGATCAACAATGTGTTTCCTTCTACAGATGCTGCTTGTCCAACTGAACTCCTTGTGTGGTTGGGTTAAAGCTAAAGGCAAATCCACCAAGATGAAATAAAGGAAATCAGAGATGTTTGAGGATAGTGCTACATTCAACTCTGATGCTCTCCATTCCCATGCTCTCAAGCAGTTAGACCACTGATACTATTGAAAAGCATACAATAGTAAACACAAAAAATTCTGCAGGTGCTGGAAATCCAAAGCAACACACACAAAATGCTGGAGGAACTCAGCAGGTCAGGCAGCATCTATGGCAATGAACAAAGAGTCGATGTTTCATGCAGAGGCCCTTCTTCAGGACTGGAAAGGAAGGGGGAAGATGCCTGAATAAAAAGGTGAGGGGGAGGGGAAGAAGGCGATAGATGAAGGCAGGTGGCGGGAAAGGTAAAGAGTCGGAGATGAAGGAGTCTGACAGGAGAGGAGAGTGGACCATAGGAGAAAGGGAAGGAGGAAGGGCACCAGGAGAAGGTGATAGTCAGGTGAGAAGTGGTAAGAGGCCAGAGTGGGAAATAGAAGAAGAGGGACATTTTTTTTTCTATCAGAAGGAGAAATCAATATTCACGCCATCAGGTTGGAGGCTACCCAGACAGAATATAAGGTGCTGTTCCTGCACCCTGAGGGTAGTCTCATCATGGCAAAAGAGGGAGCCATGGACTGACAGGTTGGAACAGGAATGGGAATCAAAATTAAAATGTTGGGTCACCGTTTTTGGTGGATGGAGTGGAGGTGTTTAACGAAGCGGTCCCCAAACGTCATACAATAGTCACTTGTGGGCAAAAGGCACCCATTAAACTATTTTTGGGCAAGGATTAATGTCTATACAAACAAATGGGATGAAATAAAATTGAGAGAACAAAGGTTGCATCATCTACATCTGGAGAGGTTTCAACCAGTGGAATAGTTGTCAATGTTTGATCAGAACTTGTTTGCATACTTCCCCAATACCAGAGTCAGGACAGCAGCCTTATTAGTATACAAGCCGCAACACTTTGGGCACATGAGAACTGCACATTGGTTGAATAATAGAGGATATACATGTACTATCTATTTTCAACTTTAACAAGATGGTTGTTAAAAATATTAAATCTCCTGCCACAATGTATAGCTTCCACTGCTAAAGCTGATGTTGTTCATGCCTGAAACATTTACAAGAGATGTCAGCATGTAGAACCAATCAACTGCGCACTGTTTCATGGTTGATAAAATTGACACAATTAAACTACGTTTTATTATTAAACTTGGGTTGAAGACAGCTTGCTGCCATAAGGCACAATCATTTACTTTTCATCTATCGATTTAATTAAAAACAAAGTATGAAGGTGACATTGGTTGGGTGATTGAAAGACAGGATGCAAATTTCTTTTTGAAGAGTATTTTAGATGCCATACAATTTTTGGTCACATTGCATTCCTCCTGCAGTCTGGCATGCACACAACACTAAAACACTTGACATAAAAATAGACTCTGCAGTCCCTGGACAATGCTAGCAACAATGCTCCCCTCACACACTGAACTAAATAATCAAGTTATTCTCAGCAGCAGCTGTAAACACAGTTCTGCCTGCGTCACTGTATGAGCATAATTTCTTCAAAACCTCCAACAGTACATCTGCTAATCTTGGACAATGTTGAACAGCCTCTAAAGCTGGGGAACTGCAATCAGAACCCTATTCTCTGATTGGACACTGGAATCTCTTACATTGCCCCTTAGCACATAATCAGATACCGAAAGGGATGAGGAGACAGCGGCATCTCTACTTTCTGCGAAGGCTGAGAAAAGTCCATCTCCCACCCCCCATCCTCATCACGTTCCACAGAGGATGTATCGAGAGCATCCTGAGCAGCTGCATCACTGCCTGGTTCTGGGATTGCACCGTCTCGGATCACAAGACCCTGCAGCGGATAGTGAGGTCAGCTGAGATGATCATCGGGGTCTCTCTTTCCGCTATTACAGACATTTACATCACACGCTGCACCCACAAAGCTAACAGTATTGTGAAGGACCCCACGCACCCCTCATACAAACTCTTCTCCCTCCTGCCATCTGGCAAAAGGTACCGAAGCATTCGAGCTCTCATGATCAGACTGTGCAACAGTTTCTTCCCCCTAGCCATCAGGCTCTTAATACTGACATCTACACCATTTATTATTATATTGTAATTTGTCCTCTACTGTGCCTATTGTCTTATTTATTAATTATTGTACTGCCCTGCACTGTTCTGTGCACTTTATGTAGTCCTGTGCAGGTCTGTAGTCTAGTGCAGTTTTTATGTTTGTCTTACGTAGTCTAGTGTAGCCTTGTGCTGTCTCACATAGTCTAGTGTAGTTTTGTGTTGTTTCAGGTAGCACCATGGTCCTGGAGGAACGTTGTTTCATTTTTACTGTGTACTGTGCCAGCAGCTTATGGTCAAAATGACAATAAACTTGACTTGACTTGATATATGCAAGTAATTCTTCCTGAACCGGACAATGCAATCAGATATAGTTGGATCAGGACCAGTGATCCATAAGACATAGGAGCAGAACTAGGTTCTTTGGCCCATTGAGTATCTTCTGCTTTTTCATTATGGCTGATCTATAATTCCTGTCAATCCTGCCTTTGCCCCATAACCTTTAACCTTTTTACTAATCAGAACCTATCAACCTTTTCTTTAAATATACCCAGTGACTTGGCCTCCATAGCTATCTGCGGCAATGAATTCCATAGTTCCACCGCCCTCTAACTAAAGAGATTCCTCCTGATCTCTATTCTAAAGGGACATCCTTGTACTTTGAGGCTGTGCCCTCTGGTCCAAGACTTCTCCACTACAGGAAACATCCTCTCCACGTCCACTCTGTCTAGGCCTTTAGATATCCGATAGGTTTCTATGAGATCCCCACCCCCATCCCCCTGCCTCATTCTTCTGAACTCCAGCGAGTACAAGTCCACAGCAACTCAAACATTAACCCTTTCATTCCCAGGATCATTCTTGCAAACCTCCTCTGGACCCTCCCCAATGCCAGCACATTCTTTCTTTGATAAGGGGCCCAAAACTGCTCACAATTGACACAACTGATGTGAACTCTTCCTGCCTCTAATCACTTAATCATTCACATTTACTCTCTTAAAAGAATGGTCTCTTTCCCATCTCCCTCCCCCCAACACTATACTGTTCAGCCATGCAGAAACAAAGAAAAAACACTGACTGCACCATCATAAAGATTGTTTACTTGGCCACTTTTATCGCATGGAATTCAATGAGAAGTGTTCTTGATCCAGAGATAGACTAGATTATGTTGCTTGTTGAAAATCACTCCAGGAATGCAGTTTAAGATAATCACAATGCAATTTTTATGAAGGCCATCCTGAAAATGTGCAGTAAATGAATAGGAAATAATATTAAAAACATCTCCTTTGAGTGTCTGATTGGAATTGGTTTATTATTGTCATATGTACCAGGATACAATAAAAAAACTTGTCTTGCCTACTGTTCATACAGATTAGATCATTACACAGCATACTGAGGTAGAACAAGGTAAAACAAGCAGAATAAAGTTTATCAGCTACAGTAAAAGTACAGTGCTGTTAAAGAATAATGTGCAAGATCACAACAAAGCAGATTGTGAGGTCAGAAGTCCAACTTATCAAATGAGGGAACTATTTAGTGGTCTTGTAATAGAGTAGGAGCTGTCCTTGAGGCAGATGGTACATGGTTTTCAGCTTTTATATCTTCTGCCGAATGGAAGCGGGGAGAAGAGAGAATGTCCAGGATGGGTGAAGCCTTTGATCATTCCTGCTGCTTTACTAAGGCAGCAAGCGGTAAAGACAGAGTCCATGTGGCAGGCTGGATTCTGTGATGTAGCCACAACTCATTTTGCTGTCAACTTCATGAAACAAGCTATCCTGCGGTGCTCTGCCAAGTGGCAACAGCTCACACACCTGCCTGAACAACCATCTTCTGCTGGATATTGAGTAATGGGTGCAAACAGTCAAATACAAATCTCCCCTCAAACTTCCATTCACAAATTTGTGTGCTTCTCATCAACCATCATGAAGAAAACAGGAACCAGAAGCCTTTTAATTGTCTAGCTACTACTGTATCTTCAATTTGCCAACAAAAACCTGTGCTTCAATTTTCAACCACTGAAGTTGAACTACTGATGATATCCTTTTCCAAATCAGTTTCGGCAAATGGATTTTGAAGGTAGGATATTTATACAAACTCCTTCTCCCCTGTTGAAGTGTTACAGGTGATTGCACAAATGAAACGTAGTAACCTCAACTAGTTTAACTAATCGATAGAGATACTGTTCTAAGCTACTGTATTTGCACTCAGTTTTCATCCACTTTGATCCCAAACACAATGAGGGAGATTTTAACACTCTAGTATTGTAGCTATCGGGTCAGCTGGCTCAGAAAGATATGGGAGAATTAGACAAGCTGGACTCCTGCACATAATGGAGTGTCCAATTTCCAGTGGCTCATCAAGGCAAGTGGATAAAAAAATCAGACAGTTTCTGTTTTGTGTATACATTCCACATCTCTTAATCCTGTATACCCAGATACAGAAAAGTGAACCTATGATTCATGTTGTTGAGAACCCAATTTAACTAATGCTTTTGGTTTAAGTGCTATGCGATTAAATATTGATTTTGCTTTTCAGGAGAGAAAAGGGCAATAACCTTTTCTAGGTAGCTCTGATAAAACACAAGTTGACATCATTCTCACTATAGCCATTGTTTGTACTATTGTAGGAAATTTGAACTATGTTTTCCCATAAACAACTATGACTAAGTACACCTGTAAATTCCATTTGCAATACTTCAGTAAATAAATCAGTCAACAGCTCCTCACAATAAGAACTGGATAATATTCATATACGGGCTGGTACCTGTCAGGCATTGAGTTTCTCCAACAAGACAATCACTAATTCTTGACATTCAATTACATTAACATTACTGATGTCCTCCCACCAGCTTCCTGGGGGCTCTCTGTTAACCAGAATTTCAATGAAAAAATACTGTGTATGTGAGATGGTCAAAGGTTGGGTCTCCTGTAGTACGAAACTCACCTTCTAACACTTCAAAGCCATTCTACCATCTGTAGGGCAAAGCAGGAATGTGATGTGATATTCTTTACCTACCTGGATGAAAATACTTCCAACCAAATTAAATACCTAGATATTAACCACAGAGCTTATCTTGCTTTAAGCACCCATCCACCTCCATCGTAAGAAGATGCAGCAGTTTCTAGTTTCTCCTTTTGCTTATACTTCACGCTGTCAGAAAAAAGTTCCAAATCTCTCCACTGTTGGGATCAGATACAATTGCTCTATTAATCTAAGTTCATTTGCCAAGGTTTAAGGGAAGGGAGCATTGATGCTTTTGGATTTGCCGTAGAGGATATTTCTTGATTGACAATGTATATTAGGTTTAATATTTTCAGTTAAGTCATTCGTTAATCCTGAGGGAAGCTTTCTGAAACATCCGCTGATTTATAGCACTGAATTTAGGAATACTTCGGTTATTTTCAGAAGCTTATTGTAAATCTCAAGTAAAAACTGTTGATCGTGGAGAGATATTGGAAATAGTATAAAGTGTATGATGGAATGCCATCAGATTGCCTCAAGGTTGGAACGTTATTAATAGAATGAATGAATTGCAGGAAGATTTAAGAATACATTTACAATCCGTCCAACACCCAAGCCATTCCAAGAGTGCTTTCCAGAGTACAGGCGCCAATGGATGAAGGCCACACAAGGCCATATGTTGCAGAATAGACAGACTAGAAAACACTTTTCGGAAGATGTGAAATATGATCACAAAAGAAGAGAGTTAACATTTTTAATCCATCTTCGATAAATAAATTCAGAAATTGGAGAAGTGGTGGGGATATTGCAATTTGTCTGCATTTCATTACAATGAAGAAATAAGACCGCTCAACTCTCTGATCTAAATACAACATACATGCCCATTTGTTATGTTTATATAAGTTCAAAGTAAGACAAGTTAAGTACTGGGCTATTTGCTAAGATGTCTCTGTATCTGAGCAATTAGTTCTGTTCCGAGCATCCATTTAAACTGAAGTAATCCTTGGAGTCATTAAGGATTCTTTCAAGCCAACAGCAAATGCCTGAGCCTGTTTTATTACGGGGCCATTAGGCTAGTTTATAATTTTAGTCAAAGTAGGGGAAGGAAGCCTCACTTGTTGTAGAGAGCACAGACAGTGAAAATATCTACCCCTCAGCTGTATCCATTGCAGAATGTAGTTGGTCCCAAACACAAGCCCATGGAAAGCAGCACGTCTTGTAGTTCTGTATGGCATTGCATGGGATGGAAGTGAAAAATACATTGATACAAGCCACTCATCTGGTGATTCTCCATAGTACCACCAGATACCCATCAGAGCCATCTGGCTCATTGCTTCCAATTTGTTCCATATAGTATTGTGAGATACAACACAATACTCAGTTGTCAAAGAAAATATCATTTCTTCATCTGCAATATTTATTTGTTTGGCTGTGTCCATGAGCTGCCGGACTCTTCTCCCATGAGCCTTACATTGTGACAGTGTACTGCAGTGTTGTTGTCTGCAATGACAGCTGGCCAGTGAATGTGGCTTTGACAGTGCAAGCTTGAGGCATGATAAAAGCCATTTGGGGCAGAGCCAGTCACTTACAATGGGAAAGGACTCTGCCGACCAGCCTCAAGACAGCTTCCTGTCAGAAGCATGAGCCCAGGGACAGTCTGAAAGCTGTAGCGTGCTCCAAAGGGCGTGTGGCTGGTAAACACAGGTGGTCGACTCACCAGCCATAGATCTGCCTCAACCTTGGGCAATTCAAACAGAAGAAGTCGGGAGAGTAGAGAACAGCAAAATTATTTCAGACACACATAGAAAGTGTTTGTGTTTTGAATATGCTAAGTTTGAAGTTATAACATGCATAGTACTTTTGTTGCATAGTACATTTTTATTCTGTACACAATTTTGTAGATATAAATAAAAACAGCTATTTAACTGTATTCAAACAACCCAAAAAACATCCTTTCATTTTTTAAACTACTTTCATACTTATCACTTACGAAGAATTGCACAAATATTAATCTCCTACCACCATTGCAAGTAAAACAGCAATCACCTGTTGCTCAAATGAACATCTGTCCTCATTTACATATTAATGAATAATTATGATAATTTACAGCTTCAGGAGAACTTCATGCCATTGCAAGCCACAACATAGAACCTAAATCTGTTGTTGGAGTTGTATCCTGGTCATTTATAAGACAAACCAAAGAGAGCAAAAATATTTGTTTCTTTCTTCAGTGGCCAAGAACTATGACATACAGCCCTGAACTAACTTCATTGATGAATGGGTGAGAGAAATCACCAAAACTGCTGTCTGTAATCAACAAACATTCACTGGGAAATAAGCGTTTCTCTTTTAAAAACATTTTCAATTGATATTAATGTTTGCTGTTTCCAGATGGATTTTGTAGATGTATTTGCATATATGCAAGTTGACCGTTCAATCCAACAGAAACCTCAGCTCAGGTAAATGGATTCCCAGTGAAATTAGTAAACTCTTCTTCATGGGCAGCCCATCAAGATTGAGGATGACTTGCTTCCACTCTGGTTTAGAGGGTTCTGAGGTGACTAATGAATCAAATGATGAAACTGCAGACTCTTCCACAAATGGGGCAGGAACTGCCTGGAGGGGTGAACTGGTGTGCAGCTCGTGCAAGGATGTGCATCTTTGGCCAATTTCACAGATCTTCTGGGTTCTCCCAACACATGCACTTAAGGCTGTCAAAGCCATTCTGAATGGTGCTCTCAGAATAGCTTTGACAGCCTTCAGTGCATGCGTTAGGAGAACCCCGCTTTTTGAGCAGCCAAGGCTGAGAGAGTATCCAGAATCAATGGAGACAGTATTTGTAGTATTCAGCAAGTGGCTTGAGGTATCCGGAGCAGTCTCTCCAGTCTCAGACCACTCAGGACAGCAGAGATCACTTCTGCTCTGTCAACCGTGAGCACTTCGTCAGGTCTGAATCTTGATCTTCAAATATCCTTTTTCTCAAAACAAAAATGCAATTATTGTAAATTCATCAACAATGTGAATCTTTGATGACAGACGGTTCCTGGCATATTAAATTTGAGCTTATTATCATATACGGTCTACAAATACATGTGTGCACACATGCAATGAAAATCTTACTTGCAGTAGCATCATGGGCACATAGCATCGGACATGCAACTTTCACAAGGAAAACACAAAACATAAATTATACAAACTTTTACAGGAACAAAAAAAAAAGCAAAGTTCATAGTGCAAAGTGGTCATTGTGTTACTATGCCAAGGTATTATTTACAGTTCTGCCAATTGGTTAAAGAACCAAGTGGTTAAAGGGAAGCATCTGTTCTTGAACCTGGTGGTGTGGGACTTTAGGCTTCTGTACATCCTGCCTGATGGCAGCTGCAAGAAGGTAGCATGGTCCGGATGGTGGGGACAAGAAATGCACGTTTTCCAGGTTCTCTCCATAAATCTTTATTGCTGGAGTGTAGAGTAGTCAGAGGGGACAGTTGGCAGAGGAACTTTGCCTTGTGGATGTTAACCGTAAAGTCCTTCCTCTTATATATTTCAGTGATAGATTCGACAATAGCTTTGTTCTCAGCCTCTAAACGTACTCAAATGCAACTGCTGCTCAATCAGTGGCATTTAGGGAGCCTTGGCTCCGGAGTGTAGTTTCTGTAGGTTAATCAATCTCACATCAGTTTTGAGGCTAAGTTCCAGTTCCCAGGGAAACTCATTGCAGCATTTTAGTGAGAAAATATTTACAGAATGTTCGGGCAATGTTGCAGCTTTGTCTAATTGGAAGCAGTAGTGAATTAACAATAAGAAAAACTGAATCCATGGTAAGTATCACCCACATTATTTATCCAACTAGATTGTCCTGCAAAGCCAGCTCTTTTGTGGGTACCTACTCTCTTTACCACAAATTGAGATTCACTGGCACTTGATTTGCATATGGTTGAAAATTATTCAAATAGACCAGTTAATATTTCTAAGCAGAACCGAGACACAAAAGGTATGCACAGATTAAATATTTAATTAGACTGCAATTTAATGTCTTTGCTTTCATGCTCTATGCTTTGGTTCTATTACATTGGCATATCTTCCCAACGATTACAGCTCCATTTCATTTCTCTTGTTCATTCCATAATTTACTTGATGTTTTAATTTATCTACCAGTTCTTTGTGTAACTGAGCATATCCGTTTTATCCCTTTGAATTAATGTTCAAATTTACTAAGCTCTATTCGTGTTTGAGGGAACTTTCCTGTAAAATTCACAACTGTGTTTAACAACTGCCTCCTGACCTCTCTTTCAAAAAATGAAGCACTTAGTTCAATGAGATAACAATCCCTGACAATTTGGTCCTGGGAACATCACAGAAAACTTGAAACTAACATAATTATGGGTCAGGGTAGTCATTGCGCAGAAGAATAATTATTTATTGACAACAGGTGTTTTATATCCTGTGTTTTCATTCATTTTGTTTTATTTCCATTTGTGCAATTAGTTTTTTTTTTACTCGTGGGGGTGTGGGAGTGTGGTTTGATGTTTGATATTTTTCTTTGAACAGGTTCGTTCCATGGTTCTTCTTTGCTTTGTGACTGTCTGTGGGGAAGATGAATCTCGGAGCTTTACACTGCATACTGTGCATACTTTGATAATAGATGTACTTTGAATTCTTTTCGGTATCATCAGCTGATGTAACATCAAATATCTTGGGTTGAATCAGTGGGATCAAATGCAAGATTACCAAGACTAAGATTGTACTACTACCTAGAAATCAGTAGAAGTATTTAGACTGTGTACTATTTTGTACTCTGCCCCTGAAATTAATTACATTTTTAATTCAAAGCGATGAAGTGGATATACCCAGAAAAGTGATCTGGGCCAAAGTACGACACACTGATATTAACTCTGTGGCCTGTTTAGTGCATATAACTGGTGATGAATTGATGGGCATTCTTCCCTAACTTAATACTCATACAATTAACTAATGTCAAGGTAGGTCCAAAAAGACCTTCAGAGATGTTCTTTATTGAGGTAAGGACTAACCCATTAGTAAGGATTGCCCTCTTTCTGTCGACTCATCCTCTTTAGCCAGAGGGTGGTGAAGCTGCAGAATTCATTGCCACAGCCAGCTGTAGAGGGCACAGCATTGCATACATTTAAACTGAAGAGTGATAGATTCTTGATTAGTAAAGTAGTCACCAATTACGGGGAGAAGGCAGGAGTATCGGGTTTAGAGGGGTAATAATAAATTAGCCATGATTGAATGGCAGAGCAGACTTAGAAACATAGAAAATCTACAGCACAATACAGGCCCTTTGGCCCACAAAGCTGTGCCAAACATGTACTTACCTTAGAAATTACCTAGGGTTACCCATAGCCCTCTATTTTTTTAAGCTCCATGTGCCTATCATATCTGCCTCCACCACCGTCGCCGGCAGCCCATTCCAGGCACTCACCACTCTGCATAAAAAAAGCTTACCCCTGACATCTCCTCCGTACCTACTTCCAAGCACCTTGAAACTGTGCCCTCTCATGCTAGCCATTTCAGCCCTGGGAAAAAGCCTCTGAATATCCACGTGATCAATGCCTCTCATCATCTTGTACACCTCTATCAGGTCACCTCTCATCTTCTGTCGCTCCAAGGAGAAAAGGCCGAGTTCACTCAACCTGTTCTCATAAGGCATGCTCCCCAATCCAGGC
This sequence comes from Mobula birostris, assembly GCF_030028105.1. Classification (NCBI taxonomy): domain Eukaryota; kingdom Metazoa; phylum Chordata; class Chondrichthyes; order Myliobatiformes; family Myliobatidae; genus Mobula; species Mobula birostris. The sequence continues at coordinate 22,086,953 of NC_092389.1, forward strand.
AACATCCTTTTAAATCTCTTCTGCACCCTCTCTATAGTTTCCACATCCTTCTTGTAGTGAGGTGACTAGAACTGAGCATGATACTCCAAGTGGGGTCTGACCAGGGTCCTATATAGCTGCAACTTAATGAGCTAAATGGCTATTTCTGCTCTGATGCCTTATGGTCTCTTTTAGTTATGGGGCACTTTTGGGATAACCACAACAGATGATCCCACCACTCATTAATCTCAGCATTTTCTATATTTTGGGATCTTCCACTGCTTGTATTTGGAAAACATAGAAAATAGGTGCAGGAGTAGGCTATTTGGCCCTTCGAGCCTGCACCACAAGAGGTACAGATGAAAAGTTACGACTTAATTGAAGGCTGGGGTATTGTGAATAATTTGGGGGTTGAGTCTGTAGCACTCAACATCACCTACAAAATCAGAGCTGACCAAGAATGAAGCAAACTTTTTATCTTGGAATATTCCCAAATATTTCCAACAAAAAAACAAAATGGGATTGTAGAGATTTCAGTGAAATATTAGAACTTGACTAAGATAAACTTAGCTGTAATGACATTTGAGCCTTAGAATGAAGTTCAACCCACCAAAGGGGAGCAGTTGATTCAACACTTAATGTCAAGACCTTTGAAGCTGCCAAATAAGCTGTCTTCAAGGCAATTCGGCATCAAGCGAATATACGTTGTGAAACTCTCTAGAGCTATTTAACATCTGCTGGACCACGTAGGGGAGAACTGCATATCTGTTCACTGACAGATGATCCAGCATGTGTGGCTCATCTTTGCCAACTCTCATTTCAAACCTACAGCTTGATGTTGGCATTGATGAGAATTCATTCAATTCTGCTGATCATTTATTAACAATGAGATCTCTGAATAAGCAGAAGATACACTATCAAACTAAATTCAATGCAGAGTAGCAATTGCTTCCATATGGATACAGTTAAGATCAGAAACAACCACTTTTGAATGAAGTCCAATTATTAAACAATGAAAATTCTTGGCCTTCCAAATTAAATTTAAAATATACTTCATAGTCCTGAATTCTAGTTAAGCTGAAATGTATTTACATAGAATTACCTGGAATATGGAACATTAAGTGATATCAGTCAGCTGGTGTTCAGGTTTAAACTAATAGTAAATTGGATGCAAAACATTGTCAAAATGGACAAAATAGTCAGTCATATACACCAAAATAAAATTGACCAACTGGAGAACCTGAGAAAAAAAGTGTAATTTTGAGATAAAGGATCAGAACATAAACAAGAAGTTTAGAAACAGGAGCAGGAGCTGACCTTTTGACCTTCTGAACCTGCTCTACTGGCCATCACTAATGGCTAGTTTCCACCTCACCAATTTACCAGCATTATGGTCATATTCCTAGATTCCCTTCATATGCACAAATCTATCAATCCTGGTTGTGAATGAACCCAATGACTGCGACTCCAAGGAATAGAGTTCCAGAGATCCCACCCTCTGATTCTTCCTTTCAGACTTAAATTCTTCTTTTCACTATCTTCCTCTCAGTTTCATTCTGAGGTGGTGAATCAATGTTTGAGTCACCACAGCCAGTTACAAAACATCGACCCTTTATGAAATCAGCTGAGCTCTGTTCGAGTGTTATGTGTGTCAATAAAATTTCTTCTCATTCCAAACTGTAGAGAATACAGCCAGCCCCACTTTACACAATCTATCCTCATGCTGAAAACCCAACAACACTGGAACAGGTGTAGTTAGCCTGTATTGCACTCCCTCTGTGGCAAATACATGGTTTCTTGGGTGAGGAGACTAAAACCACACACAATACTCCAGATGTAGTCCTCACCAAGGCATTAAACAATCACAGTATGACACCCCTTTTTTTTTCGTATTTTGATACATTTTATAACAATAGCTGACTGATGTGTTGCCTTCCTAATCCTATTTCATCTGCATGTTCGATTTCAGTGACCTGTGTGCAGGACGACATAAGTCCTAATACTGCTTAATCTCTTAAAAAAAAATACCCTTATGTTCTTTTTTGCTCACCAAAATGGGTTTAATCTCCGATTCTTTTTCCACATTATATTGTACCTGATGTGTTCCTTCCCATTCACTCTACTTGTTTTGCAGCCTCTGTACTTATAATCTCACCCATTTATCTGGAGCAGACTTGGAAATACAATTATTTTGTCTCTTCACCCAATTCATTAAGATATATTGCAAGTAGCATTGATTATTATGGTTCTCCATTACACCTGCCAACCAGAGAATGATGCATTTATTGCCACTCTTTGCCTTCTGTCCAATTACTATGCTACTTGCTAATCTGTGTGCTCTAACCTTGTTGACCAACCTATGTGGGATCCTTTTGAAAGTTTTCTGGACGCCTGACTACACGAGATCCACTTGTTACCCTTTTCAAAATTCTACTGATGACATACTTAAACAACACCAGAAAATCAGTCAAGTATGAGTTTCTTTCCATAAATCGACACAATCACTGCTAAATCTGGTTATTTATTTCTGTTATTTCATCATAAAAAATACTAATGCAAAGGAAAAGTTCAATCCCAGGACAATGTTAAGGCCAAAAGGAGCCAATGATCAGGAGAATTGAAGCTATAAATCGTATTTAGTTGTTTCTGAGGAAGGGCAAGGAAAATGACAACTAAACTTTCTGATGACTCTGAATGCATCAGCAAGGGAGAGGAGGCTGAGTACAGGGCTACGGTAGGAAACTTTGTCACATGGTGTGAGCAGAATTATCGGCAGCTTAATGTGAAAAAGACTAAGGAGCTGGTGGTAGACCTGAGGAGAGCAAAGGTACCGGTGACCCCTGTTTCCATCCAGGGGGTCAGTGTGGACATGGTGGAGGATTACAAATACCTGGGGATACGAATTGACAATAAACTGGACTGGTCAAAGAACATTGAGGCTGTCTACAAGAAGGGTCAGAGCCGTCTCTATTTCCTGAGGAGACTGAGGTCCTTTAACATCTGCCGGACAATGCTGAGGATGTTTTATGAGTCTGTGGTGGCCAGTGCAATCATGTTTGCTGTTGTGTGCTGGGGCAGCAGGCTGAGGGTAACAGACACCAACAGAATCAACAAACTCATTCGTAAGGCCAGTGATGTTGTGGGGATGGAACTGGACTCTCTCACAGTGGTGTCTGAAAAGAGGATGCTGTCCAAGTTGCATGCTATCTTGGTTAATGTCTCCCATCCACTACATAATGTACTGGGTGGGCACAGGAGTACATTCAGCCAGAGACTCATTCCACCGAGATACAGCACTGAGCGACATAGGAAGTCATTCCTGCCTGTGGCCATCAAACTTTACAACTCCTCCCTTGGAGGGTCAGACATTCTGAGCCAATAGGTTGGTCCTGGACTTATTTCATAATTTACTGGCATAATTTACATATTACTGTTTAACTATTTATGGTTCTATTACTATTTATTATTAATGGAGCAACTGTAACGAAAACCAATTTCCCCCAGGATTAATAAAGTATGACTATGACTACTAAACTTGAAAATGAATACACAAACTAACAGGATAACTACACAGCTGACAATTAACTATATTTTCCCCTCGACTCAAACACAATTGCAAATGAGATATGGTAATGTTGAATTAGATCAGACATTTCAAGCTAAGGTTCATCTTTGCACATCTGAAGAGGATTTTTTGTTGGATACACATCAAACAATGCAATTTCCCATACAAATCTCTAAGTGGAGGGTCTGCACGAAGTTATTCCCTGTTATCCAAAGAGTACCTGTTGTGTATTCCTGGAGTAAACTATTCCAAACTGTACTGAACCAGGATGTTACTGAGAAATATTGGTTCAGGCTCCTCCTCTGATTTTCCTGTGCTCCCAACAACAGCACCACCCCATGCATCCCCCATCCCTCCCAAGATAAAATCCCAGAACCGGGCATGGCTACAAAACCTCTCATCAGCTCTTCCCACAGGAGGTGAACCAGTTCACATGTGAAGCCTAAGTACCTAATCTTCTGACGTTCCCTCATCCCAATCATACTATCCCTTCCCTAAACAAGACCTCAAGGCCTTGATGGCTCCTTGATCGCCAGCTCACCAGCATGTCCCTGGACCCGCCTGCAGTCCACGGTGCCATATTTTACTCACACTGCCACATTGAAAGGAAAGATTGCAGTGGCTGTTCAGTAATGCCTGGAGCCCAAGGTGTTGGGGTAAACCATTGAATCCACAACATAACACAGTTTCTAAGATACTGAGATAGTAGATCTCAGATAGTGCACTCTCTGGGAGGAGAAGATGGCGGCACGATGCAGTACGCGCAGCTCTCCGGTGAAATGATATCGTATTTGTAAGTAGGATGCTGTGCACAATTCTGATTTGATAGAGACAGACGTGAGAGGCACAGAGGAACATCTGGAGAAATTTCTGAAATGACCGGTTTGCTGCCGCTGCTACTGTGTGATCAAGAATCTCCGGAGGGAAGGCCCCAAAATCCCTGGTTTTGCCTGCTGCTGGTGACCGAGGCTGGGGTCGAAGCGTTCGGATAGAGATGGTGCTCGGTACTTGGTGTCGGAGGGCTGGTCGGAGGCTCGCAGTTTTCGGACGACTCAAGAGTCGGACTGTGGTCGTGCATGGCAGGGAGAGTTTTCTTCCTTCTTCCGTCGGCGTGAGACGTGGGACTTTCGAGAAACTTTGAACTTTTTTTTACCGTGCCCATGGCCTGTTCTTCATCAGGTTATGGTATTGTTGCACTGTTGTCACTATATGTTATAATTATGTGGTTTTTGTTAGTTTTTCCAGTCTTGGTCTGTCCTGTGTTTCTGTGATATCACACCGGAGGAATATTGTATCATTTCTTAATACATGCATTACTAAGTGACAATAAAAGAGGACTGCGTGTCCTCATAATCTCCAACCTCAACATCCTCGGGTAGGCCAATTAAACGTAAATTCTGTCTTCTCGATCGATTCTCAAGATCAATAACTTTGGATTTAAGTTGTTGGAGCTGTTTAGTAGTCGAAGCTAGATTCTTCTCTAAGATCTCAACTTTTGTATCCGTCTTCTGAGATTTAGTATCCAGCTCAGAAATTTTTGCATCGTGTTTTTGAACATCAGCATTCAGGAATTTCAAAGATTCCGTGATTGATTTTAAATCTTCATTAAGGCTTTGACGATGTTGTTCAAATTGAGCAGTTAAACCTTCAGATAATTTTATCCGATGCTGCTCAAACATTTCCTCCAAACACTTCACCATAACTTGGTAAGTTAATTCCGTTGGTTTAGAGTCACCTTTCTTCTTTCCTCCGTTCCCATCAGCGTCTTTCCCATCTTTGGTTTTAGATCTCGTACTCATTTCTTTAAGCTCGAAAGTTGCGATTGACAAAAGGAAGTCAATTAATCAATAATTCAGAGAGATAAAGTAAGTCTTCTGGTGTACTTAAAGTTGATTAGATCAAGGAGATCATAGGTTAAAAAGGATAACGGGAATGGAGCGAAGCCAGAGAGACGACCTCACTCCATGAGCACTCCCTGCAGAATGGTGTCCTCATAATCTAATGTAATAATCTAATGTATGATGCTATGGCTCACAAGATACATACCAATATGTACGCTAAAGTGTGCAAAGATAGTGGCAACATATTATTTCTGATATGAACAGATTTAATTAAGAAGATTCTATTCTTCTTTAAAGAGTGACAAAAGTCATGCCAAGTCAAGCACCATCTCTGGAGATATATGGGAAAGGGCATAATTTGATATGTGCGCCCAATATAAAAATCCCTGCAGATGTGCAAGGGTGAATCTCAGTTGGAGGTGTTTAATCTATTTCTGCAGCAACATAATTCGATGAAGAAATGGTGGATGGAAAGGTAAAGAGAAACCAATGCACAATTGTCTGGACACAAGTTTTGTATGATTTTGTGTTCTGAGCGAATTAACATCAACACTATTAATTAGTTTGCATAAGAATAAATGCAGCATTGCAGAAAGTACAGCTATACAAGTTCTAACAGTTGCTGGATCATTTAGCAGATTGCACAAGTGTAATAAAACAGGTCAGTTTAGGCAAGAAGCAAGTAGGGGGGAAACCTTGCACACCATGAAATAAAAAATTATTTTTAATTTTTAAAAAATGGTGTTGGCTTTACTATTACAAATTATCCAATCTATTCCAAAGGCAATTGAAAATTACAAAGCTCATCTCCAACCAGTTCTGTCCACTTTCCTCAAGGACATGACTGTTCTGTCATTTCTTGCATGCAAATTTTTTGCTAAATGTGCAAAACAAGGAAAAAGCCTTCATAGTTAAACAGTTTTCATATTGAAAAGCATGATGTCACTGATTTTATCTTACTAATTGAACAATTGCATTTTTCAGCTCAGGAAAGAGAAATTTGAAATGTGAAAATTGAGAAATCATTTGATTTCTTTTTGTGTCTCCGAAAGCAAACATCATAGACATGTGACTCATTAGAGAGCTCCCGTGACTGAGTGTACAATCTGGAATAGTACCATGCACAGAAGCGTCACTTTGTTCATCGATTCCCACCATATCCCCAATCCTGAGCCTTCGTTACACAAGGCTCATCAAGTCTCACCATTCAATAAAAAAATGAACAACATAATCCAAGACTGTTTTTATCCCGACTACGTTGATTTCAACCTCTGTATACTTCTTCAATTTTAAAGACGACAAAGATCTCCAGTCTAGTTATAACAGTCTGTTCACTTAATTTGGGCTCAAATACAGCTCAAACTAAAAAAAATTACACAGCATTATATCTTCTTATAATCTTATAATTTGCTGTCACAGGATGGAAACAACCCGTTGTAATTCAAGAAAAGCATTAACTTTCAGGCGTTTGAGTGATTACACAATCTATAGTTTTTAGTTACTTCCTGGATAGTTAAAAGCAACTGATATTGTATGTGTGTGTGACTAATTGTTGCAATAAAAAGCACTATACAATCCAGAAGGTTCAAAGGGAGAAATCACACAGCGCTTGATGGGACTCATTCTGGATTAAACACAGAAGAACACACAGCAAAGTGTAAGAGACAAGCTGACTGGAAGCCTACAGTTTTCACTTACAACAGATTCTGATGGCAAATTGCTGAAGAATAAGGGGAGGTCATTCATCCTTGAGCTTCTTCAATTAGATCTTGAGTGATCTGTGTTGCGGCTCCATTTACTCAGCTTTAACTACATCCCTTGATACAATTGCCTCATAAAAAAATTGCTGCCCTCAATTTTAAAGTAAAAAAAAATTGACCCAACATCAATTGATCTAGAAGTAGCACAGTTCAATCATGATTCATGAGAAATAAGTGCTTCCTCATTCATCTCTAATTGGCATAGCTTCAATAGTAGAGTTCTAATTTGTAGAAGTATGTAGTAACTCATTAGAATAGTTTGATGCAATATAATGAAAGCCCTGTTCTAGTCAAGGAAATAGGATTGGCAATGCTAACGACTCCTTACCTTTTCTAGTCCTTTTAAAAAAAAAAGCATCACATAACGTTACCAGTGAAAGGAGAGTGGACCCCACCCACCAATTCCCATAACAAACTCTTCTGCCTCTCTAAAACCACCCCTATTTGAAACTTGCACATTCCTCAGATCCCTAACCATCTTTCCTCTGTTAATAATGTCAATTTTGCACTGGACTATTTACTTATGTTGTATAGTGTTTGAATTGACCAATGTTGCATGGTGTTTGAATTGACAAAAGCTTCTGTATTTTTTTTCAAGTGGGGCTCCAGTTATCATTGGGTGTACTAATGCTCCTGTCAATAATTTTTTACATCACATTTTGGTACCTTAATGTGTGGAAAAAAACTTCGCAATAGATCCATAAATTGATAACTCCCCAACAATATTTTAAATAGACAGGTTATTGGGCCAGATCCTGCTAGATGAGCCTAGCCGTTCAGGAATTAGCATCCAGACTAAATAATGAATCATCTTCCCAAGGGTCAATCTGCTGGCCAGAAGCAGTATAAACACCCAGTTTCTACAGAATCTCTTCTGTGTACCCATTAGCTTGGTCTGGACAGTGTAGAGCATTGGTAAATACATGAGGAGGTCCTACCTCAAGAGCTGTGACAACTGGCAAGATTGAATCACAGCTTTACTAGCTGCAGATGCTGAGAGAGATGTGTAATAGCTCTCTCTAAAATGAAAGAATCATGAAAAACAAAACCAAAAATATTAATTTAAAGATGCTGCAAATAAAAATGTTAACTTCAGGAAAAATAATTAAAACCAAAAGTAACTCCCATGTCTCCTAATGCAGTCCTATAACTTCCCTTCAGATCTGGTAGGTCTACTTAATGCAGGATTGTAGAGGCAGTGCCTGATAAAAAAAACTGATGAATTTCAGCAAGGCTTGGCTCCTTTGCTGAGCTCACCAACCAGCAAATTTTGCATTCTGACCCAGTAAGTCTGGGTCTTGCGCATTTAACAACAGGCATGGCAATTCCTGGACTTAATACTGTCTTCATGGCTATATATGAGAGAAGGAGCCTAATGCATTTGCATCGGCTTTCTTTGAATCACAGAACCATGCAGTAAATAATACAGTCTACCCATTTGTGCTTGTGTCATTTCTTTAAAAGAGGTATACAATTTGTGCCACTCCCTTTGCTCTCACCCTGAACTTTCTAAAATTTGTTTTCCAAAAGTTGTTATTGAATCTGATGAACCACCCTTTCAGCCATAGAACAAAAAAGAAAATTTCATTTTTTCTCTGACTTTTACGTCTGAGTCATTAAATAAGTTTCTGCCAGTTATGGATTGTTCTGCACATGGAAAATCTCATTTAATCTGGACAATCTATCCATGATTTTGAATAGGCCCATTAAATTCTCTTGAACTTTCCATGCCCTTTAGAGAATAGGCAGAACTTCTTTTGTTTCTACAAATGATTGTAAAACTACATCCCTGGTGTGATTCAAATAAATCTTTTTTTTCCCAATCATTTCGAAGACCTTGACATCTTTCTTAAAATACTGCAACTAGCTTTGCCCATGTAAAGATATGGGGAAAAATATAGCCCCCACCTAGGGCGAAGCAGTTTGCCATTGGTCCAAACCGAATCCAGGCACAAGTAATTCTTCTCATGGCCCAGCCATAATCTTGCCATGTTTCTCTTCCTTGATTCTCTCTCTCTCTAACACACACACACACGCACACACACACGTGACTATCTCCTTCTCAAGGCCTAGCAGCCTCTTGCTTCCCGTCTGTCTGTATATTTTATTCTATGCCTGCACAGCTTGGGTGGATGACCTGATCAGAGTGGCTCATGCTTCACAGCTCAAAAAATTCAAGGATGATTCTGAGCTCCGCTTCTGCCTGTGTGGGGATGGTCCATTCTCAGACATCCCACCTCTCCCAGAAGTTCCGGGAGCCTCCCGCATATGAATAGTGGCTCCCTGATGCCCGCAAATTATATACAATATCACGGAAATCAATTTTTTTGAGAGCAAGCGAGAGAAAGCAAGAAAGAGCGTGAGAGCAATCACGAGAGTGCGCGAGCGAGAGAGAAAGCAAGCGAGAGCGCTTGAGAGCGCGCGAACGACAGAGAGAGAGAGAGAGAGAGAGAGAGAAAACGAGAGAACGCCATGGCAGAGTGTTCCAAAAAAAATATAAAACGTACGTCACCCCAGACTACACTAAAGTGTACCCCTGCCTAATAGGGGTCAAAATGATGACAGTGTTGCTCGCTGCACTGTTTGCAACAATGACTTTTCTATTGCCCATGGTGGGTTAAGACTGTAAAAGACGTGTTGAGGTGAGTTTAACAAGTGTCATTTGTTCATTAGCATAGCTAACGTTATTTAAACGAGCTGGCCAGCTGCTAAGGAGCGACTCTATTGCAGACATCCCACCTCTCCCGGAAGTCTCCCGTAAATTGATGGTGCTACCTCCCTGAAATGAGTTTTTGCAGGGTGGGATGTCTGCATTCTCCCTATGGCTACCTGAGCTTCCCTCAGGTCCTCTGGTTTCCTCCCATATTCCAAAGATGTGCAAGATGGCAGTTTTTTTTTCTGCCTACTGTTAATTACCTGGAATCTAGTAGAGGTGATGGGCAGGTGAGAGAGAAAAGTTAAAGGGAAATCCACAGTGGAGGAATTATACTAATAAGACCTGACATGAACTTCCGGGGCTGAGTGGCTTCTTTCAAAGCCACAGGAAAATATATAACATAGAACATAGAATAGTACAGCACATTATAGGCCCTTCGGCCCACAATGTTGTGCCGACCCTCAAACCCTGCCTTCAACATAACTCCCCATCCTAAATTCCTCCATATACCAGTCTAGTAGTCTCTTAAATTTCACTAGTGTATCTGCCTCCACCACTGACTCAGGCAGTGCATTCCACACACCAACCACTCTCTGAGTGAAAAACCTTCCTCTAATATCCCCCTTGAACTTCCCACCCCTTATCTTAAAGCCATGTCCTCTTGTATTGAGCAGTGGTGCCCTGGGGAAGAGGCGCTGGCTATCCACTCTATCTATTCCTCTTAATATCTTGTATTCCTCTATCATGTCTCCTCTCATCCTCCTTCTCTCTAAAGAGTAAAGCCCTAGCTCCCTTAATCCCTGATCATAATGTATACTCTCTAAACCAGGCAGCATCCTGGTAAATCTCCTCTGTACCCTTTCCAATGCTTCCACATCCTTCCTATAGTGAGGCGACCAGAACTGGACACAGTACTCCAAGTGTGGCCCAACCAGAGTTTTATAGAGCTGCATCATTACATCACGACTCTTAAACTCTATCCCTTGACTTATGAAAGCTAACACCCCATAAGCTTTCTTAACTACCGTACCTACCTGTGAGGCAACTTTCAGTGATCTGTGGACATGTACCCCCAGATCCCTCTGCTCCACCACACTACCAAGTATCCTGCCATTTACTTTGTACTCTGCCTTGGAGTTTGTCCTTCCAAAGTGTACCACCTCACGCTTCTCCGGGTTGAACTCCATCTGCCACTTCTCAGCCCACTTCTGCGTCCTATCAATGTCTCTCTGCAATCTTTGACAATCCTCTACACTATCTACAACACCACCAACCTTTGTGTCGTCTGCAAACTTGCCAACCCACTCTTCTATCCCCACATCCAGGTCATTAATAAAAATCACGAAAAGTAGAGGTCCCAGAACAGATCCTTATGGGACACCACTGGTCACAACCCTCCAATCTGAATGTACTCCCTCCACCATGACCCTCTGCCTTCTGCAGGCAAGCCAATTCTGAATCCACCTGACCAAACTTCCCTGGATCCCATGCCTTCTGACCTTTTGAATAAGCCTACCATGTGGAACCTTGTCAAATGCCTTACTAAAATCCATGTAATCACATCCACTGCACTACCTTCATCTATCCGCCTGGTCACCTCCTCAAAGAACTCTATCAGGCTTGTTAGACACGATTTGCCCTTCACAAAGCCATGCTGACTGTCCCTGATCAAATCATGATTCTCTAAATGCCCAAAGATCCTATCTCTAAGAACCTTTTCCAACAGTTTTCCCACCACAGACATAAGGCTCACTGGTCTATAATTACCTGGACTACGCCTACTACCTTTTTTGAACAAATGCAAGAAGAATAACATGTAAGAAGCAATACAAAGAAGACCCATCCAAATAAATCCAAGCTCAACTGACGCACTGGTTTCCATGAGGCTGAGGAAGAGTAGCCAGAATAGTCTAAGCTAGGTCTTATTCAAGGATTTAAGGATAGTTTATCATGTCTTACTTGCTTTTATATACTATACCCCTTTAATACTTCAATAGCTTTTTAATAGCCTTTTTAACTCATCTTCCTTACTGCTATCAGGTCCTTGACTTGGCCTAAAAAAAAACAATTCTACCTCAGACCATCTTTCCTTCACACTAATGTTGCTGTGTTTATTTTTGTCATTTTAGTTATGTCTAATTTATTTTAGCTTTTTATGTAATTTGTGTTTGTCATGTTTGTAATATCCTGTGTGCCTGCTGCAAAGAGCTATTCTTTATGACATGTGTATCCTGGGTATATGTGCCTTTGACAGCAAGCTTGAACTTGAACTTGTCCTGATGCAAAGCGAATCTCACTGTTTCTGTGACACCATTAAGGCAGCACAATTGTAATGAAGCAGAAAAGCTGTAAAAACAACAGACAGGAAGCTAAACACAAACTCATTAGCTTGTGCCTGAAGAATAATGCAGGGAATTAATGTATTTTCAACATGCTCTTCCGTAGCTGCTGGTAGTATGCTTCAAGGCCAGTAACATTCATTGACAAGAAATTGACAACTGGAAAATTATCTTAAAATTAGACTTCAGATAAACAAAAAAAACATGCAATTTATGGGAGGTTACTGCTTCTGTACAAGTTTTGTAATTGAGGATTTGTATCAATTTTATTTTAAGTTGAATCCCAATATCTCTGCAATATCTATGGCCCTTGTGGCTAAAGGGATCAGGGGGTATGGAGGGAAGGCTGGTGCAGGGTTCTGAGTTGGATGATCAACCATGATCATACTGAATGGCGATGCAGGCTCGAAGGGCCGAATGGCCTACTCCTGCACCTATTTTCTATGTTTCTAAACATTTTAGGAGTATCATTTATTCCTCAATTAAGTTTTTGAAATAAAATATGGAATTTGTGTGCGGCTTTAATTCTAATCTTTATATATCACATTAATATAGCTTATTGTTCCTTCAAAAACTTCTGTCAGCCAACAGTAGCTTTGCATCAGCAGGAAATATAAAATAAGTTGACTCACAATTTGTCATCATAACAAATCATATGATTTCCAAAACCAATTGGAACACTAATGTTCAGAGTTGGTCACTATTTTTTTTTCTTTTACTTGTCTCATTGCCTTCTCTTGCTACTTCATTTTGTTACTCTGGACTCAGATACCAGGGGTGCAGTGCTGCCAGAGCTCACCAGAGCACCGCTCCGGTAAAAAAAACTCAAAATAAACAAGCGGGGAATTTAACAGCAGATGTGTATTGAATAGAGGGAACTTTACAGAAGCTGGTGTTGGGGAGAGGTGGTGGTGGCTGGTGGGGAAAATACCACTAATAACATTAGGATATTTGATCGTTTTTGGTGAAATCCTGGAGCTGTGACTGTTTTGTGAAATTCCTCCTCGCCCGACCCGTTGTCCCAGCCTCCCGCCATTTCACAGACCCTCAGTCTCTCTCCAGCACTCATTGTCTGAGCATTGTTCGTCAAGAAAATAAAAATCTTAGATCTTTTGAAAAGTGGCATGTCGCTTGCCAAAATGGGGCGTAAGGTCGGTAAGAACGACTTGAGCATTCACACAATAAAGCAGAAAGAAGCTGAAATTCGTGGAAGTGTTAGTGCTACCCGTACAATGGCAAAAATGGTCTCTCTGGTTCATGATAAACTGCTTGCAAAGACTGAGAAAGCATTAAGTGTGTGACCAGAGGACATGTCACAGAAGCATATTCTTGTTGATAGCAAAATTATGCCTGAAAAAGCACTTAGCCTCTGTCAGCACTTCTGTGAGGGGGTTGAGGAGAGCAAGAGGAAGGAGTTTAAGGCTAGTACGGGATGGCTGGCTAGTTATGTAAAGCACTACAGCCTCAAGAACTTAAAGATCATGGGAGAATTAGCATGACAGATGTACCAAGTATCCTATTATGGAGCCAATCGAAATACATGCTTGAAGTCTCTCAGAAAAAAATTGTTGATCACAAACTATCAAAAGCTCACACTGCTGCTCTAAGTGTTGAAAATATAATGAGTGAAGATGCTCTTGGAAAATTATGTGACACCATGAATGCTTCGCATCTAAAGGCAAGTTGTTCAATTTTTTGTTCTGCATATTATTTAGCTCAGAATGATAGGCCATACTCTGATCACTTTGGCTTATTGGAATTTCAAAAAAAAAAGGTATTGACATTGGAATTAGACTGCATTCCCACACTTGTGCGACAGAGATAATTAGTCACATAGCAATTAACATGAAAAAGAAAATTTGCCAGCATATCAAATGGATAAATGGCAAATCTCCTGTTCTCATTGATGAATCAACAAGCCTGAGCATTAAGACCACCCCAATAGTTTATTTGAAATGTATAAGTGATAAGGAAGGTGATCCCCATTTTATGTTTTTAGATCTAATTGAACTACCAGATCAGAAAGCTGAAACTATTGCTAAGCATCTATCGAACTGTCTCAATAACCATGGATTTGATGACTCTTACTTGAAACAGAACCTTGTAGCATTTGCTAGTGTTGGGTCGAGCATAATGCTTGGTGTCAAATCTGGTGTTGCTACAATTCTCAAGGAACATTACCCTGATGTGATAATTTGGCACTGTTGTAATCACAGATTAGAATTTGCAGTAGGTGATTTAGTGAGAGAAGTTCATGGAATAAATCATTTTCAATCATTTATGGACAAGTTGTACTTTGTTTACAGTAGATCACCTCTAAATCAAAAGGAACTGTCTGAATATGCCTCTCAACTACAACAACAAATTTGCAAAATAGGCCATGTCCTGGGCACCAAGTGGGTAGCTAGCTTGTTTTGAACAGTTTCAGCAGTGTGGCAAAATTATGAAGCACTGTGTTTTCATTTTGAAAAAGCAATGAAGGATGAAACAAGATCTGGGAGTGACAGAAAAACCTATGAAGGTCTGTTGAAAAGACTCTTCAGAATAGTTTGTATTGGAGTTAGCTCCAATGTATGACACACTGCATGAACTTGGTTTACTCTCAGTGTTTACAGAAACACACTACTATGATTGTTTATGCAGACAAACTGATCCAACAAAGCATAAGATCACTGCATGGACTGAAAGAGCAAGCTGGTACAAAAACTCTAGAAGCTCAAGAGGCAGTTGAAAAAGGGAAGTCTGGAGAAATTACCTTAACAAGCAACAACAAAATTGTCTCCATTAATTATCTACAATTTCTTACTAGTCTTATAAACAATTTGCAGCACTGTATGTTCATGGCAACATCTTTGAAAGGCTCTCAAACTTCTAAACCTCAAAGTATGGATAAATCCTTGCTAAATGAAATGTGTGTCCTTGATAAAGATAACTGGCCTGCTGAAATACTGCCTAATTATGGAGAAGCTGCAATATCATCTCTCTGTGAGAGGTTTAAGCTTTCTTTTTCCTCTGTAATAAATGCCTTCAGAGATTAGGTGGAGGATTGTGGACGCCACATCCCCCAAGATTTACTCCCATTGACAAGTTATTCCTATTAGTACTGCTGAGCGTGAGAGAGGATTCAGTCACATGAACTTGATAATAACAACACACTCAAGAATTCTCATAAATCATGTATCAACACTTGTTTGTTAAACTACACGGACCTCCTCTTGTTCAGTGGAATCCTGAGCCTTATGTCACATCATGGGTGCGGTACCACAGATCAGCAGATGACACCAGGACAAGAATTGCTTCAGACCCCCGAACACATATTACGCCCGACCCTTTGTGGAAATTATTGTGAAACTTCTCATTGGTGGCATTTGGTGGGTAGGTAATTACTTTTAAATTGGTAAAGTACATGATTACCATCTTTTTCTTTACTTGATTGATAATTATATTTTATGATAATTAGTGACTGCAACTGTGCAATACTTTGTCATATTATTAAATTAAGTAGTATATGTTTTATTGTACCAGTTATACACTGAAATGTAGTGATAGGCTATAATCTTGTTAGTCTAAACTATCACTATATTTCTGTAGAGCTCTGGAATTCATATATTTCTGTCATCTTGGTTTAGTGCTTGACATTATAAGAAGCCCTATTCACACATATACATACATATATATATATATATATATATATATATATATATATATATATATAAAGAGAGAAAGAGGAAGAGGAAGAAGAAGAAAGAAAAAGATATAGAAAATGGCAAACATTTTGTCAGCTCTGGCACCTAAAAAATTAGCACTGCACACCTCTCAGTTATCAATCAAGCAACCTCAAGAAGACTGCCCAGACGTGAATCTAAGGTTGCATGAAAAGAGCAGATGAATTAATTTTAAAAATCTGTCAACCACTTTATGTAATTCAAGCAATCTAGAGGCACCAATCATACTTGCAATTACATAATGTTTTCAACACTGCAAAATGCTACTTTTCACAGGAGTATCACCAGACAAAATCTGACACAAAATCACCTAAGGAGATGTTACACCAGATCTCGAAAGTCTGGACTAATTAAGGATTACCTTAAACGAGAGAGATGAGTTTGCAAGAGAGTTCCAAACCTCATGGACGAAATGTCGCTCATAGCAACAAGAAAGAAATTGTGAAGATGATGCATGAGGAAAAAGAATATTTTGAGGGTCATAAGGCTGAAATTTGTATAACAACATCAAATTTCACTTTTACTTCTTAGAATTACACAAAAAGTCGATTTTAAAGCTCAATAATTCATTCCTTCAGGGTGTAATTATTGTAAAGACTGTAGGAATGATGTGAAGGCTATAGGGAATTACGTTTCTGCAATTCAGTCCAAAATAGCTCAATTTTTTTTATGATGAGGAAGCCAAGATCTTTCCTAAGTTTCAGGTTAAAATCAGTCCTTCATTTACAGTTACTGAAAAGAACTGTCATTAACTGCAGAAGAGGGGAACTCTTTTTTTTTGTTTTGAATTAATAAATTTTAGCCCAAACTCAAAAAAAAATTTTGAAAAGCATGTGCAATTACTGAACAATAGGTTGGAAAGACTTTGCTTCTTTAAATGAGTCACAAAACAGTTAGTGCTACTTCCTCAAAATCTGGGTTTGATCCTTCCCTCGGCTATGACAGCATGGTATCTGTACAATTTTTGTGTGATCTGTTAGGTGCTCATATGTAACTCCGTTTCCACTAACTTACAAAAGATGCTTGGTGGTTAATTTGCTACTATAAATCGCCCTTCGTCAAAGAGATCGGCGGAATCTGGGAGTGTTGATGGGAATATGGGGAGAATTAAGTAAAGATAAGATTAGCAAAGGAATTTGATGGTCAGAATGGAGTCAACAGGCCAATGAGTTTGTAATAGTGCTGAGTGACTCAAAGTTTTATAGAGTCTTAACACCCAAAAATTAATAAACCAATCTTTTGCTTTTCAGCCAAATACAACTCCAGCTGGAGAAATTATTGGAAAAATTTCAATAAGAAGAAGAATCTCTAAAATGCCTTGGACACAATGCAGATCAGGCAATATCAACAAAAAGTGAATCATGGACAAATTTATTGTCATATGCACAAATAACCTGCATGCACTGATGAAATGAAAAACCTGCAGCAATATCGCAGGTGCAGCAGCGTTCACAAGAGAAACAAATTGTCCATAAATTATGCACACTTTTTTACAAGAGAATACAATGGGAATATAGAAAGAACACTTTCATTCAAAGTGGTCAAGGTTCTCATGGTTTTGCTAGATTGTACTGATTAGGGTTTTGCCTGTTGGTTCAAGAATCAAATGGTTGAAGGAAAGCAGCTGTTCTTGAACTTGCTGGTGTGGGACTTTCTGTTTCTGTACATGCCAAAGGAGGTGTAAGGATAAGTGTTACATCAGCGGTAAGGGCAGTGGGAAGTGCTGGGGTAAGGGAGAGATAGGTGGACCAAAATGTCTCTGCAGAAGGTGGAAAGGGGTGGTGAAGAGAAGAGAAGATGTGGCTTCTGGTTGGATCGCATTGCAGCTGGTGGAAATGAAGGAGGATGATATGCTCAATGCAGGAGCTCGTGGGTAAAAGGCAAGGACAAGGGGATCTCTATCTCTGTTGCGTCTGGAAAGAGACAGGGAGGGAGCAGAAGTACCAGAAATCAAGGAGATGTACAAATGAGCTTGGTCAATCGTAGCAGCCATGCTTCCCTGAAAAAGAAGGACATTTCGGATATTCAAGTACAGAAAACTTCATCTTGAGAGCAGATGTGGAGGAGCCGGAGAAACTGGAAGAAAGATTCTGCATCCTAACAAGAGACAGAATGGGAACAGGTGTAGTTGAAGTAGGTATGGGAGTTGGTGGGTTTGTAGTAAATATCAGTGAAAAGTTTGTTTCCAGAAATGGAGACAGTGAGGACTAGAAAAGGGAGAGAAGTGTCAGAAATGATTCATGTGAATTTGAGAGCAGGGGATATTTGGTGGTGCAGGTGATAAAACTAATGTAATAAACAGATAGAATCTAAAATGAATACCAGGTCTGTCAACATCTGAAGTGCAAAGGATTCAACATATTAATCCTTCAACTGCATTATAGTTAACAAAAGGCTCATTTAGTAACCACTGAGACGTCAAAGTGGTTTAGTAACCACTGCCTATGCTTCAAATCAGATGATTCTGTAACCAATAAGTATTTAAGGAACTGCATAATTTTGCAAACCTGTCGTACTTTCCACGTCTGGCAGCTAGTCACTCCACGCCTTGCCAAAGGTCATAATGTTGGCAGTTGCGTGTTTTGTTAAGAGCAAAACTGCAACAGTTTTAATTGTTTACTGCATTTAGGAATGTGAAATATGATGTCCACATATTTCCAGAGCATATTTAAATATTTACAGTCTCGGTCAACCTCTTTATTCCATAGATACATATGTCTAATACTGTTCAATATAAATATATGAGTGTAATGCAGCCAAGTAGGGCTTGAGTTATGGGGCTAAAGAAGAGTTTTGGCAAGGGGCAGACATCACAGATTTGAGGTTCCATTGGGGACTTCAGAGAGTAGTGAAGTTGAGTGTGAGATCAGGTGGGCTAGGAGACTCAATGCCTTATGAAAAGGGCTATGAAGATTAAATGATAGGTAAGGGAGTTACCCAACAGCACTATGCTGTGAAGATCCATTTGCCCCAGGAATGCTCACAATGCTTAGCCATGGGACAACTCTGCAGTTTGTTTCTCCACAATGCTATATTACCACGGTTTCATGAAGACTGATGCAATCTCATATCTGAGGGTGACTCACACCAGAAAGTGAACAGACTAATTGCCAGTATGACAGACAGTAAAAACACTTCAGAAATGTCTCTTGGGGAGAGATAGCATTATGCAATCAAACTGTTAAATGATTACATTTCTAGGTCTTACAATTTTAATTTTACTATATTGGTCTTGCAACCTTTAAAGTCATATGCCAGAATTTGAGACATTTCTTTCACAAGAGAAATTTGTGCAGAACAATCCTTTAGGATATTAAATTACAGCCCTGAATTAGACAAACGCTAGTCAGAAAATGAAAAATCTAATAGATTTCAAGCATCACTGTTCAATGCATCAATAATTTTAATGACAAACATTAAGTACATTATAATGGTCTCCCAATAAACAATTTGTTCTTGGATGAAGGTGCAAGTTCTTCATTTGATGCTTTAAGTCCAAGGGCGAAAAAGAAAATTCAATACTTAGCACATTGTTTTAAATAGCTTTCACTATTTTTGGAAAGATGAAGGATTTCAGGATAGTTTGTTTACTTTTGACCAGAAGTACCAAGGAAAATTGGGAAATTGTCAAGGGATTTAATAACTGTAAGGACAACAGTTTTATTTTACACCAGAGTAGATAAACAGGCAAAGGAAATGAGCCACATCTATAAACAGCATACAGCACAAAACCCTCCTCATTTATTATTTGTCCAACTTAGGAAATTGAGGAGCACCTTCATGGTTGTATCCCATACTCAAGTGAACTGACCTTTTCCCATGAGACTGGTTATGTTTCATTGGCTATAATTGCAGCCTCTATATTGCACTGTTATTTTGGCAAAAATCATAACAATATACACAATTACTTTAGGTGGTACCATCTAATTGGATAAGCAATTAAAACTCAAGTATTCTTGGAGATATGAAGAAAATGGAAACAAAGCTCAGCAGTGGATTTGCATTGTGCTGGACGTGAAGTTATTTTTCTCACGATATGTTGAACACATAATGTGGAGGTGGGAGGTACAAATTTTTTTTTTAAATCAAAATCAGGTTTCTTGTTGCTCTGTAATGGGTAAGTGTCATATGCTAAGAGTAGACATAAAATTGATTGCTCGTGCTATTCAACATTAACATATAATAGTTCTGTTTTATAAATATTTGTTGCAGTAATTGTTTTGACATCCAAGGGTGCCTACTTAGTTTATAACAGCTGTTGGGAATGAAACTTGTGGAGGTGTTCAGCAATATACTGACAATTAGTAACTTTTAAGGGAAGTATGCAGTATTTTTGAGATTTGTCAGCAGGCATTTCCAGATTGCAAGCTTTTTCCATCTCTTTTAGAATTCAAACTGTTATTTTGCCTGTAACCACAATGTAATTAATGGAAATAAATGCTGGTGCACATTTGTTTCCTACCTTACAATTACAGAGTGCTAATGGTTCTGAGAAGGTGATAAGTATTTGCTTCTATTTCAGCACTGCCATTTGCTCAGGTTCACAGGATCATGCATCTCCCGGGTCTGTGGCTGCTTTATGAGGTAAAAAAAAAATGCATATTGACAATTCAGTGCCTGTGAACTTTATTACTTTTGAGAGAAAAACCTTCAGTATTCATTGGCAGTGTGAGTTCAAGTGAGTTTACTGGCTTTTCTTGGTCACAGAGAAAAAAAAATGAGGACTCAAGAGATTGCAGAAGCTGGAAATCTGCAACAACACACAAAAGCTTTGGAGGAACCCAGCAGGTCAGGCAGCAACTTTGGAGGGAAATGGACAGTCGACATTTCAGATCAAGACCCCTCATCTAGACTGAAAATGTGATTCCCTTTTGGATCAACATATAATATGAAGGGATATAATGGATAAATATGCACTTACAAGTGAATAGGTAATGTTGATTTTAGTATAAGCCACTTGTCAACATAAAACTCTGTTGCACTGTGCATTTAAGATATCACTCAAGAATTCCTCATTCTGAAAGATCAAAGTGTTTGTGATTTATCAACATCTGGGGACCACTAATGAAGGTGCAGATTTAGGTTTAAAGTATGATCATCAACTGATATGTCTCATACATTTTAATGTTGTTTTGAAGATTAAATCGAGATTTTGATGCGTCTTGAGAAAAGTTAATTGAATTGAATCAAAACGGCAACTACTTCAAAACTTAAGAAGAATCATTTATAACACTGCATTTGGGATACTGCTTATAAATCTGCATGAAGTGCTTTCAATGAGCAGAGAAGAATTACCATAAGAATCAGGGACGATGACACCAAAGAGTTCAGATAGGGTAGGGCAGCTAACTTCCTTTAAAACACAATTCATAGGGGATAAAAGACTATGTCTTCAAATTCTTCAGACTTACGAAATGCAAAATTATAAGATGTTCATGAAATGTTAACAAGCTTCTGAAGCTCTGAGTGTTTTATCCAAGTGCACCGCATAATACACATTGAGAAGCAAACAAAATCCTTCAAAGCAACAAATCAGTAGAGCTTCAAAATTTCTTTAAAAATGGATCAAGGATCGATGTAAATAAAACTGTCAGCTTCAGTTCTAGTTGGACAGGGCCTACTGTTGAACAGATTCAATATGGGCTGAACAATTCATGAACAAATTTAATTGCAATCCAAGAGTTCCTGCATGACTGAATAAGGATGTCATGATCTTATTCTGAAATGCCTACCAAGGAGACTGGATCTGGCAGCTCAATAGAGCAGTAATTATTGATCCAAATCTCAGTGCTATTTATGTGGAGTATATACATTCTCTCTGTGACCACATGGACTTCCCCTGGTTGCATTGGTTCCCCACTCCTCAACCCCCCCCCCATGATATGCTGGTACGTTAATTAGCTACTTTCAGTTATCCTTAGTCTAGGTAAGTGACAAAAGAATCAAAGGGAATGCATTGTATACATGAGACCGTACAAGTTACAGGGCTGTTAGGAAATGAGGTGGATAGGGTTGCTCTGCTGGGAGCTTCCATGACGCAGTAGACTCAACAAGTTAATTAGTCAAAGTAGTTAAGGTAACTAGAAGAAAAGCAAGGAACAATATAATGGAAGGAGCATGTTCTGGAAGTCAAGAAGTACCTAAGAAAGTGGCCACTGAGAGGATGCTTACGGTCTTCTGTTGCTGTAGCCAATCCACTTAAAGGTTTGACGTGTTGTGCGTTCAGAGACGCTCTTCTGCACACCACTGTTGTAATGCATGGTTATTTGAGTTACTGTCACCTTCATGTCAATTCGAACTAGTCTGGCATTCTCCTCTGACCTCTCATAAACAAGAACTGCCACTCACTGGGTGTTTTTTTTTTTTTCTGTTTTTCCACACCATTCTGTATAAACTCTGGAGACTGCTGTGTGTGCCCATCCCAGGAGATCAGTTATTTCTAAGATACTCAAACCACCCCGTCTGCACCAACAATCATTCCATGGTCAAAGGCACTAAGATCATGTTTCTTCCCCATTCTGATGTTTGATCTGAACAACAACTGAATTATCTTCTACTACTACCAGTACTACTATTATTATTATTTCTGGCAGTTTAGAGGCATCTTGGCGTATTACTGCTCTCCGCAGGATGTATAATTAATTATAGAATTTCAAGGAACTCAAATTCTCGAATAAAACCTAGTGTCACGTATAAACTGTCACCTGGTTTCCAAATAATTGCATTGCCTCAAATCACATTAATTTCATTTGAATCATTTGTAAAACTAAAAGTTTGTTTGAGAATATTCATTATCGCATGCTTAACATTTAAAATTGCTGTTTTCCAAGTCTACCTGCTATTTCCAAGTTTTCCTTTTCTTGAATCAAAGCCTGTAGTTGTTTATTGAGATCTTGAAGTTTTTCCTCAGTTGTTTCCATGTTTCCATTTTATAATCCGAATGTAGATAATTCACTTTGCAACAAGTTCCTTTTTCCTTTTGTAACTTTGGAATAAGTTCCTCCATTTTTAATCTGTTTTCCATGTCACTGAATTTTTGACAACAAGTATCTTTTTCAGAAACCGTCTCCTTTAAATGCAGTACTGTTTTGTCCAATCTCTTTCCATCTCACAGTTGTTCTTATTGAGTACTTCTATTTGTTGATGGAGTTCTTCACATTTACCCTGGGTTTCAACCATGTTTGTAAACATAAAATCTGAGGTTTTTTCCTTAAATTCTGATGCATACTTCATAAATTCTTGATCATTCGCAATAAGACTCCTTGCATTCCTTTGTGATATATATACACACACAGCCATTAATTTCCCGCCTCTCCTGCCTGTGAACTGTTTGATCCACCATTCAGCGTATCTTTGACTACTTCCCACCTAAGCCCTGTAATACCAAGATATTTTTCTGCAGACTTGACTATAATTTTAACTTTTTCCAGTTCTTTTGTCTGTTTGCGCTGAACAGTTAATTGCATCTACCATAAACAGTACTAAATCCTTCTTACTCATAATTAGTGTATCCTTATTTATCATATTACAGCCCTCACAATTCACCGATTTATTATTCCCTGTATTTGTTTGCTTGATAGCCTTCTCTTTTCCAGCAAATGCTTTCACTACCCCTACGTAACTGATCCCTTGAATTACTTTTAAATATTGTATCTCAGCTTCTTTCTTGCTAATAACACACCCTTTATAAGCTGCACTGTGTTCCTCACCACAATTGCAGCATTTCGGCCTAGCTCCCGCCTCACATTTCCCGTATTCATGTTCTCCAGCGCATCTTCCACATCTTTGGTTTCCCTCTGCAAACCGCCACAATATGACCGAATTTCTGACATTTAAAGCATCTTAAAGGTGGCGGTATATATATTCTGACCTCATAACACATATACGCTAAATAAACTTTAGTCAGCAATCTCTCTTCATCAAAGTTAATCATAACTGATAAACTATCACACTTTTTCCCATTTCCTGTAGCTTTCAAACATTTGGCTTCAATAATTTTGCTCCTTTTATGTTCTGTTTAATCTCATCCATAGTAACTTTTGTTGGTATCCTCGAAATAGCACTTCTAGTCCACTTGCTATTGTTGGGAAGTGAGCATTGTACTTTTTTGCCATTTATTTTATTTAATCTTATCACTTTGCCTTGCTGAGCACTATCCCAACAAATCACTAATAGCGATCCAATTTGTAAAATCTTTGCTCTATTGACTTCACCTATAAGTTTGTTGATGATCTTCGTCAAATGAATCAGGTCCCATTCACCAAAAGATGCTCCGTCTTCGCTCAGTTTTATAATTGCTTTAATCTCATCTTCTTTCCATTGTTTTGCTATCCTATTTTGCTTGTCTCCTGACTCCTCTGCGTTTGACATCTCCTACCTGTTTTCTTTTCTTACTCTTCCCACTCCATTGCTCTTTCTCGCCAACATCCATCTCTAACTCACTTCCCCTATCCGTTGACCAGCAGCTCATCCTGTGGGATATTCTCTTTATCAACTCAGCAGATGCGGCCTCCCTACTCGTCTCCTCTTCAGCAGTTCCGCCCACGATCGGCATTCCGGCCTGGCTTGAATCGTTGATGAAAACAAGCGACATTGTCGCCCTCCGTTCCTTGCTGCCCGCAACGTGCAGGCTCAGTACTCCACAATTCCGCTCTATTTGTTCCAATTCGCCTCTCATCTCCCAACTAACACACTCGACTGTGTCCCACCTGAGTCAAAGTCAGCCGCTTTCAAACTCAACTCCAACTGAATGTCTTGACCATGTCTGCATGCTTTTATGCATTGAGTTGCTGCCACATGATTGGCTGATTAGATATTTGCATTAACAAGCAGTTGCTCAGGTGCACCTAATAAAGTACATTTCAACCATGTGCATGCTCAAGTTAATATAATGGCATATGGCATTAAAAACATGGCAATCCCAATGAATGTGAAGTTTGGTCAGTGAAGTTAAATTTCAAAGTAAATTTATTATCAAAGTACATATATGTCACCATCTACAACCCTGAGATTCATTTTCTTACAGGCACTCACAGTAAATACAAAGAAACAAAACAAAAAATAATAATAAGCAATAAATACTGAGAACATGAAATGAAGAGTCCTTAAAAGTATGTCCATAGGACATGGAAACATCAATGCTGGGGTGTTGGAGTGACTAAAGTTGAGTGAAGATATCCGCATCTGGTTCATGAGCCTGACAGTTGAGGGGTAATAACTGTTCCTGAACCTGGTAGTGCAGGTCATGAGTACCTTCTTCCTGATGGCAACAGTGAAAAGAGAGCATGTCCTTGATGGTGTTAGTCCTTGATGATGGATGCTGCTTTCCTGCAAAAGGTACTCCATGCAGATGTGCTCAACGGTGGGGAGGACTGATGGACTGGGCTGTATCCACTACTTTTTGTAGGATTTACATTCATTGGTGTTTCCATACCAGGCCAGGATGCAATAAGTCAATATACTCTCCACCATGCATCTATAGAAACTTGTCAAGGTTTTAGATGAGATGGCAAATCTTCACAAACTTCTAAGAAAGCAGAAGTGCTTCCAGGCTTTGTTGTAATGGCACTTACATACCGGACCCAGAACAGACCCCCTGCAATGATAACACCAAGGAATTTAAACTTGCTGACCCACTTGACCTCTGATCCCCCATTGAGGACTGGCTCATGGACCTTGGGTTTCCTCCTGCTGAAGTCAATAATCAGCTCCTTGGTCTTGCTGATATTGAGTGAGAGGTTGTTGTTGTGGCACCACTCAGACAGATTTTCAATCTCCACCCTATTTGCTGATTTGTCACCACCTTTGATTCAGCCAACACCAATAAATCGTCAGCAAACCATAATAAACAAGCATAAAGTTATGAACAGGCCTAATTAAAAACAGTTCAACTAACCTCCCTTCCTCAATTGTTCTGATAGTTGATCAGTCCATATCAGCTCTGGGCAGGATTAAGTTGGGGACTGCCTAGTAGATGGTAACATTCTTCAGTATTTAGATGCATCACCATGTCCACCCAAGGCAGGAGAACGCATTTCCTTGATTGTTAATGGCGCTACCACTGCCATGTTCCTCACCACCAACATTGAGAAGGCTACATTTTGCCAAATGCTTCAGTCATCCTCTTTAAGATTGCTTCACTAGCATTCCCCTGAAGAGCAACATGAGGAATGGACAAAGAAGGGCTCATCTTATCACAACCTCTTCCCCTTGCAAAGTAAAATGCAAGGTTATGGATGAGCACATGCACCTCATATTTACAGGAAGAGAGTGCAGGACCCTCCAAAAATCAGAAAATCTGAAATCCTATTCATGACTCTGCCCTCATAAACAAACAAAAATTCAGGAAAACAGTAACTGTTTTTAGAACCCCCTGGGATTTTATGTTTCCCGGCTATGGACGTGTCACTATTTCTATATTATTGATTTGGCAACCTAAAGCACTCAATCCAAATAAAAAGCATGATAAATCTCTCATGGACATACATTCTTGCATTCTTTCAAACGTTTACACAATATTCCTGGAACATATGCAATTTTGTCCAAAAAACAAGCAAGTTAATGGTATAAAATGGCACGACAAGCTTGTTGACAACACAAAAGCCAATATTTGTCAAATAATGCAGCAGGTACAATTGCTATTTTCAATGATATAAACTTCACAAGTATGAGCAGTATATATCTGCTGCAGTTATCCGAGATAATATCAACATTCTCCAAAATCATATTAATGTTAACATTGCCAGTGGGTACAAATAGTCAAGTTCCTTTGCTGAAAGTCAATTTAAACACAGTTGAAGATTAGATCATGGTAAATCCAAGTAGAGTCAAGGCCTGATAAGCTGAGACTGAACGCTACAAATTAAAAGCAACGAGTTAAAGCAATAAATGATTATGAAATTTAACACAATTAATATGCAGTTTCCTAGAGAAATACCAGATTAATTATGCTGTGTGAGAACAGTTATGATGAGCTCAATAGATTTAAACAGACCCTGCATAAACTGGTACTGTACAATGAATTAAGATGCCTGGGGAATTGGAGCAAATAGCCCTTCACTATTCTTTTTGAACTGACTGTCACTGTTAATATTCCAAATCTGTGCTGGCACAGTATGCAGAACAGTGTCTGCCTGGAATACAAAACACTAGGACCCTGGGCTTGGTAATACCAGCTGCATTGCAGAAATTTCTGAAGCAGTCAACACAAATGCTGAACACAATTAAAAATAAATGCCCATCTATAATTCAGTTCCAGGATGTCCCCTCCAATGCTTGCTTTAATTGCACCATACATATTGTACTTGGCCACCAGGTTGGACAACTGGGTAATCATTTCTTCCATAGGTTTGAGGGAAGTTTATGAAGCTTGTTGCTCTTTCCTTTCACAGTCCATTTCTGTTGCAGTGAAGGTGGTAGGTACATTTTTCTGCCAGTTGAGGTCTTTCATTTTTTAGCAATTCAGCTCTACGATTTTTAAAAAATAAATGACCAAGAATCCCCAAATTGGGAAGATTATCACCAAAACCTTCATAAATAGAAATAAAGCATATTAAGGGCAGAATTTATAAAATAAATCTTAGGAAAAATAATTTACAAGGAAGTTACATTTCAAAAGGTGCTGAACAAATTAAAAGCAAAGATGAAGGTCAAATTTTAGATTTTAGATTAACACAGAAATGCTTATTTTCTAAACAGCAGACAGTATTTTAAGAAAACTAATGGACTGGAACTTGCAGACAGCCAACCAATGGTTTTGTAGAGGACTGGTAGGTGGCTGTAGTGTGTGTGCTGCATATAGGAACGTGGGGCACTTCACATCATGTATCTCTGACCCCTCACTCTGCTACCAGACTAAACACTAAACCTAGAATATTGTGCAGGTTGCTGGAGCTGGATCAATTTTGTATTTTCCCTCCAGCTATGAGCAGAACCATAAGTGGTACATTGAGCAAACACTGCAGAATCCGGGACATTTTCAAGGAGCAATGCCTCAAAAAGGTGGCATCCATCAGTAAGGAACCCTGTCACCCAGGTCATGCCTTGTTCTCATTGCTACCATCAGGAAGCAGGTAAAGAATCCCAAAGGCACACACTCGATGACTCAGGAACTGCTTCTTCCCCTCTGCTATACGATTTTTGAATGGATATTGAACCATGAACACTAACTCATGACTATTTTATTTCTATTTTTGAACTATTTAACTTAACTAATATATAGTGTGTGTGTGTATATATATATATATACATATACACACACACACACTTACTGTAATCCATATTTTTTTCTTTTTTTATTATGTATTGCATTGTACTGCTGCCACAAAGACAACAAACTTCACGACATATGCCAGCAATATTAAACCTGATTATGATTATGTGTACAGTCAGCCCTCCTTATCCATGGGGGATTGGTTCCAGGACCCCCGCGGATACCAAAAAACGCGGATGCTCAAGTCCCTTATTTAACCCGTCCAATGCAGTGGTCTTCAGGACCCAGCAGAACCCCACACCTTATTTAACCTGTCTCAGTGCGGTAGATTTTAGGACCTGGCGCAGCTCTGAACCCGCAGTGTTTCTGTTTACGAAATAATCACGATCATGATTGAAAATAAAGTGGCAGTAATAAAGCGATCAGAAAGAGGTGAAATGCCATCTGTCACTGGAAAAGCGTTAGGCTACAGTCGGTCAACGATCGGAACAATTTTAATGGAACATGTGAAAGGCCCTGCCCTGATGAAAGCTACAATTATCACTAAGCAACGCAGTGGTTTAATTATTGAAATAAATATGTTTAAGTGTCTTATATGCATAGAAAGGAAAAATATATACTATATACTAAGACAAACGTTTGACTAACTGACGTTAAATAATACCAGATGTACCTGTTCCGACTTCAAATCTGACTTAAAGATGGACTCAGGAACGGAACTCGTTCATAACCCGGGGATTGCCTGTATTTTTAAATCATCTCTAGATTACTTATAATACCTAATACAATGTAAATGCAATGTAAATAGTTGTTATACTGTTTTGTTTAGGGAATAATGACAAGAAAAAAGTCTGTACATGCTCAAACAACAAGTGCTGGAGAGAGAACTTCCAGGTTTTCCTGATCCGCGATTGGTTGAATCCGCGCATGCGGAACCCATGGTTAAGGAGGACTGACTGTGTATATGTATATACGTACACACACACACAGACACAATTAATAAACAACAATTCCACATTATATTTTGGAACTGTTACTGCATGTCTTTTAATATTAGAGAATTTTTTTGCCAACTGTAAAATGGTTCCCTGTAAGTTCCATATGTGGGACCTTAATTCTGTCAATAGTCCCCTGAACTAAAATGGTAAGCATGCTTCTGTTTCAACAGATGCCACCTGACCTGCGGAGTGTTTTCTGTTTTTAGTTTGGATTTTTTGCATCTGTGGTGGTTTTGAATTTTCCTTAATTCCTACAACCCACTGCTCTGCACATATCCATTGTAGTACAAGACCAACAGTACAATGGGAGTTGCAAAGCCACAAAATGCAGAGGTGACCATGAGGAGCTTTCATCGATGTACTAAACAACAGGATTAATTAAAAATCGCAACCTACTTTCTACAGTACATTGGGTGCAAGATTGTTACATTGGAGAAAAATAATAGTAAAAGCTGCAGTCTTGACAATTGGCACCATTATTGTAAAAAGACAAATTTAATAAAATCCATTATTTATTCAATATTAACCTATTGAAAAAATATATCTACAATCTTATGCATGACTTAATTAAACTCACTTAACTTCATTAAATTGCCCTCAGCAGGGAAATTTGTTGCAGGTTCATGGTTCACTATTTAATAAACACATACATAAATGATTAAAGCCTTCAGGGGAGATAATCTGAATGAAAAGACTATCCCAAATTCAATTAAAGCATGTTTTGTTCTTCTGCTCATTCTTTGAAATATTTACATTAATAACTGGGTTTGATGTTAAAGAACTTGTTCATTCCCCTGAAGATGGGCTCAAAATGCAATTTAAACCAATAACTGAACAATAATAAGGCATTTCAACTTCTATTAAATATTTTCATTAATTCAGTGGAACTCTCTCATTAGTATAGAAGGGGTTATATATTGGCTTTTAACAGATTTAACAATTAACTCAATTACCATGAAATAATTAATTTAGTAAATATGAAACAAGTTGGCATTTTATGTATATGATCATTCCATGCTGAACGCTGGATTAACTGTGCTAAAAGTTTTTCTGTTCATCAAAACCAATGACATAGGTAGGAAAAGGGAAGAGGTCCTGAAAGGAGAATATAGGGAGCTAGGAAGGGAGTTGAGAAAAAGGACCGCAAAGGTAGTAATCTCGGGATTACTGCCTGTGCCACGCGACAGTGAGAGTAGGAATGCGATGAGGTGGAGGATAAATGCGTGGCTGAGGGATTGGAGCAGGGGGCAGGGATTCAAGTTTTTGGATCATTGGGACCTCTTTTGGCGCAGGCGTGACCTGTACAAAAAGGACGGGTTCCACTTGAATCCCAGGGGGACCAATATCCTGGCAGGGAGATTAGCGAGGGCTACTGAGGTGACTTTAAACTAGAATGGTTGGGGGGTGGGAAGCAAATTAAAGAGGCTAGGCGAGAGGAGGTTAGTTCACTACAGGGGATAGGAACCAGTGCAGAGAGACAGAGGGGTGTAAAGTGAGGGTAGAAACAAAAAGTACTATGGAGAAAAGTAAAAGTGGCAGGCCAACAAATCCAGGGCAAGCATTAAAAAGGGCCACTTTTCAACATAATTGTATAAGGGCTAAGAGAGTTGTAAAAGAGCGCCTGAAGGCTTTGTGTGTCAATGCAAGGAGCATTCGTAATAAGGTGGATGAATTGAAAGTGCAGATTGTTATTAATGATTATGATATAGTTGGGATCACAGAGACATGGCTCCAGGGTGACCAAGGATGGGAGCTCAACGTTCAGGGATATTCAATATTCAGGGATAGACATGAAAGAAAAGGAGCTGGGGTGGTGTTGCTGGTTAAAGAGGAGATTAATGCAATAGAAAGGAAGGACGTAAGCCGGGAAGATGTGGAATCGATATGGGTGGAGCTGCGTAACACTAAGGGGCAGAAAACGCTGGTGGGAGTTGTGTACAGGCCACCTAACAGTAGTAGTGAGGTCGGAGATGGTATTAAACAGGAAATTAGAAATGTGTGCAATAAAGGAACAGCAGTTATAATGGGTGACTTCAATCTACATGAAGATTGGAGGGTGAGGATTGGAGGATGGCTAATGTAACCCCACTTTTTAAAAAAGGAGGGAGAGAGAAACCAGGGAATTATAGACCGGTTAGCCTAACGTCAGTGGTGGGGAAACTGCTGGAGTCAGTTATCAAAGATGTGACAACAGCACATTTGGAAAGCGGTGAAATCATCGGACAAAGTCAGCATGGATTTGTGAAAGGAAGATCATGTCTGACGAATCTCATAGAATTTTTTGAGGATGTAACTAGTAGAGTGGATAGGGGAGAACCAGTGGGTGTGGTATATTTGGATTTTCAAAAGGCTTTTGACAAGGTCCCACACAGGAGATTAGTATGCAAACTTAAAGCACACGGTATCAGGGGTAAGGTATTGATGTGGATAGAGAATTGGTTAGCAGACAGGAAGCAAAGAGTGGGGATAAATGGGACCTTTTCAGAATGGCAGGCGGTGACTAGTGGGGTACCGCAAGGCTC
This sequence comes from Mobula birostris, assembly GCF_030028105.1. NCBI lineage: Eukaryota > Metazoa > Chordata > Chondrichthyes > Myliobatiformes > Myliobatidae > Mobula > Mobula birostris. Next base: position 22,118,549 of record NC_092389.1, read on the forward strand.
AGTGCTGGGACCCCAGTTGTTTACAATATATATTAATGACTTGGATGAGGGAATTAAATGCAGCATCTCCAAGTTTGCGGATGACACGAAGCTGGGTGGCAGTGTTAGCTGTGAGGAGGATGCTAAGAGGATGCAGAGTGACTTGGATAGGTTGGGTGAGTGGGCAAATTTATGGCAGATGCAATTTAATGTGGATAAGTGTGAAGTTATCCACTTTGGTGGCAAAAATAGGAAAACAGATTATTATCTGAGTGGTGGCCGATTAGGAAAAGGGGAGGTGCAACGAGACCTGGGTGTCATTATACACCAGTCATTGAAAGTGGGCATGCAGGTACAGCAGGCGGTGAAAAAGGCGAATGGTATGCTGGCATTTATAGCGAGAGGATTTGAGTACAGGAGCAGGGAGGTACTACTGCAGTTGTACAAGGCCTTGGTGAGACCACACCTGGAGTATTGTGTGCAGTTTTGGTCCCCTAATCTGAGGAAAGACATCCTTGCCATAGAGGGAGTACAAAGAAGGTTCACCAGATTGATTCCTGGGATGGCAGGACTTTCATATGAAGAAAGACTGGATGAACTGGGCTTGTACTTGTTGGAATTTAGAAGATTGAGGGGGGATCTGATTGAAACGTATAAAATCCTAAAGGGATTGGACAGGCTAGATGCAGGAAGATTGTTCCCGATGTTGGGGAAGTCCAGAACGAGGGGTCACAGTTTGAGGATAAAGGGGAAGCTTTTTAGGACCGAGATTAGGAAAAACTTCTTCACACAGAGAGTGGTGAATCTGTGGAATTCTCTGCCACAGGAAACAGTTGAGGCCAGTTCATTGGCTATATTTAAGAGGGAGTTAGATATGGCCCTTGTGGCTACGGGGATCAGGGGGTATGGAGGGAAGGCTGGGGCAGGGTTCTGAGTTGGATGATCAGCCATGATCATAATAAATGGCGGTGCAGGCTCGAAGGGCTGAATGGCCTACTCCTGCACCTATTTTCTATGTTTCTATGTTTAAAACAAGATAATAAAGTTTGAGAAGAGCTGTCAAATCAATCTTAATTAATTCACCATAGCACACACAAAATGCTGGAGGAAATCAGCAGGTCAGGCAGTATCTATGGAGAGGAATAAAGAGCCAACATTTTGGGTCAAGTCCATTCATCAGGTCTCTTGATTCATCTTCATAGATGCTGAACTCCTCCGGTATTTTCAGTGTGTTACTCTGGATTTCTATCATCTGCAGAATCTCATGTTAATTAATTCACCATCTGCTTTATTGTCTTCGGTACAATCTAGTCCCAATTGGTATCTGGTGCAATGATTGACCTTTCCATTTACCACAAAATTCACCAGCATGTCGTCTCCTTTCCAGCTTGAAAATTGAGTTTCATAATGTGAATATAGCTTTGAGAAACTCTCTGCACTGTCCAACATACATCTAGAATCTCAGCATGTTTCAAAGGCAACTATAATGGTTGTAATGGGCTCTCAGAACCAAACATAGTCAAAATATAATTTACAGTTTATATTCATCATTTCTTTTGGTGGGGAAGAGGTACTGTTTGTCATCTATGTTCTATTGGCTTTTTTAATGCTGCTTGGTTTTTGGTTAGACACGTTTTGAAATGATATTACAAACTCTTCTATCATTTTCCATACTCGACTGCTTTGCTCCCAAGGATGAGGATCTTCTCAACCACCTTGTAAGGTCTTGAACACGTCAGGATGCAGTTTCCCAACTGTCTAGTACCTCCATGGTTACTGGAAACAGTGAAATGCAAAAAAAGAAAACATTGCACTTAACTGATGATAATCTTAATTAATTGATCCCATGGTTTTTGTGTGTGTGTGTTTGTGTTTTTTCAGCTGGAGGCAATATCCTTTCATGTGGAGAAGGCCAAGTACTGCAATTCTTTTATTGTTCTGTAAGATTGTGTTATTCTTCCTTGGACACGCCATGCTCCTTGGTGTTCACTCCTGGAGGTCGGCTCTACCACACTTCCAACCAATCTGGAATTCAGGGCCCTCTAGTTATACTGAGTGTCACATAACATTAGTGTATCTTTAAAAAAGCAGACACACTATCCAGGCAAGTAGATTTGATCAAACAGCTGATATCAATAAATCTTTGCATTTTCCTCAATTTCCCTTTAGCTAATCTGATCCACTTTCCACTTAGTTCTTTCTCATGTAATAGAGACAAGCAAAGATTGACAGTTTTTGATTGCTAAGGGGAAGGGGGCTAATGGTTACGGGAAGAAGGCAGGAGAATACAATAGACAAAAATAAATGACCATGATTGAATGGTGGAGCAGAATCAATGGGCCTAATGGTCTACTTCTGCTCCTATAGCTTATGGCCTTATGGACAAATCTAAAGCTGCAATTTTACAGTGCACAATTCTCTCTTAAATACTTCTTGTCCTTCAGTTCAAGAATTACAAGCCAGAGTGCTACACAAAGCCACAAAATGTATGTTTGAAAGGAAACAAGTAGTTATTTTTAATCAAAGTCCTTGCTTTTATCATCTCAAACAACAGGAATTCTGCAGATGCCGGAAATTCAAGCAACACACATCAAGGTTGCTGGTGAATGCAGCAGGCCAGGCAGTGTCTCTAGGAAGAGGTACAGTCGACATTTCAGGCCGAGACCCTTCGTCAGGACTAACTGAAGGAAGAGTTAGTAAGAGATCTCTTCCTGACGAAGGGTCTCGGCCTGAAACGTCGACTGTACCTCTTCCTAGAGATGCTGCCTGGCCTGCTGCGTTCACCAGCAACCTTGATGTGTGTTGCTTTTATCATCTGTTGATTTTGTATCGCAGCTCATATAACTAAATTCTATGAAGCCCTTCTTGTATTCACTATTTACTAAGAATGTCCCAAAAAAAACTCTTCTGATATTGTTTACCATTTTTGTGATTTGATGTCCAAATATCTGTGTTATTCTTACAGTGCGAGTATGGGTTAGGGATGTACATACAGCCAAGAAATAGGCCCTTCATCTGACTGAGACTATGTCCAGATTGAAAACCTATCTATACTATTCTATTTTCCAGCAACTAGTCCACAGTCTTTTATAATAGCACACCCAAAATGCTGGAGGAGTTCAACAGGTCAAGCAGCATCTATGGAAATGAATTAACAGTTAACGTTTCGGGCTGAGACCCATCTTCAGGACTGGCAAGAAAGGGGGAAGATGCCAGAATAAAAGTTAAGGGAAGGGAAAGGAAGCAAGCTAGAAAGTGATAGGTGAAGCCAGATAGGTGGGGAAAGGGCAAGGGCTGGAGAAGAAGGAACCTGATAGGAGAATGGATCATCGGAGAAAGGGAAAGAGGAGTGGACCTGAGGGAGTGATAAGCAGGTGACAAGAGGTAAAAGGTCAGAGTGGGGAAAAGAGGGGGGGGGATTTTTTTTTAACCTGAAGGAGAAATCAATATTCACGCCATCAGTTTGGAGGCGACCCAAACGAAAGGTGTTGCTACATTACCCTGAGGATGGCCTCCTCTTGGCACAAGAGGAGACCGTCGACCTATCTGTCAGAACAGGAATGGGAAAGGAAATTAAAACATTTGGCCACCAGGAAGTCCCGCCTGTGGCAGATGAAGTGGAGGTACTCGACGAAGCAGTTCCCTCAATTTACAACGTGCCTCACCAATATAGAGGAGGCTGCACTGGGAGCACCAGACACAATTGATGAATCAGAATCAGGTTTATTATCACTGGAATGTGTCGTGAAATTTGTTAACTTAGCAGCAGTTTAATGCAATGCATAATATAGAAGAAAAAAATCAATTATAGTACATGTATATTGAATAGATATAAAAAAAACATCATTGAGAAACTGGAAATCATATATATTAAAAAAGTGAGGTAGTGTTCAAGGGTTCAATGTCCATTTAGGAATCGGATGGCAGAGGGGAAGAAGCTGTTCCTGAATCGCTGAGTGTGTGCCTTCAGGCTTCTGTACCTCCTACCTGATGGTAACAGTGAGAAAAGGGCAGGTCCTGGGTGCTGGAGGTCCTTAATAATGGACACTGCCTTTCTGAGACAGTGCTCCTTGAAGGTGTCCTGGGTACTTTGTAGGCTAGTACCTAAGATGGAGCCGTCTAAATTTACAACCCTCTGCAGCTTCTTTTGATCCTGTACAGTAGCCCTCCCCCCCTCCCCCCCCATACCAGACACTGATGCAGCCTGTCAGACTGCTTTCCACGGTACATCTATAGAAGTTTTTGAAGTACAGGTCGATCTTCACTAATCCGGCACCATTGGGACCTAAGGTGTGCTGGATGAGTGAAAATGCCAAATTACAGAAGGATCATATTTAGCATAATCAGTGCCTGATTATCAAAGGAACCGGATTACAGGTAGTCGGATTAGTGAAGGTCGACTGTACATTCAAAGTTCTAACCATTCATATCCTTGTCTAATTAATTTTCCCAAAATGCAACACCTCACATTTTTCAGGATTAAATTCACAATACTAATTTTTATGTTATCTGGAAACATTGCAATCATACTTCCTACATTCACATCCCTAATGGATCACCACCCTCTCTGCACTGAATTGTACAGTATGCCATTAGCTACAGGCTTCCAGCCATGATCATATCACTTTACCATCACGCCCTTCATCCTATAACCCCATGTCAAATTTGAATCAAATTGGCCAATTTACATTGAATTACTTGGGATCTCTTGGGTGAGTCCCCCATGTGGGTCTTTCATAAAGGTTTTATTGAACTCCATAGCGACTATATCAATACATTGTCTTCATCAATACACTCTGAATCTTTCGATGAAGTGACAATCAATTTGGTCAGACAAGATAACCCCTTAATAAAATCCTGCTGATGAATCTTGATTGATCCCTACTTCTCCAAGTGCAAACTAATTCTTTTTCCAACAATTTCTCTTCCAATGATGTTGGACTCACCAGCCTATATTTATCTAGCTTGTCCCTACTGCCCTTCTAGAATGAAAGGTACCACATCCACTGTTGTCCAGTTATCAGGCATCACTACTGTTGCCAAAGAGTTGAAAATTTTTGTCACAGCCTCAGCAACCTTTTCCCTTGCCTCTCCTATCAACCTAGTATATCATGTATCAACACATTCACGGACAGCTTCTATCACCTATTATTACTGTATTAAATGGTCCCCTCGTACTTTAAGACTGACTTTTGACCTCACAATCTACCTCATAATGATCTTCCACCTTATTGTTTAGTGCACTGCACTTTCTCTGTACCTGTTACACTTTATTCTACATTCTTATTATTTTACCTTGTTCTACTTCAATGCATTGTGCGATGATTTGTTCTATATAAACAGTATACATGACAAGCTTTTCACCGTATCTTGGAATATGTGCCAATAATAAACCAATTCAAAAAACCAAATTCATTCCTCCCAATTTCTTTATCAAGTCTCTGTAGGTTCTGCCTACAGATATGACTAAATTTACCATTATTATTTGACTATTCCTTGCCCACGAGTGTACTCTTATTCCTCAAATTCGCTTAAATCTTCAATACAACACCAGGAAGCCTCAAAATGCAAGTTGGACCCATTCCAGTTCACACGAAACCCCACTGTGCTCTTCCCTAGAAAGAGTCTAAGCAATTCTGAATTTCTTTACTCACAAGCACATGTAATGAAGATATTATAACTTTATAAGCCGTGTTTTTTTTAATCTGATACCGAGCTCCCTGAATTCAGGTAAGAGGATTATGTTTCTCTTTTTACTTACGTCTCTAGTACCAATGTAAACCATGAACTCTGAGTGAAAGGCATGTAAACTTCCTGTAATATTCCTGACCCTGGCACCAGGGACACGATACAATATCCTGGATTCATACATATGGCCATGCCAACATTCATTTCTCTGTCTACCCTCTTACTCTCTTCTCCTAGTACTATTGTCCCTGAACTCTTGTTCCTACCCCCTTGTGCAACTGAGTCAACCCTAGAGCTGCAACCCTGAATCTGGCACTCCTTTCCAAAGGAATATTTATTGCCACCATTTGCCAACTTCCGATCAGAGGTACATTTTGATACTTACCTAACAATCCATCTGCCCTTTATTTTCCCTCTGATTGCTACCTATTTCCTTTTTAACAGCTGTTTCTTAGACTGCAAATGACCATCTCAGCTTTGTGACCGTATTGTCATGTCACGGATATCCATTCAGACTCCAAACTCTGATGCTCAAGTTCTCAAGTTTGTCAAACCAGTAGCTCTTTCCTGGAGAAATTGTCATTCAGACCACAAGGAGCTTTTGAGAATTCCGGTATTCTGTCCAATACGCAGAAGTGAGCTCCTCCATACTTGTAATAATTGTTGGTGGCGGTGGTGATGGTCATCATCGTGCCATCATCAACTCATGGCAACACTATGGACATTTTGTGGCAAGATACAGAAGTAGATTGCCAGGCCTTTCTTCCACACAGATACTGCTGCTGCCCAGGTTGGGACCTGGCCAGATTCGAACTCAGAACCATCTGCCTTGGAGTCCAGTGCTAATGCTACTACACCATCAGCCAGCCCCCCAAAAAAAGAGCCTTCTTCAAAAAAAAAAGAAGAATTGCCTTGTCACAAGCAGCAGGTGCTGTATGAGCTCAGGTAAGCAGAGGCTTGATGTTAGAATACTAACCAGGTAAGCACTGGGCTTGATGTTAGAATACTAACCAGGTAAGCACTGGGCTTGTTGAGCTAACAGGTAACAAAGACAAGGATGACTGAATTTTATTTTTGAAGAATACAGGAAGATGAATAATACTAGCTTTCATTTACATTTTCTTGTCAGGTAAAGAGACACATTGATAAATAGCCCTAACCAATCATATATTATTCTTAATGTTTTCTTTTCTAGTTTTATTTTGAACATTCTTTTAATCTTGATAATCCCACAGTATTCATAACAATCTTATTGTGAAAACTAAAACATTAGTTCACCCATAAATCAAGAACAGCAGAGATGAACATGAAGGAGTAGCCATTTCAGGTGATAAATCATAAACTAATTCAATTTTCTAATATGCCATAATATGATTAATTTACATCAATGTTATTTTAAACTTGTATACAATTGTCTTTTCATGTGTTTTCAATCCTATTCAAAATATAGATAAGTCAAAGCACAACAGTAATTGTACATGGTCTAATTCCATTATATTCAGTTCACAGAAGGCAGCCTTCATGAACTGAGCATTTCGTTCACTCAACCTTGGAGGAATTCACATCCATGTTATTAAACACAGTCAGGATCAGCAAGTTTGTCCATTACTATGCAGCTGTGGTAAATATTCAAGGTTTCAGTATCATGGCCCTGAATGCCAAAAGACTAATTTTGCACCAACCAGTCCAATCATCATTTACATCTGTAAAATAGAGTCATCCTTATCCAAGTTATCAAAAAGTATTACAGATGTTTGCAGTGTTCTCCTTTTCAACACAACCAGCATTTTATTACACGTTCATCCCATTTAGAATAAAATTTCATGTGGTATCTCAATGGGGTGCAGAGGAAGGCAACATTTTCAGAGGTCCCATCTCTCAGCTCAAGTTAAACTGCGGACCCGTTTACCCTCTCCGGTGGGCATAGAACATAACAACACAGTATAGGCTCATGGCTCAAGATGTTGTGTTGACCTTTTAACCTACCCGAAGATCTACCTAACCCATATAGCCTTCCATTTTTCTTTCATCAATGTGCTTATCTATTAGTCTCTTAATTGCCCTAATGTATCTGCCTCTACCACTACCCCTGGCAGTATGTTTCATGCATCCATCACCCTGAGTAAAAACCTTACCTCTGACATCCCCCAGTACTTTCCTCCAATCAACTTAAAATTATGCCCCTTGCATTAGCCATTTCCAACATGGCGAAAAACAATCTTTGGCTGTCAACTTGATCTATGCCTCTAATCATCTTTAACACACAAGTTACCTCTCATCCTCATTTACGTCAAAGAGAAAAGCCCTAGCTTGCGCAACATTTTCTCATAAGACGTGCTCTCTCATCCAGACAGCATCCTGGAAAATCATAGAGCTGCAACATTACCTCGTGGCTCTTGAACTCAATCCCCAAACTAATGAAGGCCTATACACCATATGCCGCCTTTAAAACTCTGTCAAAATGCATTGCAAATTTGAGGGATCTATGGATATGGATGCCTTCCACATCCACATAAAATCTTATGTTAATAGGTCCAAATTCTAGGCACACCTTTTGTCCCACAAAATTGCACATGCTCACTGAGTTGAAACCTCAGGTTTATAAATCACCACCAACTCAATCATCACCAGGTAAAAATAAAACTATGTTGTTGACAAGAAATTTGGGAGGACAACGGAATTAGATCCCCATCTCCAACCACTGACAAGAACAGTAATTTTAAATTCAAGTCAAATATTCTATGAAAAATAAACAGGAAAAGAAATAAGCTAGTAATTAGTAGACTAAAACAAAATAAAATTAAGAGGGAAAAGGTGACTTGCATAATGATTGAATATTTTGTAAGAATCAATATAAAACTGTGTTGTGTGATTCAGTGTAGGAAATGATATATGCAATCAAAAGGTGACACCCAAAGCACACAGGAGCTTTGCCTTTTTGCCTTAATGACTCACAGCCATCAGTCAATATACTTCCAACATTAAAAGCTTTATGACAAACGCATGGTATTACATTCATTTATGGACTTTACTCTGTGGCAAGAAAAAAAGTTATAATTTTAGGCCATGGATCTTTCATCACATTTCCATTTCTCCCTCCATACATGCTATCTGAGCTGCTGAGTATTTCCAGGAATTTCTGTTTTTACATAAGATTTCCAGCATCTGCATTTACTTTTCTTTTTGCTTATTGATCACAAGCGTTCATAGATTAAATTATAAAGACATACCACTCTCACCAATCAAATGCTGGATTGCATCTACTGTCATATCTCAAAATAAATTATTAATTCAGCCTATCTTGCAAACACAAATCTAATTGGTAGTTTAGGGAATTCAGAAATAGCTTCCAGACTTAAACAATTACCTCTCCTGTCCTGAGAATTTGAAAAGGACTGTGCTTCAATAGTTGAGAGCGAACAAAATTAACATTTAATTGTTCATATTTAATTTTCAAAAAAACAGTGGAAGGCTCACTAGTGTGAGAAATTAAGAGGAAAGAAGGTATTTTTGCTGAAAGTTCTCCTCATTGTAATCTGTCATAGCAAAACATGAGTTGGATATATTTCGAATGCATACTGATCACAGTGAAATTTGACAACATATTTCAATTTAGTTTCTTCTCTGTCACCCAATATATGAGAGACGGCGGGGAGGGGAGTCGGGGGGGATGGGGACGGGGAGACGGAAGTGGGACGGGAGATGGGGAGGGAGATGGGGAGAAGGAGATTCTAAATCACTTGAGCTTTCCCTTTGAGGAGAATTAATCAGTGGAATGACAGTTATTAGCTATCAGGCTATGTTATGGAATAGTTATGGAATTAGCTGCCAGAGGAAATGGTTGAGGCATGTGCATTAACAACACTGCAAAGGTACTTGGACAGGTACAACAATGTTGCAGCAATAATGGTGATACCACTGTGATCACATTGGTTAGTCAGTCATTTGTAAAAAAAAAATGTTCTCATATATGGTGTTAACCAAAGACACTTTACAAAATAATTTCTATATATTCTGTCATAGATCAAGATCCTTCACAAAACCAGAAAATTACATGTTTTATTTTGAGTTTCATGAAGCATTTCCAAGTACAAACCCTTCTGTTGTTTAACCAACCTTCTTGGAAGAAATGATTAGAAGAGTTGAGAATGATAAAGCAGATCATAGAATGTTTGGAATTTCACAAAAAAAACTTTGATACGAGGCTGTACAGTAATCTACTGATTCGAATGATATTGAGACAGAATCAAGTCAAAGAAAAATCAGTAAGCCAGTTGCAAAGCAGGGAACAAGAAAATGATTACTCAGATGGCCAAATGGTGGGAATTTGATTTGAAAATTTCCTAACCAACAATTACTTACTGTTCACAATTATTTACAATTTGCAAAAACACTTCAGGTGCAGAAATCATAAGTACCCTTTCAAAATCTATGAAATACATAAAATTCGGGAAGGTGAGGAGAGCTGCAGGTTAATAAAGGAAGAAATGTGATACAATAGAGACATTAGAAAACTTGTAGGATGGTTGTTCATGTGGCAAAATGAATTCATTATCAAAAAAGTGCACTTTAATAGGAAATTGCATACTTCATGAAAGTGGAAAATGGAGTTAAGGGAGAATTGGATCTGGCAGTACAAATAAGTAAAAATGCTACAGGGGCAAAAACTCAACAAGACAATGAAAACAAAAAAAAAACATTCCTTTATTATTTTACCTTTGAATAATTGTAAAACAGAAAATATGCTATTGTTGTAATGAACCTTGATTATATCACATCAGAGTATTGTGATCAGTGCAATTTCACATTCTAAAGAAAAATAACATTAAACCACTAGAAGAGGTGTAAGACAGATTTATGAGGAATGTGCCAGAACTGGGAGACTGCATTCATCAGGACAAGTTCAAAAGAATAGAGTTCTTTACAAAATTAATTAAAGGCCAACTCTATTAGAAGTCTTCAAGATTCTGAAGATTCAGACATCTGCACTTGTGAGTGGACCACTCCAGGTAACACAAGTATGTAAATCCACAGTTGATTTGGAAGAAACTGCTTATTCAGAGGATGGTGAAAATCTAGAACTTGTGATCACAGGTAATAGTTGGGACAAATTACATGGATGCATTAAAAATGAGATGACTAGTAGAATGGAATGCACCAATGCAATAAGACTGAAGGAAACCTGTGCTTGACATGAAAACCAGCATGGAAAAATTAATCTCAATGGTCTATTTTGATGCATTCCAAATTTAAATTTCATCTGAGTTTATACTCCAAGATACTGTGGTTGATGGTTAGATTCAAAATTTGCACAATGTTTACTTGTGGTACAAACTGATATCAAACTATGTTAATATAGCTCAGATTACTAACAATAATATAACCACCATGGTTTGAATTTGATGTATGCACTGATTAGTGAAACAAGATCAGGTGTCAATTATTAAGTGCTTCATTTAAAAGACAGTATATGAACACAGTAGCCACTAAATTAAATTTCTTTCCTCAAAACGTGGTCAATGTATAATAAACAATGGGGCTCATCACTTTAATAGCCTTCACTCATTCAATTTAAGCAATGGCTTTCCTTCAGGCATGTTTTATTTGTACAAGTTGAATTCCACCTTCAAGCAAAGGTTGTATTCAAGAGTGCTGCATCCAAAATTTCAGTGCACAAATCCTATTACTATTCATTTTGAGCATACAAAGCAGAACATTCCCAGAAGTTCTCCAGTAGGACTTCCATTCAAACTGACCACCATGACTTGCATTAGACATCAACAACTGTTATTAACACCTGGCTTCTACATTTAACATTTCTTTTGCATTGTATGTTTTAAGTAGCCCTTCTTTCTGAAAATTAACTTTAGAGGTAGAACTTAGAAAGCCCAATTTAGCCTTATAATCCTCTCCATGAAGACTTTGCAGATCCGTTGCAGTTGTTGCAATCATTCTTTAAATATTAGCCATTGTCTTTCTAGTGTCATGTACTAAAATGAAGCTCTCCAGCCTACTGCAGTCAACTTGTTCCTCAACCATTTGTAACTTTCTTTCATTAGATGGAAGATCCCAGTTTCAGAGTGAACTACAGTGTAGTTTGCTTTCCATCTTAATTAAACTTTCTTTCATGTTCTGGTAATGATGTGGCCATGGTTCTACCATTATATAGAACATAAAATTAAAAAATGCTTCTACTATGTTTCTACTTTATTTTGCATTGCCAGTACTCAATTTAGTATATATCAAAGAGATAATCATGAAATCAAATAATCATGAATGTAATTGAGCTGTTCTTCTTTCCTACATTTTTTCCAATACGTGAAATAACTGCATTTTTCCCCCTTTTATTTGGTCTGTTTTAGTAGACCCAAATAAAAATGAAAAAAACTGCTTTATTTTATAGTCTCAACCTTTGAACATAAATATTCATGGTGTCGTGAATGCAACCAAGAATAATGGTATTTTCAGGGCTTCAGCCAGTCTAAACCATTTTCATGTCCTCAATGGAAAGACGCATAAACAGTCTGAGAACTCTCATCTGACTCTGTGTCTACCCTGCCCTGCTAGTCATTCCAATGGTTAACTTAGAATAAGATTAGGTCAAGAAGGATCTCGTGGTTTCCCGGTGTATGTAGAACATAGAATAGTACAGCACAGAACAGGTCCTTCGGCCCACAGTGTTGTGTCGACCCTCAAACCCCGCCTCCCATATAACCCCCCACCTTAAATTCCTCCATGTACCTGTCTAGTAGTCTCTTAAATTTCACTAGTGTATTTGCTTCCACCACTGACTCAGGCAGTGCATTCCACGCACCAACCACTCCCTGAGTAAAAAAACCTTCCTCTAATATCCCCCTTGAACTTCCCACCCCTTACCTTAAAGCCATGTCCTCTTTTATTGAGCAGTGGTGCCCTGGGGAAGAGGCGCTGGCTATCCACTCTATCTATTCCTCTTAATATCTTGTACACCTCTATCATGTCTCCTCTCATCCACCTTCTCTCCAAAGAGTAAAGCCCTAGCTCCCTTAATCTCTGATCATAATGTATACTCTCTAAACCAGGCAGCATCCTGGTAAATCTCCTCTGTACCCTTTCCAGTGCTTCCACATCCTTCCTATAGTGAGGCGACCAGAACTGGACACAGTTAAACTCTTCTCAGGCTTCCACCCGGGTACGTGTATCGATTTTAACTGATGTTTCGATGACAAACTCTGCCATCTTCATCAGGGATGATGCTTGGGCATGTCTAGTCAGTGGTAATTATACCCTCCGTCATCCGTCCCTCCTGATTAGTACCACCCACAGGCCCGTAAGGAAACTAAATTCACAGTTTATGCAGATCAAAGATTATCTGGGAATCTGGATGGCTGGTGCTTGCTGGACTCCTTATAAATGCAGAGCAGCATATATCGAGCGGACAGGACGCATGGTGGCAACCTTTATCAAGGAGCATAAGAGGTGTATCCATTTGGGTTACCTGGGGAAACTGGCAGTAGCAGAACATTGCATTCACAATGGCCATAGGTTTGACTTCAATGGCACAAATCTACTGTGCTGTGCCAGTGACTTTTGGGATCACCTGATGATGGAAGCCATTGAAATAAAACTAGAGGAACAGAATTTTAACAAATGCAAAGGTCTCGCTCTAAGTAAGAACTGGAATTCAATTGTAAACAAGGTGGGACAGCAGTAACCTGATTGGATGAGGACTAATCAGTCAGGAGGGATGGATGACATGGGTATAAATACCACTGGACTAGACATGCCCAGGCATCATCCCTGATGAAGATGGCAGAGTTTGTCATCGAAACATTGGTTAAAATCCGACTGGAAGCCTGAGAAGAGTTTATTCATAAGATTAAGTCATTTTGCCCTTCAAGACTGTTCAGTGGTAAATCCCTATGTAAACTTCACCTTAGCTCAATATCTCTCAATGCCTTTACTTAGCCAAAGTCGACCATTCTTGGATTTAAAATTTATAATTGATCTGAATGGCTGTTGAGAAAAAAAAACCTAAATTTATACCCTGATTGGTGCATGGGTGTTCAGATCAGAACCTTGTTAAAAACACTATTTAAACGTAATCTTTACTGAAACATAAGTGTAAGTGCTTATAATTGGTCGTCATTCGTATTTACAGCCTTATATTTCTTTAAAACATTAGAGGTCTTCACAGTCATTTCATTTAGTTCAGCTCGGCAACCTACTTCCCTGTAACCTTCTCTCTTGCATATGCCCATTCACCATCTCCCATACCAATTTTCTAACCACCTGGGTAAAACTTACTGCAGTGAGGTTGTCTATAAGCACATCATTGGAATGGAGGAGGAAAATGCCGGGTTTGGCAAAGTCCATAAGGGATTACATGTAGGTGCCACACAGAAGCAGCCAAGGTCAGGATCAAACTCGGATGGCCTGAGCTGTGCATTGCACTAACTGTTGCATCACTGTGATGTCCAATGGCACTACAACCCTTTCAATGGACTTGGCACAACACTTAAGAGTCATTTGAGGCATTTGGACTATTTTGTTCTCGACCTCAAGAATGTCCAAATATGTTATCTTCCTCTTTCTTGCTCTTTGCCTGAATCTTTTGTGCCTGTTTATTACATGTTCAATGTGAATCATCACTAGTTAGATCCATAGTCCAACTTATCTAATTACAGGGGGATTGTCCTGTGTGGGGGCACTGCTTATTCTGATTGTTGAAAGTCACTTTGTCATGATTGGTTAGTTAGAAACGGCAGCTGCTTTTCCCATTGGTTAGTTGCCTGGTGTCCAGTTTCAGTATCAGGGTATATAGAGAGCATATGAGGGAGGTTCTTTCTCTCTACCTTTGCTTAAGGCAAGTAGTGCATATAACCATTGGAAAGGTATACTCTGCACGTGCTTTTAACTAAGTATGTCTGTTGAATATTCAGACTTGTCGTTTTAGCAACTTGGAGAACATGAATGTTTAGTTGAATTTTTACCGCTTGTAAATAAATGGTCAATTTGCTTATTCACAGTCAGTGCGTTCTGTCTCACTTGCCAGACCCATGAACTTGATCCGATGTTGCAGGGATGCACACCGGACAGGAACTCTCCACCTTCACCACCAGCTCTGAGGACTTATCTCTTCCCTTAAGTTCCACCGAAACACTGCTTGTTCACCAGACACTTCCATGAGTTGACCTTGTGCCTCTCCCTAACACATCAACTTAAACTGTAGCCACACCGAGTTCTCCTTCTCAGCTCAAGAGCCATTGTACCCTGATCTACTCAAAGGCCTTTTCCAGTAGAGGGATTGCTCTCCTTACTTCCACATTGCAAAAAATTACACTGAATTTGTTCTGCGCTCAATACGAGTAGCCAAGCTGTGAGACTTTATAATTCCTCTAGCATTAAGGATGTGTGTGTAAAGTAATTCAGCGTATTCAAGCTATACAAAAGATAATCAGGAATTGATCAAATTGACTTTTGCTATTAATTTTATAACTTCACCCTAGACAGGCCTGGTTCTAGATTTTATTTCTTCAAGAGAGAGTGGATTCTGCCTTGGATTAAGAGATCATAAATGAACCTGAATTTGATCATTAAGTTTACAATATTAACTCCCATATTTCGTTTACACAACCACTGCCTCACATCCGCGGATTCTGAACAAATGCTCTGGCAGCTCCTGCAGTGGCACCTGTACAAGTCCTCATCCATCATTGCCAGTGACGGTGGAGCAGTAAGGATGGAGCCCACCCCTGTACAATACCAACACTCTATCAGTTAGTCTGTGGCAGACAGTAGTACCTGGCAACATTTAATCACCTAGATCACCTACTTATCAACAACAGCACCTGCTCTGCTGCAACCATTTATTGTAGGCTTTAAAGATTCATTTTTTAAAATGAACTCCATTGTGAGTGAACTATTTATAATATACATTGCTGGAAATCTGAAATAAAAACAAAAAGTGCTGGAAACACACAGTAAGCCAGGCAGCATCTGTAAGAGGACAACCAGGGCGCACATTTCTTTGAGATTCATTGTCAGCTCTACTTTTCTTTCCACAGACCTGTGGATGTTTTCAGCAGACATTTTGTTTCCGGAGAGAAATCATTATCAGCAGTATGAAGCAATCAAAATAACATGTCTTAATTTTTAAGAAGTAACTTCAATGATTTTTTTTTTCTTTTGAAACCATAGAAATTGCAAGGTTATAGCTATTAAGAGTTGAACTATATTTTAAAAATATGCACTTATTGACCTGGATTTTACTGACAAGAACTCACCCCAGTGATCACTTCCCATATTCCTCACTCCACCGAGCAGAGTGAAATCTTACCCCAGAAACAGGTAATAACAAAGATTAGCAAAACACAAAGACACTTTAAAAATAGCTAAAAGCATTTAACAAATCACAGATAATTTTTTTTTAAAAAACAGACACTTAGAGTACATTATTATTCTCCCCAGCTTTGCAATCCTCGGGCACCAATTTTGAAAAGTTCATTCATGCGAGAAGTGAGTGAAACTAAGATTTGCTTCAGGAACAAAAGGAGGAACTTCCATTTACGTGGCTAATTTCAGGACAAAATGATTTCCCAAGTGATGCACAAACAGGGATGAACTTTACAAATATAGCCACTAGAATGTAATCAACATAAAGGCAGTTGCCTACAGCAAACTCTTACAAAGGGCAACATGATAATGACTACGTTGTATGCTTTAGTGCTATAAGTGATTAATATTGAACAAAACATAATGGAAATCTCATCTACTTTCATTAAAGATAGTCAGTGGAAGCTTTTACATCCATGTCAAGGGACAAGTTTTTTTAACAGATCACCAATGAGACCGCACCTTCAACAGTGTGACACTCACTCAGCACTGTAATGGAACATCAACCTAGATTGTCTGCACTGGATGTGTCTTCGAAGATACAATCTTCTTATCCAATGCGCCTTCACTAATCCATGACTGACAAATAAGATATGTGATGCATTGAAGTACAAAATCAGCCCAGTGATTTAAAGGATGTGACATTGTACTGAAGGCTATTTTCTGTTTTATTAAAAATAGAGACAAGGAGTGTGGACAGGGGGAGGGGGAGTTGAAATCACTTCACTCTTTGTCATTAGGCCCTGATTTAATGGGTGGCTGTCAAAGAGCAAGATGTAATTAATCAAGCTTATCACTGAAGCAAGCTCATGCTGCAGGAGATCCTGTTATTCACAGAAAAGGCAGCTAACCCTCAAAATCTGGAAGCAATCAAAGGCCAGAATAGAGGACCATACAGACTTTGGACAATCATCCTCAGTCAAGATTGAAACAAAAGCTGATCAGTCCAAAATCCAAAAGAAACATGAAAAGCTGAGTGATGGTACACACATACTTTCCTCCTTTGACACAGTATCTGTAAGTACAAGGGAGAACTGATAAAAAGAATAAAGGCTACAATTGGACAGTCAGCCAAATGCCAAAAGAAAATCAAAGCTTTTATCATCCTCTAGTGTCTTATATGGTCTCTTGGTAAATGAAAATAAAATAAAAACAACACACGCTGATGATGTGAAATACAAACAGAAAATGCTGGAAATGTTCAGCAAGTCAAGAATCATCTATGAAAAGTAAAACCAAAGTTAATGTTTCAGGTCAACCACACTGCACATCTTCCTTCTGTTCCATTCACTCCTCCCCCAACCCATCTTGCAAATTAAAACAATTTCCTCGATGCAAACTATATTCCTCCTTCTACAAATACTGCTTATCTGCTGAGTGTTTCTTGCAATTTCTGGTTTTATTTCAGAATTCCACCATCTGCATTTTTTGTGTGGGTTTTGACAGCTTTTCACTGGCCACGTGCTTACTCTCATCACTAATCTATGACTCAAGGGCAAATCTGACTCAAGGCAGCCATTGGGAAAGCTGAGATCATGCCATGTGGCAGACTGAATGGTGAACTAGCCACAATGGGAACTCCTGAAACAAGGAGGGGCATGAACACTCAGTAAGCATTGGATTTGTGATGCTTATACCTATGTTGCACTGCAAAATATTTGTGCTAGTTTATTTTCCTATTATTGCTAATCACAAAACTGGTGGCAAATTTCATGAAGGGCTATGTAGCATGCTTTCTAACACTCTGAAGAATTTCTAGTTGCAAATCTCTCGTGCCTCTGAGATTTTTGCTGCTGTTTATAGATATTCAGTGCCTAACTTCATCCAAGCGACTGACAGCAGCATTGTACAAAGATGGAGATACCGGAAAGGTTTAGAATTTATTCTTCTGCTCTTGAACTATGCACTGTCTTTGGGAAATATTGAGACTGGAGTGCAAAGGGTTCACTAAAGAGAAGGGTAAATTTCAAATCCATAACCTCTCAACAGTAATTCATATTTCAAAGATTCAAGATTCAAAGTACTTTTATTATCAAAGAATGTATAAATTATACACCTTGAGATTTGTCTGCTTACAGGCAGCCACAAAGCAAAAAGCCCAAAGGACCCAATAAAAAAATAGACCAAAGCCACTGCGCAGAGAAAAAGAAAGATAAAAAAAAACTCACAATCATGCAAACAATAGCAAGCGACAGCATTCCGAACCAGATGGAGTTCTTAGATCTGTTCCCCAGAGCAGCTGGCGTAGGCACAAGCCTCAATCTCAGTTGCACAGCAGCCTGAGCAGTTCGCCACTGAGAGATGAATGAACATTGTGGGAAAGCGAGCAAAATCAGTTTGACCCTCATCTCCGGTCCCAACACTTGGGCTTTCCAATCTATCAGGACTGGCACTTAAATTATCCAAGCACTGGGTAGTGCCTCGTTCTAGAACACAGACCCCAGAGTAATGATACGTTTGGGCTGTCCAGCCCAAAGCCATTCTCGATCTTAGTATTTGATATTGTTGTTTTAAAAAGAAATCAACAGAAGCCAATGAAGGAAGAACTCCATCTCAAAAGAAAGAATTCCATTTATATAGCAATGTTTATAACCTTAGGACAGAAAAAATAAGTACAACAGTTTGAAGTGGAGTTATTAAGCCACTCAAAGGGTCATTATGGAGTAACTTTGGGAACTTGTCAACATATTTTCATAAACAACAATGAGATAATGACCAATTTTCAAAAATGGTTGAATGAGGAATAAATGTGAACCACATCATCAGGTATTAATCCCTTATTCCTCAATTTAGTGTTTGAAAAGTCTTTTGCCTGGAGGGAAACTCGGTCTTCTATCAAAATCTCACTCAAAAAGCAGCACTTCCTCACTACTGCACTGGGGTACCACCTCAATTTTGTGCTTGTATTTCTGGAGTGGGACTAGAGCCACTAATTCTAGAACTATAACAAAGACTCTTCCTCCTCATCAAGTGTTTGGAAGCTTACTGTCACATTTGCTGCAGCAGTGCACCAAATTAAAGCAGAAAAAGGCAAAAAAAAAACATTTAAACATCTACAGTCATACGGATTCTGGAAACTTTGCATTGGTGCAATAATTGAACAGCTGGGATTTACAACACCTCTTTGGGTGCCAGCTCAGTGCTTGGATGAAATCCACCTGGTGCATCTTTTTTTTTCATTTTTCCTCAATGTCAGCCAGTCACAGACTGTTTCAAAATGTCTCCTTCAATTAAATATTCCCCAGGGATAAACTGTAAACCACAACAAATGCAGGACTCTGATGACTTCTACTGAATACCATGAAATACATTCCATCTGGAATTTATTTTTTTACAGCTATGTAGAACTCAAATAAAATGAAAATATCTCAAATATAGAAGGCAATTCACAACTGATAAGGATAGAGAAGCATAGAACCTACCTGTCTGTCATTGATATCTTGAGGTTACTCATCCAAATACTTTTACAACTACACCCAATTCTTCTTCAAAAACGGCCTCACCCCAGCAAGAGCAGCAATAAAGATCTAACCAAACTCCCTTTTCCTCCAATAGCAATTTGCTGGTGCTAATTCTGGAGGTGTGTGTATGCAGTTGAATTTCACCGCCCACTTTTCAAGATAAGAGAAAACACAAACTCAAGTCTGAATGCTTTGAAGTAATAAGTGATGACAAATCTGCTTTCATGGTATCACCTCAAATCTTTATATCAATTACTGGATACAACTTGAATACAGATCAGGATCAATAAAGATAACCATATGGTGATTCGAACCATTTTAAAATAATGAATACTTAATTTTGAAAGAAAATGCATTATTGCTTTGCAAGATGGTGAAGATATGTATATCCATGCGGGAACTTTATTTGTGTTAATCAGAGCCAGAGGGGCATACAGCATGTAAACAAGATCTTCGGCTCCTTGAGGTTATACCACTATCAAGTGCCCATTTACACTAATCCCAGTTTTCTCTCCCATATTCTCATCAATTTCTCCCAGATTCTACCACTCAGCCAATTAACTCAAGAAGCTGCATCATCAGGACAAAAGCAGGACACCCAGAGCAATTCTCTGGGATCACAGAAAAAGCATGCAAACTCGACGTGGACCACAATGGAGAATGGAAATGATGACAGAAGAGATTGCAGATGCCATCACCTAGAGCAGCTGTTGTTCTAGAGTAGACTAAACCTAGCTTGCTGGATTTCTCTTCATTGCACCACTAATTCTACTAGTTGCACCACTCGTCTAGCTGGAGGTCTGTGATTGTTGGTGTTCAATAACAGTCCACAATCTGGGAATGATGCTTACCTTGGGGGCTGTCCAAATGGAGTTTGCACATTCTCCCTGCAACTGTGTGGGCTTCCTGCTGGGGCTCAGGTTTTCTCCCATATTCCCAAAATATGCTGGGATGTTAATTGTTGTAAGTTGCCTCAAATGCAGGTAGAAGGCAAAAGAATTAGGGAGAACATGAAAGAGAATCAACCACAAGGAGACGTGGGGAATGTAATTAGAGGGAATGCTCAGAGCTGGCATAGACTTTGCGCATCTTGTAACCTTCATCTGCACAAGAAAATATGAGAAATAATCACAGATTTTCCACTATTTAGCACATTTTGTTTGTAGGTTTATTTTTTCTTGGCTCATTCTGACTGCTACATTCATGTTTCAAAAATAGCTAATTTGCAATGAATTATTTTGGGATGTTCCAAAGTCATAAAGGCACTGTGTTAATATAAATATTGTGTTTCTTTCTTCTATAATAGATATCCTAATCCTCTCACATCCCAGCAATAGCATGCACACAAACAGCTACTGTTTCATTTGCCATTGATTGGAAGTGCAAGGGAGTCCAATATTCTTCTTAAAGAATTAAAACTTATCTTATCAAGCCCCTTCAGCCACAATTAGCCATCAGATTTCTGTATGGTCCATGAACTCTACCTCACTATTCCTCTTTTGCAATATTTATTTGTAGTTTATATTGATTTTTATGCCTTGAACTGTATTGCTACTGCAAACAACAATGTTCACCACATGTGTCAGTAACAATAAACTTGATTCTGATCACGATCAAGGTTTTCTGGGGAAAAACCCACCTTGCCTTTGCGTCAGAAGCTAAATAGCCAGCTGCTCTTTTCTGGAGGTCCACGTTAAACATGCACCACTAATCTGGTCTTCCATCCTGAGTTACAAGTATTGTGGATGCAATAACTATCCTGCACTTATACAACATATTAAGCATGCTGAAGAATCTGAAGATTATTATCTGGAGCATAATCAAAAGACAGGAAAACTAAAGAGATCCTTTCTGGAGAGATTTCTATCTAACTTCTGATTCAACCATCAAAATCATGAATTATTCATGACATTGGACATTCACCGATCTGAGCGTAACATATTCTAATTAAGTTGATCAATAATCATTGATGTCTTATCACAGATGAAATCCTTACTTCATCTTTAAACATCTTCCATAAGAATGGAACAGTGTCACTTACAAGTTTTCATCTCGTCTGGCTATATTAATAATATGCCTTGTTGTTTCCACACTGAGAAGTGCTATTCACTGATTATCACTTACACTGCTGACATCATCCAGCAAAAATAAACAAGCCTAACAAAATAAAAAAAGTTACTTAAGTAGCAATACTTTTGTTGCTTAATGACAGTAGAAACCCTGAGATTGATTAGTTTTCCATTTCCAAAATAACTCCCTCTCGTTTACCGAGGAGAAGGACATGGAGGATAGGGAGATCAGTGCTGAGTGTGTTGATATGTTAAAGCATTCCAATATTATGAAGGAGGTAGTGTTGGGTCTCTGAAAGAGAATTACAGTTGCAAGTCCCCAGGTCCTGATGGGATATACTCCAGGTTATTGAGAGAGGCAAGAGAAGAGATCACTAGGACATTAACCAATATTATTGTGTCCTCTCGAGCCACAGGAGAGGTCCTGGAAGACTGGTGAGTAGCTAATGTTGTTCTATTATTCAAGAAGAGAACCACAGATAATCCTGAAAACCATAGACCAGCAAGTCTTACATCAGTGGTAGGCAAGTTCCTGGAGAGAATTCTTAGGGATAAGATTTATGATCGTTTGGAAAAGCATGGCCAAATTAGGGAGAGTCAATATGGATTTGTGTGGGGACGCCATGTCTCACCAACTTGATTGAGTTTTTTGATGAGGTGATGAGGGTGATTGATGAAGGTAGAACTGTGGATGTTGCCTTCATGGATTTTAGAAAGGTGTTTGACAATGTCCCTCATGGGAGGCTCATCCAGAAGATTAAGATGCATGGGATCCATGGTGAATTGGCTGTTTAGTCTCAGAACTGGCTTGCTCATATTCAGCAGAGGGTACTGGTCCAAGGGACTTAATCTAGCTAGATGTCTGTGATTAGTGGTGTTCCCAGGGATTGAGACTTCTGCTGTTTGCAATGTACATAAATGACCTGGATGAAAATGTAGATGGGCGAGTTAATTAGTTTTCCGATGATATGAAGATTGGTGGTATTGAGGATAGCATAGAAGACAGGCAAAGAACACAATGGGATATAGACCAGATGCAGATAAGGTTTGAGAAATGGCAGATGAAGTTTAACCTGGACAAACGTGAAGTTTTGAATCTTGGCAGGTCAAATGTAAAGAGACAGTACACTGTTAAGGGCAAGTCCCTTAACAGTGTTGGTGAGTAAAGGGAACTTGGGGTCTAAGTTCATAGTTCTCTGAAACTGGCTACATGGGTTGATAGAGTGGTTTAGAAGGTGTATGCCATGCTTGGCTTTATTAGTCAAGGCATTGAGTTCAAAAGGCAGGAAGTTATGTTGCAGCTTTATAAATCTCCAGTTAGGGTACACCTAGAATATTGCATACTGCTTTGGTCACCCTAATACAGGAAGGATGTTGAGGCTTTGGAAAGGGTGCAGAAAAGGATTATCAGGATGCTGCCTAGATTAGAGGGCATGTGGACAGACCTGGGTTGTTTACTCTGAAGCGGCAGAGGCTAAGGAGAGATCTGAGGAGAGGCACAGATAGAGCAGAGAGAACAGCATCTTTTCCCAAGGGTTGAAATGTCTAATACCAGAGGGCATGCATTTAAGGTCAGAGTGTTTATTTCAAAGGACATGTGAGGGGCAAGTTTTTTTTTTAAAGCACAGAAGGTAGTGGGTGCTGGAATGCACTGCCTGTGGTGGTGGTAGAGACTTTTAGGAGACATTCAGATAGGCACATTAAAGGATAAGGACATTGTGCAGGCAGAAGAGATTAGTTTTCTTGGCCATTTGATAATTAATTTAATTGGTTTGGCACAGCATTGTGGGCTGAAGGGCCTGTTCCTGTGCTGTATCTTTCTACATTCTAAAACTAGCTGATGGCACATCAGCAAATCATAAACACAAGAGATTCTGCAGATGCTGGAAATGTTCAGGAACAGACACAAAATGCTGGAGGAATTCAGCAGGTCAGGCAGCATCTGTGGAGGGGAATGAACAGTCAATGTTTTGGGCCGATACCCTTCTCCAAGACCCTTCATCAATTAGCTTTGCAGATTTAGTTTTGCACTGTTTACCCCATAGTCAAAAATTCAGAAAGGCAAAAGTATTCAGAAAATGATTTGACCTATCCCAACCGCACATTCAGCTGTGCAGCTTTTTCAGCTTATCTGTTCAGCACCTGTCGTGGCTTCAGGCTGCAGGCATCTGCCATGAAACAGATATACTGTCACTGCATTTGATATATGGTCTAAATCCACTAAGTGCAATTAATGTGCCATGCTTGACATCTTCTCAATAAAGGATTGTGGGATGTTGATTTTGTATCTGTCTTTAATAACTAGAAGTGATAAATATATTCAATTTTTTGTTCACAAAACAACCATTATTCAACTTCCACATTACTACAAATATTAATAAGCAGCCACTATATGAAGGGCACTGTGATTCAGTTTTACAGATAATTCAACATGGAACTAGTAGTTTTACTGGCTTTTTCATTCCCATGACATTTCTGAGATCATACTTGTGCCAGTAGGCCAGATCTTGGAAACCTATGCCTGGCTTCACTCACCGGGTATGGATGTGGAGTGCTATTCTCATTGGAAATTCACTCCATTGATTGGAATATTGGTGGTGGCTTAGTTCAAAACCTCTGTCTAGGAATATCCTGAGAGGGTTTGAAATATAACAGAGCCAGGGTGGTGCTTTAGCAACACACAGAAAATGCCAAAAAACCAAATCCTTTGCAAATTCCTGAGGAAGAGTCTCAGCCCAAAACATTAACTGTCTATTCCCCCACTCCCATAGATGTTGCCTGACCTGCCAAGGTCCTCCAGCATTTTGTGTTTCTCCAGATTTCCGGCATATGCAGTCTCTTTTGTAGGGTGATGCTTTGTTTGTCAATATCTTGGGCTTTTGGAACAGTTCAGGAAATGTCCCTCAAGACATTTAAAAAAATATCATAAATGTAAATTGTTAGAAAATTAAATAAGCTTAAAATACTTTTTAAAAAAATCATTAAAACATAAAACCAAAGCAACCAAATCAAAATACCTTCCCCAATTCACAGCTAAAATTCTCTCATGGAAAGGATGGGGTCTTCTAGAGTAGGAATGGAGGTGCATAACACAGTGTAACATTGGTGAACCCCACTATTGGATTCCATGTGATACAAGGGAGTGAAGGAGATAGTGGTATCTCTCAATCAATTATTCCCTGACTTTCAGCAGGGCCACACAAGTCGTAATAGGCCACAGATGCCAAAATTCACTCAATGTTTTTCTGGACAGTCTGTAAAGGAAAATAATCCTTTGTAATTTTGTTAACATACAAGGGGTGATTGATAAGTTTGTGGCCTACGGTAGAAGGAGATGAGTTATACACTCTCGTTACATGCACATGCAGGTCAACTCCTGGCGATTATGCAGAAAGTTTGAAGTTAATAACTCATCTCCTTCTACCTTAGGTCATAAACTTATCAAT
The DNA here is from genome assembly GCF_030028105.1 of Mobula birostris. NCBI lineage: Eukaryota > Metazoa > Chordata > Chondrichthyes > Myliobatiformes > Myliobatidae > Mobula > Mobula birostris. Next base: position 22,143,566 of record NC_092389.1, read on the forward strand.
TACCCCGATGAGTTATTAACTTCAAACTTTCTGCATAATCACTCAAAGAGTTGACCTGCATGTGCATGTAACGAGAGCTGTATAACTCATCTCCTTCTACCTTAGGCCACAAACATATCAATCACCGCTGCTGTGGACACTTTCTGGATATCCAAGATCTGTATGCTCCACGACCGCTGGACTTAAGTGTGTAAATGTAGGAGGGGACTATGTTGAAAAATAAATGTGCTAGGTTTTCTAAAATTGACTCCTTCTACCTTAGGCCATGAACTTATCAATCACCCCTCGTAATTACAATTTCTAATCACTTAATGTGTCGTGGCTGCACAGAACATTGCCTCATAACCTTTTAAGCTTGGTATTCAGAATCTTGCATATATAGCTTTGAATCAACTAGTAAAACTTCATTTCTCATGTCAAATGTAAAATACAATTTTGTTGCATGTGTATTTTATCACCACAAGGCAAATGTTAATGATATATAGATTGGATGCCTTCTTCAGGAATTTTATTGTCTTGTAATATTCTGATGAAACTTTTGTTTTATTGAACTATCATTTCATTAAATGCAACCCGAGGGCAGTCCCCAGAGAAAAATCACTCTGGACAGATCTCAGTTGTATAAATGCAAATTAAATGCATTGGAACCTGGGAATATAGGCTAAAAAGATATTGAAGTTTTGAAATTAAACCTAAGTCTGAAGAGAATTCAGTCTCTCACTCATCTTCCTAGTGATAGTTCACTAAATCCCACAGCAGTTCTCATTCAATTTCTATTGGTTTGAAGATGTTTTGAACATACTGTACATGAACATTACAGAACAGGTCCTTCAGCTCACAATGTTGTGCTGACCTTTTAACCTGTTCTTAAAGTTTTGTTTGAAATATGAACACAGAATGCTGGAGACATTCGGCAAGTCAGACAAGACCAATGGAAAGAGAAACAATTTTAATATTACAAGTCATAGACACCACATCAGAATGTTCTGACAAAGGGTATTTGATCTGTAATGTCTTCTCTCATTCTCGTTCCACAAATGCTGCCTGATCTGCTGAAAGCATACAGACGTCCAATATCTGCAGTCTTTTTCTTGCCATTTTCTCCCCCTGAAGAGAGTTAGATGTACTCAGCAAGTTGACTGCTTACATTACTTCTCCTGAACCTTTCCATTTTCATGATTCACTGTCTATTTGCTGCCCAACAAAATCCTTGGATAACCATGGCTCCCTCTTGTTTAGTAATTTGTCGCTTTGACATTTCTTGACTACATGCAGTGGTGCTAAATAAGTATGGAAGTTCACCCTAGCACTCTTTGTGAAAGTCCCACCACCATTCAGGGTTTCAATGGAAAAGTGACAGAACATTGTTGTTAGTTTTCCACTGCATGATGGCCACTGTGTCAATTCCAGTGCAATGATTTATGTGATCGCAGCTTCTGGAATTTAGTTTTGAAGATGATCTTTGCAATTAGCTCCTAAAGGAACATACTGCAATACAAACAGCAGTCTCCCAGCTTCAGAACCATGCTGTATCTGAATGAATGGATGCTGCACTGATGGAAAGGCAAGTCAGAGAAAGTTCTCAGTGGACTGGGGGGGAGCTGGACAAGTTAGTGAAAAAATGTGCTGCAGGAGATAAAGTGGGAGATTTGAAGCTCTTCAGAGCTAAGGTAAGCACTCCTGTCGGGATACTGCCAGGGTGGTAGTGTGTGACAGAACAGGTTGGCAATGCTAATTCTCCTGCTAACCTTGCCCCTTTGCCCAGTTAGTCACTCCGCCTCGTTCTGTCCTTGGTCCAGTTTCCTCAGTAGTTCTCACGCTTTGCCCTCCTGTTCCACAGTTCTTGGGAGTTCCCCATTTACACACCCCAAACAGTAAAACAATTGCTAGCTTGGCTAATCAAAACAATCCCTTCAGCTAACGCGCTCAACTGGTTTACAGCTCATAAAAATAAGGATTCTAGTCACAGGCATTCCAAACAGTTTCATTTATCTTCATAGAACATAGAAAACCTACAGCACAATACAGGCCCTTCAGCCCACAAAATTGTGCCGAACATGTCCCTACCTTAGAAATTACTAGGCTTACCTGTAGCCCTCTATTTACTAAGCTCCATGTACCTATCTAAATGTCTCTTAAAAGACCCTATCGTATCCGCCTCCACCACTGTTGCCGGCAGCCCATTCCATGCACTCACCACTCTCTGCGTAAAAAACTTACCACTGACATCTCCTCTGTACCTACTCCCCAGCACCTTAAACCTGTGTCCTCTTGTGGCAACCATTTCAGCCCTGGGAAAAAGCCTCTGACTATCCACATGATCAATGCCTCTCATCATTTTATACACCTCTATCAGGTCACCTCTCATCCTCCATTGCTCCAAGGAGAAAAGGCCGAGTTCACTCAACCTATTCTCATAAGGCATGCTCCCCAATGCAAGCAACAACCTTGTAAACCTCCTCTGCATCCATGTCCTTCCTATAGTGAGGCAACCAGAATTGAGCACAGTACTCCAAGTGGGGTCTGACCAGGGTCCTATATAGTTGCAACATTACCTTTCGGCTCTTAAACTTAATCCCACGATTGATGAAGGCCAATGCACTGTATGCCTTCATAACCACAGAGTCAACCTGCGCAGCAGCTTTGAGTGTCCTATGGACTCAGACCTCAAGATCCCTCTGATCCTCCACACTTCCAAGAGTCTTACCATTAATACTATATTCTGCCATCATATTTGACCTACCAAAATGAACCACCTCACACTTGGCTGGGTTGAACTCCATCTGCCACTTCTCAGCCCAGTTTTGCATCCTATCAATGTCCCACTTTAACCTCTGACAGCCCTCCACACTACCCACAACACCTCCAACCTTTGTGTCATCAGCAAACTTACTAACCCATCCCTCCACTTCCTCGTCCAGGTCATTTATAAAAATCACGAAGAGTAAGGGTCCCAGAACAGATCCCTGAGGCATCCCACTGGTGACCGACCTCCATGCAGAATATGACCCATCTACAACCACTCTTTGACTTCTGTGGGCAAGCCAGTTCTGGATCCACAAAGCAATGTCCCCATGGATCCCATGCCTCTTTATTTTCTCAATAAGCCTTGCATGGGGTGTGTTATCAAATGCCTTGCTCACTCACATATTTACATCAGTTTGTAGACAGCAGAACGACCCCAAGAAACCCCAGGGGCAGTTTAGGACATCCTAAAATAATGTCTGGGTTAGTGGGAGCAGGCGCATGACACCCTACTCAGGCAACAGGTAGAGAGGCATTATACTTTTATATTCATTTGAGCATGGGGACACTGATGGTTTAACTAAGGCATTTGATAGGGAATAAAACTGTAGGACTTTAGAATCCCTGTTTAAAATGTTCTAATTCTCCATCTGAAATTCTTATTATGGTCTGGTCACGTGATTATCCTCCACCACCACCCCCCCACCCTGACCAACAGTAGAATCTCCTGGTCCTTCTGGGCCAGGCGGAGGCAGATTTAAACCCTCAGTCTAGCTTTGCTGGAGGTGTGGCGGTTGGAGTTGACGGCTGGTGAATAGTTATATTGGAAAGCTAAAGACAAAGTGCGTCGCAGATAAAGCCTGTATATATTTGTAAATTTTTGTACATACATGCTTATTTTTCATTTGTCTACTTGTAGCTATTTTTTTTCTTCACAACTTTTGGGAAGCTTTTGCCCCTTTTCTTCCTGGCACTAAATAAAACCCCTCTGCACCAACGTGCTGTTGCAGCTCACTATCTTTATTTTGCCCCAGCTGGTGATCCCCATCGGGCATGCTTACTCACACCTGATAGCAAGGTGTGACAAGTAGGACTGGCTGGTCTCTGAATAAATAAAAACAACCATTTTCCAAATAAATTTTGCATGTGCACTGATACTGAAATAACTTGGAGGTGTTTTTAGACCAAAAATATAAAGCAAATAAAAATCCTGTCAGTAGCAGCTTTCACTGTGGCATCAATACATGCAGAATAGGGCCCAAGACTGCTTTGCTCAGGGTTAAATATAACACCATTTTATTTGGATGGGGACTTGGAGAGCTGTGTGCAAGGGAATTTCAAGACATGCACTATCAAATTGGAACCAATCCATAATTTTATACAGACAAATCAAAATCAGGTATAGATATTTTGTGAGTTGGAGGATCTTAGTGAGAAATAGACAGTTGATGTTTTAGGTCGAGATCCTTTATTTGGAAAGGTCAATCAGTCTCATGTATGCCAATATATTAAGCCAGACTCTTCATCTGTTCTAAGTGAGCCACTTCACAAGCACTCACTAAGATAAATTACACAAACAAAGTGCAAAGAGAACACTTTGGGTTCTGAGGATTTTTCCCAAACTTCACAAAAACCAAGTTTATACCATATATTGAAAGGCTGGCCACATATACAATGCATAAAAACAGCATTAACTCACCAGCATTTTGACTGGTTGAGGCCAGATTTGTGCTAACCAGTACAGTGCTTCATTTTTTTTCAAAATCTTTTATTTCTGAAATATTTCAATTTTCAAATTGAAGGGAAGCCATTAAAAATTTGTGCTGTGGGCTAGTGAAATATAGCATCATACCTTTGAAATAGCATATACTAAAAGAACTAACTTTTCCAGTACAACAGTTTCAAAGCAAGAAGCAAAGCTTGTAATTTAAACTGAAAGGCAAAAATTATCCAACAGCCATCTCTGTTCTAATGCTGCTGACTAATTTATACATTCCATTTTGATTATTTTTACTTTAATCTCACTCCCAGAATGAAAAGCAGGCTCAGTTTCAGCAGTTTACCATGCAGCTAATCTTTATCCTAGCCTTTGGCTTCTGTTTCAAACCCACAATGAAAATTCTGGCAATTACACATTAAACTCAACACAAAACAATTTAAATGGAATATCCTTGCTCTGCAATTCTGTGTCACAAATCACTCTGCATCTGTTAATCAACTTAACTATGTTAACTAGCACCTTTATTGAAAAAGGTTGCCAATCTTCGGAATTTTGTATCGTTCTGCACTAGAATGGAGTCCAAACAGCATTAGTTTTGCCATTGATAGGCATTTGTTGGCCTGAGCTTTTAAGCCATTTCTTCTGCCTCATTGCACTTTAATTGATTGCAGCTTGCAGAATATCCAAATTCCTAGGACCACATCACAGCCAAAGTTTTAATTCCCTGCAAACACTTTAAAATGGCATACTAATTTTAAGCAATAGATCTTTTTACATGCTTATATATTAGGTCTGAATTATTTAGACAACAAAGCTTATGAAGCTTCCCAAGGCTCAAAATGTCACATTGCCACATTATTCTGCTCCAACTGAAATATGGTTCTTTGAAATCTGCAATCACTATCAAATTAACAAAGAATAATTAATCAAGCATAAAGAGCCTTAATTAGACATGAATGAAATTATTCAAGGTCTTTACAACAAGTACAATATTGCAATTTAAGCAAGTAGTCAAACTTGTCAGTCACCTTGAGAATAATTTATTTACATGTAAAATGGCGGTTCAAAAAGAGAGCTGAAATAGAAATTAGATTACAAAACAGCATGCCCCTCAAGGAAAAAGACAGCAATCAAAAGCTGACTGAAATATTGATCCAGACACACGACTGGAATCAATCTTGAAGGGGTGCCAAAGAAGATCCAGGATTCCTTCATATCGCAATTTTCAAAGCATATTGATCAAAGTGATACCTGCTTCATGCGAAATGAAGCCCAGGAAACATTAAAACTTCCCCTTAACTTTTTAGTGTATATTATAAAAAGAATCTAATACCTAGGAGAATTTGAAGGCAGTAATCTCATCCTGGAATTCGTATGACTGTTATAAATCACTTGAACATTGTTCTTTCAGCTTGGTATGGAAGCTGAACCCACTGAGATTACTGCCTACTATTCACTTCCAGGTATCCATTATTCACAATATAAAGATATTTTCACTTGCAGTTTTATCATGTTGAACTCAAAAACTGCTCCAAGAAAATGTAATAAAAATATTTTTCATTCTAATACCAATATTTGGAAGACCAATCTCCATACTTATAATGCCTCACTCCTCTGCTCCTGATATCTGCCTCTCCTGATTTTATGGATTTTAGGAAGTTAATGCATCTCAGAATACTTGGCAATGACTTGGTTTTAAAACATTGGTGAGCAGAGGGGTTGAATCAGAATATGTTATTTAAAGTCAGTTGTGAACCTCAAAACAGTGCCGTTAGGACTGGGATCCAACATATCCCCTCACTTAAAAAAAAGTACTTAAAAATGAATCACATATATATTGTTAATTATAAACTTACAGGTGGACCCCAAAATGTGCCACTATCGGCTCTTCAGAAAATATTACACATTAATTACAAAGAAACATGTACTATTTCTCTAATCCCCAAATTCCAACCTCCTTTTATTGAGGATATGTCAACAGCTCAGTCCCATGTTCCATTCAACAAAACAATTGTAGCATAACAGATTCTTCAAACCTGTTTGAAATAATAGCAGTCACACCATTCCAAGATATGGTAGGAAGCTGTTTTTTAATCATGTCACACCAGACAGTCCGCCGTTCTTGTCTGGCGCATAGTGTCACGATTGGTCTTCCTTTTTGGATTAACCGGGTCACGATATGAACATTCCTGACTTGACCTTTTTTTTTTTACGAGGCCGAGTGGCTAGCTCGACGCTCAACCCGGCACGGATGGAGAGCATGCTCGTGGGGTGGGCTGACTTGAATTCGAACTCGGGAACTTCCGCTCCGGAGTCCGGCGCTGATGCCATTGCGCCACCAGCCGGTCAACAGTGGGAAGTAATGCACAGGTTACATTCATTCAGTTGGTATTTTTCCATGTCTGAAGAACAAATTTTCCCATCAGTTGCAAAGTTATTGTATGAAAATTACATAATTGGGAATACTTGAACTTTGGAAAAAAGATCACATATTGAAATAGAATGGAGAATGGAAAGAAAAGATTATGACATTTCTTTCTCAGCTTCTCCATTTTACACAGGATTGAGTATGACTTGCATCCACTTCATTTCTTTTGGTTCTGAGATGGTTAACAAGGCCAGTGTTGGATTTGCTGAGTCTACTAGGCTAGAGATGCCTGAATGGATGGAAGAATGAGATGAAGCATTTCCTTTGCCGTTTATGCTGGGCTCTCTGTGTTCTTGAAGACCAGACTTCAGGTTATCAGGTCTATCTTAAATGCTCCTTCTCCATTTTGAATGGTCATGAACAAGTGATTCCCAGGGGTCAGTGGGGTCCTAGTAACTTTTCCAAGGAGGTTTTGAGGTCATCCTCAAACCTCTTGATCTGTCCATTTAGTACTTTCTTCACAGGGAAGAGCTTGGATTAGAGTACCTGTTCGGGGCACCTGATGCCAGGCATGTGAATTAAATGGAGACTCAAAGAGACTGCAGATGTATCAGGACTGAGGTTTCAAGCTGAAATATCAACAATTTCTTTCCCCCTCGCAATCTTCCCCCAGATGCTGCTCAGCTTGCAGATTATTGTTGGCTGTGAATAGTGGCCTGTCTAAAGAGAAAGCTGAGTATATTGAAGGTTCAGTGCTGAGGATGCTGGCTTGAAAACAGACACGGAGACTGGTGGACTTACATTGTCCGTGGACTGGATGGATCTTTCAGAGGCAACAGCGGGGTTTCTCTCCATTGCCTTGGGATATCTGCTGTGTAGCATACTGTATAATAGTTTTCAGAGCATAAAGGAGAATAGGGACCACCACTGCCTGATAGAATCTCACATCTATGTCAGCTTTGAAGCCTTAATCTGCAAACATCTTTTAATTCAAAACAACTGAAGACTGTCTGGTACACTAAAGGCAATGGTGAATCTCAGTATTGGTCTTCCTGAGAAGTGGCTTCCATGCAACAGAAAGAAATTCATGTTTTTCAATGCCTTGTTGTGGATGTTTACCACCAACTGGTGACATTATACACTGGGGACAGGTCAGAAGACACTGGCTAGAAGAACCATTCTCTACTCTGCTTCATTGGATGGGTCAATAACAACCTGAAGCATCAACTCTGAACAATGCAAGCATAATTATCACTTGGTGGCTGCAGCCCAGCTACTCAGATTGAAGGTAATAAAGGCTGAGCCATTCCCCATTTGTCTTGTAGATCATTTCCAATTGTAGATGAAAGCTGGGGGCCAGAGCAGGTACATGCCTAGAGCACAGTTAGGAAGCGAGCTTGGTGTGTGGGCTGGAGCTGGGACTGAGAGTCTGAGGGAGGATCATTGCCAGAGTCCAAAACTTGGGCAATTGTACCCCAAGAGTGAGGGAGCCAGGCATGAAGTTCAGAGCCCAGGGCATGATAGTCTCACAAAGAGGAAAGATTCAGTGACGTAAGTTACTGAAGGCATAGGGTTTTAAAGAGAGAGAGCAGGGAGCAAGGGAGCAGTGAGAAAGGACATCAGTGCTCGTGTCTATATATACCGAATGCCTGAAGCTGATACTGCGTTTACCTTCAACCAGTGAATGATAGGTATGGTATGCGATGATCTCTGACACACCAATAGTGGGCACACCACTGCTGAATTTGGGGTTCACATCTCAATGCCTGTTGATAGTATAGGCAAAAGAACAGAATTTCATGGGTGAGATGGGAAATTCTGCCCTTGACAACAATGTAACGTGGGATTGTAAGAGCTTTGAAGCAGTTTTAATAAAACTCAGGTGGGAGTCAGCGGGAACATAACTCAATGGCTTGAGTCACATCTGGTGCAAAAGAAATTTGCTGTCATTATTGCAGTTTAGTTCCTCAAGTCATAAGTGCAGGAATTCCTCTGTGAGTGTCCAAGGCTCAACCACTTTCAGCAGCTTTCTCAGTGTCCTCTGGGGCAACAGATGAGAGAGATACAGCATTGAATAGTGAGAAAACACTAAGTGCATGGAGATTTATTCTTGCAGAGGGTGGAATATCTGGAATTCTTTACTGCTGGGGCTGCTGGAGAGTAGATCACTCGATGTTTTTAAAATAAAAGATGTTTTTTGAAAGATCAGGGAATTGAGGGTGAATGCACAGAAAAGGAGTTGAGACTTCGGGTGCTCTTCAAGGCAGAGTAGGTGACATTTTCATGCTGATAACACGGCAGTTCAGCCACTCAGACTGGGTTGTCTTGGTTCTGTGGTGGAAGTGATGAGGGGATGGAATCATGTATGTGTCAATCAACAGCTCCCTAGAAGATCAGCTTTGCTTGTTTCTCTGCACGTAGGAATCCTTACCTCTAAGCATTATAGAATCATACAGCACAGAAAGAGGCCTGCCATAAAACCACTTATACTAATTCTTCTCTCTACATTCATCTCAAGCTGCATCGCCAGCACACTTCTATCATTATGATTCCATCTCTCACCTACAGAGTCAGGGTTTTTTGTGTGTGTGCCATACTCTGCCAGAGCCTTGGCAGCCACTTTTCAAGTGGTTGTCTTGGGGGAAAGATTCTGTGAGTGGTCCCCAACGTCTCTCTCACAGCACAGTTTTTCTTTACGAGGCCGAGTTGCGAGCTCGACACTCAACCTGGCATGGATGGAAAGCGTGCCCGGGAGCGGCCCGACTGGGTTCGAACTCAGGAACCCTCGCTCCGGAATCCGGCGCTGAAGTCACTGCGCCACCAGCCGGCAGGGTCAGGGTAGTTAACCAAAAAAATTGTGCAAACAATAAAAGTAAGCAAGTAGCTTCAGAACTGAAATTTTTATGAACGACACAAAGCCAGGCATCAATGCAGCCAAAGTAGGCCATATTTCATCGTAGAGCTGAGTAAACATCGTGGATCAGCGAGCAGAACCAGGCAGAACAGGCCCATCCCGCTCCTCCGGTCCTGACACCATGACCGTTTCAATCTGGCCTGGTGCCTAAATCGTTCCTCACCCTCAAACCGCTCTGGGGCCTGGAACCCACCTCAGGACTTTCCTCGCTCCCACCTCCACCAGGCCTCACCACACTTCTCCACTGTTAGCGGTGATTGTTATTAATAAAGTGTTATTAATAAGATGTTTAGTAGATTTCTCTGTTTTGTATTTTGCCACCAGTAGGTAGTCGCTGGGTATTACCAGCACAATCTCAAACCAATAGACAACTAGAAGCAGAAAGATAAGCAAAAAAGCACAATAATCAACTGCACACCATTTACTAAATAATGTTTTAAATCTGTATAACCTGTACAATTAACATGCATTCTATCATGTTCATAAATCTTGAACGTCTCCTTACTAAAGTGTAGAATTTCTGGAGTTAAAGCTGAAATCGGTTACCAAACTGCAAAGAATAACAAGTGCATGACTGTCTGGTAGAAGATTTTCAAATAGAAAATTTACAGCATGTAATCAAAAAAAAAATGTTGCTGTAAAGCTAGAAGTGGCGTCTCTGTTGCTGGTAATTACACAGATATCCAAGACCGCTGAACACCATGCCTTCAATGTGTAAAACCTATAATTCAATTTGACACAGATCATGAAGCATTGCCATCAGCTGCAAGATGCCACTGTGGCCAGCCAGCTTGGAATGTAGCCTAGGTCACAACACTTGCCACAAATCATTCATCTTTCATCCGCCACAGAAATTAGAGAGCACGACTACAAGACCTTGGACAACTTCCATGAGAGATGAGAGTGAGTCATTATTCACCGGAGCAAGGTGAACATTACGCTAAAGCAGAGATTAACTGAAGATGATTGCATTCAGTGACTTAAAAATAACCTGCATGGAACTGACCTGTTAGTCGCAGATTTGCCAGATAATCTGCGTGCACTTCAATGATTTGGTCTTTGCAAGGATGGTGGAAGTTAGAGGCAAAAATCAATATCGGCCACCTCACTTTGGAATAAGTGACAGCATTGCTTAAGCAGAAGTATTTTTTTGGGTTAAATAAATAATTCAAATGGAAAAGCAATAATGACTGGTGGAAAACGCTTAAGTATAGACCCAGGACAAAAAAATACTGATGAAACAAAATACTGGAAACACTCAACAGTTCAGACTGTATCTGTGGAAAGTGAAACAGAACATGTCATCAGGATGAAGGACCCTAGACTGGAAATATTATTTTTTTCTCTTTCCACAGATCTCTGGCCTACTGAGTGTTTCCACACTTTCTACTCCCATTTCTGATTTTTAAAATCTGCAGTTTGATTTTCAATTATTTACAAAATTAAGTATGACTTTTGAATACTAAAAGCTCAGTAAGATTTCAAGAATAAAATTTGCTAAATACAGAGCAAGAGATATGCTGGTCATAAAGATGCAACACACAAATGGCTGGAGGCACTCAGAAAGCCAGATAGCATCTTTGGAGGGGAATAACTGAGACCCTTCATCTGGACTGGAAAGGAAAGGGTAGAAGCAAAAATTAGAAGGTGAGTGGGAGTGGAAGGAGTACAAGTTGGCAGGAGATAGGTGAGACCAGGTGATGAGGAAAGTGGGATGAAGTGAGAACCTGGGAGGGAATAGGTGGAAGAGATAAAGGGCTGATGAAGAAAGAATCTGATAGCAGTAGATAATGGACCATGGAAGAACAGGAAGGAGAAGGGGAACCAGAGGGAGGTTATGGGCAGGTGAGAAGAGAGGGGATGAGAGGGTAACTAGAATAGGGCATAGAAAGAGAGAGAAGGTGGGAGCATGAAGAGATTATCAGAAGTCAAGAAAACGATATTTATACCATCAGGATGGAGGTTACCCAGATGGAATATGAGGTGTTGCTCCTCCAACCTGAGAGTGGCCTCATTGTGGCAGTGGAGATGGCAATGAACACATATGTCCGAATGGTAATAGAAGTCAAATTAAAATGGTGGACACTGGAAAATGTTACCTTTTGCAGCAGACGGAGTGACGGTTCTCGACAAAGCCGTCCCCCAATGTGTCAGGTCTCAGCAATGCAGAGGAGGCCGCACCAGGAGCGCCAGATACAATAGATAACCCAACAGACTCACAAGTGGAATATTGCCTCACATGGAAGGACTGTTTGGGGCAGTGAATGGTGACGAGGGAGCAGGTGTAGCACTTGTCACAGTGGCGGGGATAAGTGCCAGGAGAGAGATCAGCTGGGAGGGACGAGTGGACAAGGGAGTCACAGAGAGAGTGATCCTTATGGAAAGCAGAAAGGGGTGAGGGTCGAGAAAGGTGTGCTTAGTGGTAAGATCCCATTGGTGATAATGGAAACTATGGAGAATACGTTGGATATGGAGACTCAGGTGGTGGGCAAGGACAAGGGAGATCTCTATCCCTATTATGACAGCACGGGGATGTGATAAGTGTAGATGTATAGTAAATGTGCACAAAACTGGCATAAGTTCGATTTTCTTAACTCACTACACTTTGCTTGATTGTGGTTCAAGGTTATGTAACTGAACTAAGTGATCTGCTTCCTCACCAATCCAAAATACTGCCACAACCCCAAATCCCACTTGCTTAAAAACAATTTAGCTATCAGCTATTGCCATGCTATTTTAGTATTTTATACAATTCCCCCATAACAAAGTATTTCCTGCTCCCAGAATAAGTCAATCATTGTCATTCTTGGGGTCATACCCAGATAAGGAGCAAAAATTGACATATTCAAGAATCCAAATGAAAAACAAATCAATTGACACACAGTGGCTTCACACAAATTTATTCTGACTAGACCTTCTTTCAGAATGCAGCATACTATACGTAGGCATACAGCAGAATCAACAGAAGGGACGGGAGAAAACTACATAGAACAAATAAGACTGTAGACATGCAGAATTAAAATCTTCGTCTGGACTTGTACCATTATAATGATCCATCTATATCACATGGACCCTTTGCAGATGCAAAACACAAAATTATGGAAAAAGTGACATGCCACGCACCATTCCCCTGTATTTTCCAGCAATTGCACAACATTACTCTTGAAATAGAAGGTAGTTAACAGAATCCTTATTCCATTGAAAAAAATGGCAATTTTCCCAGGTCTGAAGCAATTTTGAGACAGCTAAGATTTTGACTTCAAACCAATGATGTGAAGTATATTTTCTCAACTCATTATTAGACTCCGTTATTAAATGGGAAATTACAGTCCCAAAGAATTAAGGACTGAGCTCAGTGCGCATCTGCTTCCTGCAAGTGGAACTTTCTACATCACCATCGCTTCATCATCCTATTTAAGAAATTCTTCAACTATTAAGTGACTCACTTTGCTTTTTTTTCTTTTGAATAACACCGAGCCAAATAATGACTAATAGGTTTATAGCTGTTTTACATAAACATCCATGAAAATAAACAAAGATAGAGTTTCCAGGTTTCTGATGGTTTTGTTGCTTTTATCCTACCTCTGAGGCAGAGAGGTTACAGTAGGTCATTACATTTTCATTGTTGTTACTTTCTGCGCCTTGCGTCGCATCGGGCAGCAACCTTGCCGTTTCTGTCACATTTTTATCTGTTTTTTTTTACAAGGATGAGTTGTGAGCTTGAAGCTCAACCCAGCACGGATGGAAAGCATGCAAGGAGCCAGCCAGATTCTAACCCGAGACCACTTGCCTTGAAGACGAGTGTGGATGCCGCCGTCCAGCAGATCATTACATTATAAACCAATAATTATGGGTTAATTATTCCTGTCTTTTTAAATTTAATTTTCAAGCGTATAAGGACAAACTGCAAACAGAGCAAGCCAACCCTGATGTTTTAAATGAGTGAAAGAGTTAGGATTTTTAAAATCTAAAGATCACAAATAGTAGAAAAAAAAATCTGTGACTCCCTTATAAGGATATGGGCATGAAAGGTGAATGTTTTCTAGTTACTTTGTAACTAATTAAAGTAGCACTGTGATTAATAACTAAATTGAAATTACTGCTCCCCGCCCCAAGGAATGCCAACAGTTCCAAATGAAACTATTGGCATGCTCCTCTGCAGCTGTCAAGAAACTTGGGATTCACATGAATCAATGCATGCACACAGGAATCCTAAAGTTCCAGAGAGATGTTGGCCAAAGATTTCTTCATGATGCTCTGATGTTGAATCACATGGGCGATGCAACAGCGGATACAGTACCCAGTAAACCTGTCCTGGGTTATACCTGACTCTATCCCAAAGGACTTGAGCACATGTGAGAGAGGGACAGATCTTCGCTGAGATACACTTTTAGAAATATTCACTTCAAAATTTTTGAGTTCAAGTTCCTTTCTGGTTTTAATCTTTTTTTTATTTTAAATGGTGAATGATGTTAAATATTTTTTAAAAGCTTTTGGATGTTCTTGAATACAAGAGACATTTTTAAACATCAAATGACTTTGAATATTTAAACAGCTCATTTAGCGAAGCAGAATTCAGCCAGTCAACATAATTCTGTAAGAGGGACTTGTTCAGGCCAAGTGACATCATTTATAGTCAGAGGAACTTTAACTGTAACAAGACCACATGGCCACTTTGATCTTGATGAAGCGTCTCAGCCCAAAGAGTCGACTGTTTACTCTTTTCCATAGATGCTGCCTGGCCTGCTGAGTTCCTCCAGAATTTTGTGTGTGTTGTTTTGATTTCCAACATCTGCAGATTTTAACTTGTTTGTGGCCACTTTGGAATTGTCTTCATGAGTATTGTAACTCTGCCAAGGTCAGTGATCACTGGTACGTTCCTGGAACACTATGAAATATATACGGCAATGGTTCTCACACCTGTAACTAATCTTACTCTTGCAGTGAAACCTGTATATATGAATGATTGGAAACATTCATCATATTCCTAGGTATCATCTGTCTGACAACCAGAGAGAAAAAAACAATCACTTGAAGACAAAGCAGAGTGAACAGCAAGGACATGGAAGTATTTCAGCAGGGGAAGAAAAATGGAAGAGCGAAGTAGTACAAAACGATAACACAGAAAACATGTAGATCAGCACTGAATGGAAAACAGCGAGAGAAATCATAAGCAGAAAAAAATGAGCTTCTGGCAGGTTGGGGGTGGGGGGTGTATTCTAATGTCTACCTCGATCTTACAATTCTTGCAAGACCACTTAGCAAGTTCACACTGAGATTTTCCAAAAAACAGGTCACTGCACAAGTCTGCTTTCATTACAATAATGTTTTTCTGCCTTTACCTCTTCGAAAACCCAATCAGTTCAAATAAACAACTTGAACCCTGAAGCAACAAAAGAATGCAGAGTTTATAAGGATTTCTGCAGTCAGTTGGGATCTAACAGTCTCAACCTTTAGAATTTCATTGGGTAATAGCTGCTAAACTGAATAGTTGGCAATAATGACCAATAATGACTATGAACAAGTAGCTGTTCATAGTATAGAGAACCCTAACATGGATGAGTGCATCAAGAAGTCAGTTCCAATTCACCAAGCAGATTTTTTCCCCCTGAACCTGAACAAGGGTTGAGCAACCAACCCAGTAAGATGGATTGTAAAACTGTAAATGTAGTATGTACATGTGTATGTGTGCCTCTGAGAACCGAATACAACATCTGTTATGCTCTCAATGCATTGTTGTACCAGATGCTGCTGTTAGCCAAAAGTCACCCCATTCATTAAACAAAAATTATGTAACATAATCTGCAGATGCTGGGAATTGGTAGGCAAGAGAAAATACCAGGGATATTAAACATATTAGTTTCTGAAACATTAACACTACTCTGTCACCTCAGATGCTGTCTGACCTGTTAATATTTCCAGTATTTTGTATTTACTTCTTTTTAATTGGTTCCACTGATACCTCTATCAATGCTCATTTGTCCTTGAAAACAGCAATACAATAAGATCTGATAGACTCCACACTAAATATTTCCCTTTGCAGGATTACTCAGGTCTTAAAAAACTCAGAAACTGAAGTAAAGTGAACACTCACAATACGCTGGAGGAACTCAGCAGATCCGGCAGCATCCGTGGAAACGATGAGTCGACGTTTCGGGCTGGAACCCTTCATAGAAACATAGAAAATAGGTGCAGGAGTAGGCCATTCGGCCCTTCAAGCCTGCACCACCATTCAGTATGATCATGGCTGATCATCCAACTCAGAACCCTGTACCAGCCTTCCCTCCATACCCCCTGATCCCTTTAGCCACAAGGGCCATATCTAACTCCCTCTTAAGTATAGCCAATGAACTGGCCTGAACTGTTTCCTGTGGCAGAGAATTCCACAGATTCACCACTCCCTGTGTGAAGAAGTTTTTCCTAATCTCGGTCCTAAAAGGCTTCCCCTTTATCCTCAAACTGTGACCCCTCGTTCTGGACTTCCCCAACATCGGGAACAATCTTCCTGCATCTAGCCTGTCCAATCCCTTTAGAATTTTATACGTTTCATCAGGACTGTAGAGGAAAGGGACAGAGGCCCTATAAAGAAGGTCGGGGGAGGGTGGGAAGGAGAAGGCTGGTAGGTTCCAGGTGAAAAACCAGTAAGGAGAAAGATAAAGGGGTGGGGAAGGGGAAGCAGGGAGGGGATAGGCAGGAAAGGTGAAGAAGGAATAGGGGAAAACACAATGGGTAGTAGAAGGAGGCGGAACCATGAGGGAGGTGATAGGCAGCTGGGGAAGGGGCAGAGTAAAATAGGGATAGAGGAAGGGAGGGGGAGGGAATTACCGTAAGTTGGAGAATTCTGTGTTCATACCAAGGGACTGGAGACTACCTAGACGGTATATGAGGTGTGAAGTGAATATATGAGCGGTATATGAGAAGTAAAGTGAAGACAGCTACAAGACGACAAATGCTTTCCCCACCTGCTCGATAATTGAGCATCCACTAATCAGGGTGTATGGGGTGTCAGGGAGGGGTAGCACCTCTGGTGGGGAAACATGTCGCGTCCTTTTCAGGGCGGTTAGTCCACCTTTGGTCCCCACCTGGCACTCAGCTCTCACCTGTGGCTCCCCGTAGCTGTTTGCATGCAACAGTGGCCACACCCTGGGCAACGGCTTCGACAAGCCGGCTAAACCAGTTGAGGGTAGCCGATAGGTCTCTAACCCTTGGTGAGATAGGGAGTTATCTATCCCTCTATCCCAGCATGTGAAGACAGACTCCGGCGGATGGAGCGGACAAGACCAATGGAAGGTCCAACGGTCAAGAAGGCGGTCTCTGCAAGCGTCATGGAACGTGTAGAACAGGACAAGACACAGAAGACGTCCTGGTCATCCACTGCGCCTAGTCCCATCTCCAGCCGTCTAGGCTCTGTCTTGACACTGGATCCAGATGGGAATTGGGAAGAGAGAGTGAGGCTGACGCTGCGCAACTCTCCCTCACTTAAATCCAAATCACGCGCTAGTCTCGACACCATCATAATGGTGCCGAGGTCCTCATCGACGTCAATGATGGACGAACATGAATCAGCCAAGTATTTCCAGGTCAGAATGTCTAGATACAAAAACATCCAATGCCACGATTCACACTCCACCTAATGATGGCCAATAAACCAGTCCAGTCTACCTCAACTTCATGGATCAAGTCAGGTAGTTCAGAGTATACCTTGAATGGTTCAATGTGACACTTTGAGGGGAGAACCTGTTAAGGTTAAAATTCACACTGGAGAGTCAAAACTTTACAGTATACAAGAAAATATCTGGTTTCCTAAACTACCATACTTCCTAACCCACATGTTCCCACCTCAGAAAACAAACAAGATACTGTATTTTATCTATCTTTATTTTCATGCGTGACCATTACCAGATGTCATTCAGTAATTATTGATTAAAAGGCAGGAACAACTAATGACAGCTACTGTATGTTTTTCCTTAGAAACATGGACTTCATTGTGTCACAGTCAATAGAGTCATACAGCACAGAAACAAGTCTTTGGCCCAACTTGTCTTTGCTGACGAAAATGTCAAACAATGCCAGTCCCATTTGCCCACGTTTGGTCTATATCCTTCTAATCAACACTGTCCATGACCCTGTCCAATCATCTTATACAAGTTGCTCTTGCACTTGCCTAACCACTTCCTCTGACAGCTTTCTCACACCCTGTACATCATCACTTACTTTGTACTTTTCTCATAGACTATTTGAATTTACATCCATACCTCAACTCTAATGGAACTTCCAGTTTCAGTATTATGTAGCTTATTCTTGAAGGTGTACCAGACCCCAACCAAAATAAGTAAATATACATCACTGTGACTAAATTAGTCCAAAAAATGAAGATGCCATGTTTTTGGTGCACTTTTTCCATTGAGTTTTAATAACCTCATTGCAAAATTACTATCAGCATGAATTAATTAATCTATTATAAGGCCCCTTGGTACAACTGAAAAAATAGTTGTAGTCCTGTTTGCACATTTTTAAAAAGAGCTTACTGCAAGTTCACAAAATATATGTACTCATGTCTGCTAATCTGAGCATTCTCTCCATTTTATGCAATACCTGCTGTAAAAGATATGTTAATGGGTGGTTATGATTGGACTTCAATATTCAGCTAATGAATACTGAATTATGATTTCTGCAGAAAGGAGAGAGCTGGGGGAGGATGGTAAAGATGTACGCGGTGGTACGATCACTTTGGAGATGGTGGAAGTTTCAGAGAATGATGTGTTCGATGCAGAGGCTTCCTGCCACCTTAACAGTGATAGAGTTTGTCTTGTCCTTACTTACCACCTCATGAGCCTCTGTATCCAACACATTATTCTCTGCAACTTCTGCCACCTCCAAAGCAACCCTACCACTAAACATATCTTTACCTTCCCTCCATTCACTGCTTTCCGCAAGATTCGCTCCCTCGTGATTCCCTTATCCATTCATCCCTTCCCACCAATCTCCCTCCCAGCACTTATCCCGGCAAGTGGCCCTAGTGCGACACCTGCCATTAACCTCCTCCTTTATCTCAGGACCCCAAACAGCCCTCCCAGGTGAGGTCACATTTCACCTGCAAATCTGCTGGGGTTATCTATTGTATCCGGTGCAGCCTCCTCTACCTTGGTGAGACCCGTCATAAATTTGGGGACTGCTTCATTGAGCACCTCCGCTTCATCTGACAAAAATGGAATTTCCTGGTGGCCCAACATTTTAATTTCAATTCAAATTCCCATTCTGACATGTTGATCTATAGTCTCTTGTGCCACAATGAGGCCACCCTCAGGATGGAGAAGCAACACCATCTGGGTAGCCTCCAACCTGATGGCATGAATATTGATTTCTCCTTCTGTGTCCTCTTACCTCTTCTCACCTGCCTATCACTTCCCCCGATGCCACTCCTTCCCTTTCTCCTATGGTACACTCTCCTCTCCTATCAGATTTTTTCTTCTCCAGCTCTTTACCTTTTCTACCACCTGACTTTACCTTTCACCTTCTAGATATCTTTCTTTCTCTCCCCCTCCCCACCTTTTTATTCTGGTGTCTTCAGCAGTCCTGAAGAAGGGTCCCTGCCTGAAACATGGATATGAGCAGTTCACATTTTCTAAGCTGAAGAATTTTGATTGCCGGTTCCATGTTCTTGCTGTTTAATGCAAATTGTCTTAATGGATAAAGATTTTTATTTCTTGCAATTTAAAAGATTTGGTTCAGTACAATACAAGGACAAAGAAGATTGACAATGTTATGGTGCAAAACATTGAGAAATTGTGGATTAATTCAGAGAACATACTGCAGCAGATTGTGCTAAGATTTATCAGCAGATTACAGAGGACTGCGAAAATAACTATAATTCACAAACTGGGAAATCTGAACAGCACTGCATGGAGTGGTTTGATAAGCTCTATTTTCCCCAGGGATTTTTGTTATAAGCATGTGTTTTTATTTTGGATGGATAATTCGAGTTATAGCATGCAGCAGTATTGGAACTACTTAATAGCATTCCTTGTTCCCTTTTAACACTGGTCAACTTTACTTAGCTGGTATAATCCAAAATAACACATTATATTCAAACTTCCATTCCACTGCAAACTGTGATATGTGAAAGTATTAGGCTACAGAACTATAATGGCCTGTAGATTGGGTGAATCAGTTTTTAATGTCAGCGAAGAGGTCGACACCATTCACTCGCACTGCTCCTGCTACCAAAGTATGGCCACAGCTGATCAAAGAAAGAGGGGGAGCGATGGGCAGCACAGTGGTACAGATGCTGCCTCATAGCTTCAATACTGACCTCTGGTGCCTTCTAGAGTTTTGCACATTCTCCCTGAAACTGTGTGTTTCAAAGAGTCGGAGGGACACAATGCTTTGCACTTTGGCCCAACAATTATTTGCCATCAAGCATCAATTTTTAGGCTCTTCTTAGTCTAACCTAATTTATTCTCCCCACATTTCCACCATCTTCCTCTCAGAATCTTTTATTCACTTACAAATAATGGGCAACTTACAGGAGCCATCTAGCCTGTCAATCTGCAATTTTTTGGGTTTTCAAAGTTCAAAGTACATTTATTATCAACGTATGTATACATTATACAACCTTGAGATTCATCTCCTTACAGGCAGCCCCGAAACAGTCAAATGCCCAATGCGCAGAGAGCGAGAGAGAAAGCAAGCAAATCATGCAAACAATAAAAGTAAGCAAATAGCTTCAGAACCAAAGCTTTTTGAAAGGCACGGTCAGGCATCACTGCAGCCAGAGCAGACCACAGGCTCAGTTCAGCACAGAGCCGAGTAAATGTCGCGGTGCAGCGAGCAGAACTGGCCCTTGCCTCTGGCTCCAGCACCCTGGCCCGGTGCTTAAGTCATCCAAGCATTGGGTCGTTCTTTGTGAGGGAGCTGGGAGTGCCCAGTGGAAACCTCATCATTTAACTACCCGGGCAACTAGGGCGCAAAACACCGCACTTTACTGTCGGTTTCGATATACATGTGAGAAATAAGGCCAGTCTTTATTCCAAGTAGCACATGCAAATTCCACAGGGAGATCAAGACTGAACCCTTAAGGCAACAGAGTAGCACAGCGAGTGGTTTTCTCCAACAGGACAAAGATGTGAGGATTAGTATGTGAATAGTCACCCTAAATTGTTCTTAATGAGCAGGTGAGTGGTTGAATCTGCAGGGAGTTGATTGAAATGTGGGCAAAATAAAATAGATTGAGCGTAACTAGGTGCTTGATGGTGTGAACTTGACAGGCCAATGCGGCTGTTTCCATCCTGTATAACTGTATGACCCTAAGACACGGTTGACGGGATTCCAATTAGTTTCTTCCATAAACAATGACATTGGATACTGGCTGAACAAAACAACTATATATGCTGCCATATGCCAGGTAGGTAGATGATTCATTTGGGCAATGCATTGGAGAAAAATACTGGATGCTTGTTCAGTTACGTTTGGAAATCAAGAGACTATTCAGATTAACTATAGAATGAGCTGCCAGGAAAGGTAGTTGAGGCAGGTACAACTATAATATTTAAAAACCATTTCAATCAGTACATGGATAGGAAAGATTCAGACTAAGGGTTCCCAACCTTGGGTTCATGGACCCCTTGCTTAATGGTATTGGTACATGGCATTAAAAAAGGTTGGGCACCCCTGTTTTAGAGAGATGTGTGCCAACATGGGCAAAAGGGACTAACTGAGATGGGTACTTTGGTCAGCCTGAACAAGTTGAATTGAAGGGCCTATTTTTGTGCAATATTATTGTGACTTTATACTTACTAGCTTAAAACAGGCTGCATTGGGATACTAGTATTAAAGTTGATGGACATCAGCTTTTAAACACTGGAGAGTGTAGGTATAATGGGACAGTGATGGGGGATAGATTGCAAAGCTTAGAATATGTTATATCCTACTTGCAGCTTTCAAGTACCATTAAGACTGTCATATAGCAAGACAGGTAGATGTAGCAAGAGGGAGACACAAGAGACTGTTCGTTCATTATGTAGCATGTCATGTGATGTGGACGATCATGGTCTTTCTCCAACCATGATTGCTCTTTGTAATTTTTTTCTGCAGAAGTGGTTTGCCATTGCCTTCTTCTCCAGTCATTATCAAAACTCTTCAGAGATTGTCTGCCTGGCATCACTGGTCACATAAGTAGGACTTGTTATATCCACCGCCTGCCCCCATGGCTTCACGTGACTCTGATCGGGGGAAGGGGGAGCTAAGCAGGTGCTACACCTTGTCCAAGGGTGACCTGTAGGTTAGTGGAGGGAAGGAGTGCCTTACACCTCCTTTGCTGGAAATGCATCTTCACCCCACCACCCAACAATAGAGTGCAGATGCTCAAATCTGAAGCAACAAACTATCTGCTGATGGAACTCAGGGTGTTAAGCAAGGGTAGGGGGAGAGAATGAAATTGTCAACATTTTTCGTGTGTTTTGACCCAAAACCATAACAGTTCCTTTTCCCCACAACAGATGCTCTTCAGCCATTGAGTTCCTTTAGCAGATTGTCACACACACAAGGGAAATGATTGGAAGAAATGCACAGTAAAAAGGTAATGGAAGATTGAAGAGAATAAATAATGCAATTTTTCTGCACTTTGGTCCAAGTTTTTGTTAAATATATTAACACTGTTCATTCTAATTTTCCAAATAACATGCTGGTGATGTATCAAGAGCTACAGACAGTGAGCATTACATCGATACCAGCACTCTACACTACACTGACTGCACCTATTTTCTACTGCTTCGCTAGAAAAGTAGTTTTCTTCATATCAGAGACCTTATCATGCTGAGAATTTGCATTCCATCGAGTGTTTCAT